>NW_026067913.1:2498282-2715134 GCF_014885135.2 Alexandromys fortis | reverse complement strand
GAGAGAGAGAGAGAGAGAGAGAGAGAGAGAGAGAGAGAGAGAGAAGACAAGCTCAGATACCATTCTCAGATGTATCTAAATGCCTTTTGGAATAGGGCCTCTCATTTTCCTGGACCTCACCAATTAAGCAAGCCTATGACTTCCTAACACTATTCCCACATTAGAGGAAAATAGCAGGATGTAGGCGGTGGAAAGGGGAAATGGGAAAAATAGGGGGTACAAAGGGAGGACAGTAAGGAGGAATAAAAACACTAAAGGTATCTTAAAAAACATAGGAAATCATATTACATTTACTTCTAACTACATATACTATGTAAATATATGCATACATTGAAATATGTTCTTAAAATATCAAGCATTCTTTCGATATAAGTATATATGTATATGTATGCATGCATATGTATAAGTTTTGACTTACAGTGCTTTACAAAGAATCATAGGATATGAACAAAAACACCAATAACGAGAATGGAATATCCATTTTGTGTTGTGGGTCAGGGTAGTTCAAGAGACGCATCAAACAATAAAGACATTGCTTTAACCTTGTTGCCTCCCAGAGGTAAAAGATAAATACCTGTTGCTAAATACACCATGTACTTTGGACACAGTACTCTGAAGATTGCAGGTGGATATGATCTCAATGACTCGTCTCTGTAGACCTTAAAGTGCCCTGCATGCTGCCAAGAAAAGAAACCAATCAAAGCTCCTACACAGATATGAAACCTGTGCATAACAACAATGACCAGCATGGCATGCAGCCTAAAAATGCAATAGTAGCATTTATATCTTGGTGGTCTTGCACTTAAGGTCTGAGCAACAACAGAAAATTCATGCCTGGCACTGCTGGCACTGTTATTCTAGGCAAATACATATGACTCGCTCATAGAGGAGAATCTACTAGTGTTAATTTCCTAATTTACTGTATTTTCTAGTTACATTCTCTCTTTCTCTCATATAACTATGTGTGTGTGTGTACAAATGTAGATACGTTTAACTCAACCCTAACCAAAAAAGATTCTTCTTGTAGCAGAGACAATTACATAAAACATCAACTAGTCCAAACGCAATGAGCAACTGACTGTGGTGTTCTCAGCCCCGTATGATAGTTACAACACAACTCCTACACCTAAGACACAGAGACCATTGCTTAAGAGAGGCCAGAAAGAATTTAAGAGCCAGATAATCAGGAAGTTATATATTATATTGTGTCTTATAGATATGACAGGGAAACTACACCCATAAAATCTAACAACATGGCTGCTTAAATAATATATGATTTCTGATGACAGAAGTTGGTGTAACAACATGGAGGTAGGAAACCTCAGTAGGCCCTGCCTCTTGATGAAGAATTACAGGCAATTAAGAATGTTTGAGGGAAAAATTAGTCTTCTTAAGTGACCAACCTTCCTGTTTGGTTAACCAATTGTCAGCAGAGAGCCCTAAAAAAAATATTCCATACAAGCAACATTAAATCATCTCTGCAGGTTGTATTTGTAAGTCTATTTATATATGGAATATTAATAATTATAGAAAATAGGATATTGAGAAAAGGTAGGCATAATATGGGGAGTGGATTAGAGGGAAGAAGGGTATAAGGGAATGATTATAATATATTTTAATAAAAAATAAATTATATAAATGGTGACTCAAGCTGCTTCAAATAAACAGTTGCAGATATTCATGTGAATTGGTTTTCATTATTTTTAGATAAATATCAAGCAGTGTGCTTTCTGGATATTAAGAGTTTTTTTTAGTATTAAATGAAGCAAACTTACTTTTCAAGTATACAAATCCCTGTGCCTGCTCACCAGCAGTGAATTAAAGTGTCTGTTGTTGCACGCCCTTATTGGCATTGCTGTTGTCTAGTGCTATAGATTGAAACTCTTCTGATAGGTCTGTAGTGATTTCTCATTGCTACTTTTACCTGCATTGCCTTGGTGAGATATGAATCTAGTATCTTTTAATCCACCATTTCCTATTTGCATATTTTCTTGCAGAAATTCTGTTAGAGTATCTAATCACTTATTCTTTTTTTTTTAATGTGATTTTGTCAAGTCATATAAATCCATTCATGGTTTCTTTATTCTTCCACCATAACTTTAAAAACCTTCATTAAATGTCTCCAGATTTTAGAGTAAAGCCCCCAACTCTCCTGGAGTTGATAAGGTTCTGTGGTATCATATTCAGCTCTATGTCAGTCAGGTCACTTTAAGTGTAATTTGTGTTTCCATGGAGAACAGGAACGTAATGGATGTCACTATGTTCTTGCAGACCTTCGTTTATGAAAACTTTAGTGACTGAGGGGAAAAGCTTGTTAGCCAATTATCTTAAAGAGGTGGATCCAAGTTAAGGCATGGCTTTCTGGGACCAGGAGAAAACAGGTGCACAGCTCAGGTGCATTCTCTCTGTGTGATTCCTGTGGGGCACAGCTGAGCTTGGACTTCCTGTTCCTGTTGTGTGAGTTTTTTCCCCTATAATAAATAAAAAATATAATAGCTTTATTCTTTAGCTGGCCTTGTTATTTCCTGAATCAAGCTAATTTCTGCAAGTGACAGATTTTACTTGAGACCTACAGTTTTCCCAAGACTACGTGAAAACCAAGAGTGTTGTCTTCCTACCTCTTTTCATTGATTCTGGGACTGTATATGCTGTCTAGCAAGTAAGAAGCATTATGTTTTTAAGTGTGTGTCACACTTGAAAGCATTATAAATTCTTAACAGTATAATATAAAGGCATAATTATATCACCAGGTAGATTAGCTTCTTCCAGATACAGTAGTTCTGATTCACGTTAAAACAAATTGTTTTAGGTAAAACTACAGTCTTTTGGATTCTTTACCCCTCTTGCTCCTGTCCTGGTTGGTCCTTGTTGCAGGATTAAAAGACTGCAGCTCTACATATATTTTTGGTCTTTTTTAGCCAACTCTCTTCTAAGGTACAGTAAACTGTAGAAAAGATGTCTACCTTCTTTGAGACTACTTTCTAAAGGCTGGTGTTGAATCCAGCAGACTCTGCAGCCTGCCTCAAATTGATTCATGGTTGCACTAATTTTGCCTGAAATTTGGAACTACCTGGAGTCTTGCTGTCATTGCAGTAGGTTTCTATACCTAAGACCAGTGAGAATCCATCTATCTGCATTGTTTCCCTTGCAAAGTACCTAGTGAGTCCCACACACTGTCTATATCAACCAGGAAGCAAGAATCACTCCAAAAAGTTGAACTTTGATATTTCTGTGGTGCCTTCTAGGGCATTAGCTGTGACAACATCAAGCTGAATAACTCCTCCCCAGCTCTTTGGAGTGAATGATAAACTCAAGCTTATACTTTCTACAAGATGTACATGGCCACAAAACTAGTTGCTCTGTGTGAAGAGCGGAAGGTGTACATGGTCTGATTCAGGAAAGGGAAGGAAAAACAAGATTTTCCTGTAAAGCAAGGTTTCTTGAAGCACAACAGACTGTGCTCATTGTTGAGTAAGGGACGTTGTTATTCTAGACCAAATAGAACTGTAGAGAGGAAACATAAATCTGTTCACAGATGCATTGTTGATGTTATTCTGTATGTTCTTAAATTGGTTATTGTATGATAAAAGGAGTGAAGGATATTCCTGTACTGATAGATACTACTGTGCTTTAGCAGTTGAGGTCCAATAAAGCTACTAGAAAAATTTTCAATCTCACTAAAGAAGATGATGTCTGCCAATATGTTGACAAAAAGCCATTAAACAAAGAAAGGAAGAATCCCAGGACCAATGCACCCAAGATTCATGTATATCCTACAGCACACATTCTGATATATTGCTCTGAAAGAACAACATCCTAAAAGAAATGAGAGGACTGCAGAATATGCTAAACTTTTGTCAAGAGAATAAAGTCACCAAAGAAAATTGCCACAAAGAGATTGCTAAGAGATGAGAGCTAAGAGCTTCTACTTCTAAGCCTGAGTCCAGCCAGAAATAAGCTTTAAAAGAAACAAATAAATAGTAAAACCTTTAATATCCCCTCACATAAAATAAAACTTCTTTGAACTCTAAAATGCCTTGGAAGCTCCTGCTGTATTTGCATGAGGTACATAACTTCTTCATGAGGCAGGGACTGAAGCTTGTGGCTTTAATTTCATATGTGAGCCTGCTGGATGTCTGATAGCAGGAAAATGCTATTTCTGTGAGAGTGTTTCATATCAGATATGCATTTGGACAGTTCTAGCTCAAGAAATTTAGAGTTGCAAATGTGGGCTGGCATAACCTAATTCTTTAAAGGTAACGTCAGAAGAAAACAGAGGTAGAAGAGCCATTCTCTTTCTTTCTCATGGCACTAGGCATAGACATTCATCTTCTTTCCTCTGATTTTGCAGGTCCTTGGGGTCTAGGTCACTGGGGTCTAGACAGTTTTAGATTTTGTAATTCTGTGGTTTAATTCCTATTGTATCTATACATATACATTATATATCTCTAACTAGCATATACTAATTTCCATAATAGATACCTCTTTCCATGTATCTTACCTACAGCCCACTTGCTCCACTTTCTGGAAAGTCCTAACCCATGATGCTAGTTCTAGAGAGTGAGGCCACAGCAGTCCTGTACCTTCCTTCCTGCTTAAGCAGATTTCTCTGTAACATAGTTTGTTTATTCCTGGAGCTAAAATGTCTGCAACTCATCTTTAAGAGCGATACCTATGTACATCAAGGAAAAATAACATCTAACTCACAGTTCTCACAGCCTCAAACTTGAAGAGGAGAAGTTATTCTGAACATTTAGTATAAAAGAAAGATTTTTAAGGCTGAGGTAAGGAAGTGAAGAGGCTTGAACTCAATGACACTTTAGAGAAAAAAAAATGAGAATGTTTTAAATGTTTAGGCGACCCAATAGAAAAGCACTGGGGAATGTTAGCAAAGTGACTGGCTTTCATGATTAAGCCAACTGTGTTTGCTCATCATTGCTTTAACAATGTTACATTTCTGTTTCTTTCCATACATGGGGAGCAGGAAATCTATCCTGCCTGATGAGTATATATCAAAGAAATGGCTCCCAGATCCTTAAGAAAGACACTCTTGGTCATGGAACATTTACATTACAAAAGTTTTAAGAAAGAAAATTATACTTGTACATTTCAAAGACAAATGCTGTAAGAAAAGACCCATCAGGAGCCTTTCATTAGGAAGGAACTCATTAAGGCTTACTCAAGCTGAGAAAGATGTTAAAACTGCTTGACCAAGTGGAGCTTTGGCATTCAGAAACCTTCTCAAGTGTCCATCAGAGCCTGTCTTTTAGAGCATCCCTGCAGCACAGATTTGATCTTAAAAATGATCAAAGATATCTTTACTTTTGGTAGCACCTGACCTATGGGTCTCCCAGGATAAGTAGGAAAGAAATCTGGTTTAATGAAGACATATATTATACTGCTATAGAGAAGGAACTCTTAAAGGCACTGTGTTTTGCAAAGTTGTAGGGCCCAGTCTCTGAAGCTGAGCATCTAAATAGCAACAGTACTATGATATTTCTACAATAGTCTCTTTGTCATGTAGTTTGTAATCTGAAAATAGAACATCTAGTTTTTAGGATTTTTAAGACAGACAGAAGAGAAATGCAGCCAAGTACTTTGATATTTAACATGTGCTACCGAGTTACACATGGCAATTAAAATGACAACATTCTAGTTCTCTGGTATCTGCAGTGTGGATGAAGTAATATTAACAATATGTCTCTTTCAGTTAGCTTCACATTATTTCAGCGAAAATACCAGAGAAAACCAGTCTTCAAAGATTCATTTCAAGATTTGGTAAATTCATTGCTTTAATAATCTGCTCAGGATGACAAATATCAAGGGAGGAGCAAACCTTAAAGTAAACTGGTCACTCCATCACCCAGGATGCAAACCAAAGAATGTGGTTGTCCCTGTGACTGACTATATATATATATATATATATATATATATATATATATTAATAAGTCATAATCATAACTTGAATATTAACTTACCTCTGATTCAACATTTTAAATATTAACAAATAAATTGAGATGTATTTGTGTTACAACATAATGAGCATAAGCTATATAGATAAGCAGAGAAAGATATTCAATATGATTACAAACTTTGGTATGTTTGCAGTTATTTGATTAAGCATGTTATTATGCAAGTGTGTCTACACAACACCAAAGTGCCTGGAGATAAATAAATAACAATGGAACGCTAAAATTATTCTGTGTGGGCCCAGTTGACTAATATGAAATTTATATGACACCTACAAAAACATGTTACTTTTAAGTAGGTTATGTTAATTAATGTTTTTATTTTAGTAATTCTTCCTCTCTTCCTGCTGAAGGACATCTTTTGGGAGTAGTCATGAAAGAATGTAGACATAGTTTAAAATTGCTTGTGAAATTAGGGCATTGTTCTTCTGTATAGGCTTAGATCACCTACAGCTGTGGTTACAGGTGGCTTTTAAGCCCCTTATATAGATGCTGAGAACTGAACTGAGGTCTTCTGCAAGAACAGAAAGCACTCTGAACCTTTGAGCCATCTTATAAACTTTAATTTTTTTTTTTTGTCTCTGTCTCCTGAGTGCTGGGATTAAATGCATATGCCACCACTGCCTGGCCAAGTTAATATTTTTAATTGTGAAAGTGATTTTAATGAATTGCAGTGATAAAAACTTGTACTTTCAAAGTTTGTTGAAAATCCGACAAAATATGTTGTATTAAAAATCATGTATAATAAAGAAAATGTGAAAGGGCTGAGGACAGAATTAAATTATGTATTAAATTATGACTATAACATCATTTATTTAAAAAATAATCAAAGTCATACCAAACACATATTTGCTAAATGCCTTCAGTGTTTCAGTCCTTCCATTTCCCCCCTTAATCCTGCAGCATCTCCCCAAAAGAAAATTAAATAAAAAGTCAAGCTAAAACAAAACTGGCATGGGTTTCATGGTGACGACATGGGTTTCATGGTGACTGCTAAGTTATGAATCCCTGGTTAATGGGGATTCATCACCACTGATGTAATAACCCAAATAAATCGAATTAATAAAGCCAGGTTTAATCTGAGCAAAACACTCCTGGGTGACCCTCAGGACAGTGCAAGAGGTATCACATGGCAAATATAGCCACCAGGTCTTAAGTAGCCTATAGGAGCAGTCCCAAGAAGGGGCTGACTTTTGAAGGGCTTTCTTAGGGGTGGATTTGAAGAGCGCAGCTCCATGGGAGATGCTGCTACAGTGCTGGGGGGCAGGGTCCAGCTCCTAGCTGGAGATTCCAAACAGTGATCACCACCCGCCTCTCCCTCTGAGTGCTGGGATTAAAGGCATACACCACCATCACCCATCTGCGGTGGCACAGAGTTATTTTGTTTAGAGAAGCTACCATCTTATACATTTTCATGCATTAGCAAAGCCCACATGAAATTTCCTAAAGGGAGAGGCATTAATAGGGAGAATTACTAAAAATGAAAGTTAGAAGATGCTATGGAAGTGTGGTCTGCAATGGTTGAAATTCAGCAGTTATTTTTTTTTAACTGTTGAGCCAACCAACCACCCTAAAATGAGTACATCTTTTTTATAGAGTAAGCATATCACATAGAAGAAAAGGGAGATAAATTCTGGAACGACCACACATTATAGCTTGCATTTGAGTTATAGGAAGAGAACGAATTCCTAAGGGGAAAGAAAGGACAGATTTGAACAAAATAGAATTACCTTGCAAAGACAGAGTGTGGAAGAACAGCAACAGCCTCTGAGAAAACAAACAAAATGTTTAGGAGGAAAAATGGATTCTATTACTAACAGCAGGGTAAAAAAAATCTATTCATACCTTATTTGCTATTTGTAGTAATGACATATTTTCAGTGGATCTACTTCAAGCTGGTAAAGGCACTAACTTATTCAAGGGAGCTTCGCCAATTCTGTCAGAAGAGAAAAGGCAGAACAAACTCAACAATGTAGTGTATATTGTTATATAATAAAAACATGATTACTGAGTTTTTCTATAAGATAGTTTATCTAATTATTTTGTGTAATTCCTGTGACTATGTGAATTAATTGTTATCAGAATGATAGACTGTCTTTTTACTGATATACAGTTTAACAAAAAATAAGTCAGACTTTGATAAATATCATATGTCTCATTCCATATGTATGCTTCAGATGCAAATTAAAAATTTTTATGTGTGAAATGTGTATATTACATGGAAGTTGAGAGGGAAGAAAGTGACCTTAAGCAGAGGAAACTATAGAAGGATGTTAACACTAGTGATAAGAAATCAGAAGCAGGGAGTGTTAGTGGGACAGAATGAGACCACCATGAAGAGCTGGGCAACAGGAAAAAAAGGAAAGTCTGGAGAGAAAAGAATGACATGAAATATGGCACAATAAAATATATATATATGGAGATGTCATAATGATATATATTATTTTGGATGCCAACTTTAAAAATATTTAAAAAGTAATTCAGCCACTAGCATTTAGTGACTACTAGAAACAGCAACAGGGCATTCAAATGCCCTTCAGAGATGGGAAGAGAGAAATACGATCTGATTCTTGAGTCGAACTGCTGGCATGGATGGCATTATCAATTCGTTCTAAAGCAGAGTTAACAAGTTAAAGAGCATTTCTTCAACTTATATTTCACAAATAGACACTGAGGATTTACTGCGTTCAGACTCTGTTTATGGGCTTACAATACGTCAGGGAACAATAAATAAATAAGTAAATATATACATACATACAAACACAAACTATTCCTGTTTTATGTATCTTAAAACTCTAGCAAGGGAAAATAAAATAAGTAGAAAAAAATCCTGGCATGTTTAAGGATCAGAGAGTACATGAACTGACAGCTAGGATAAAGTGTGGATCTAAGGGATGAGTCACTGTGTAGAGTAGAGATTTGAGCAAATACCCGAAGACTATAAAAACCCCTCTTATGGGTATCTAGGGAAATAAAGCTGCAGGTGATACACTCCCAAAGCTAACACCCTCCCATGTGAGCCTGCTCTAAGCCTGGAATAAGGCTAGCACTGCTTGAGTAAGAATAAGCAAGCTTGAAGGAAGAGATTTGAGAGGAGGACAACAGAAACTGCTTACTCTGACAGATGCAGCCCATTTTGAAGGCTACCATACCAAGAGTGGCAGGTTACAATGTCTCATCTGGAGATTATCTTCATGAGGACGAAGGGGAGATGCAAACGTATGCAGATTACTGTTAGCACAATTCCGGTGGTGATTACTGTATGTAGATTATTCTACTTGTGTTACTGCAGAGAATGAAAAGACACAGAAGGAGGCTGAGGTTATTGCGGAACATGGTGGCACTTACCATTATACCATTAATATAAAATCTCCCCTTACAGGACAATCCTGTAATTCTAGCCTTTCTATTTGTAGCTGGGAAAACAATCATCTAGGCTTGCTCTCACATCCCTTCCTCCTTCTGCCATCATGGGTTCTGTGGGGTATTTTCCACTGTGTGAAAATGTATTGCTGTGACTGGTGTAATAAAAGCTGAACATCCATAGCTAGAAAGAGATTAGGAGGGACATCTGGGGACAGTGAACACTCTGGGAAGAAGGGCAGAGTTATCAGACAGACAGAGAAGAAACAGGAGATACAAGATGAAAGAGAGGTAAAATCGCATGTCAGAACATAGATAAATATAAATAGATTAACTTAAGTTGTAAGAGCTAGTTGAGACAAGCATTGATGTGATTCTAGAATAGAGAGGGGCTCTATTCTAGAAATATGTTTTTCAGTCTAGGCTGTTAGGAAATGAAAGAGCAGTCTTTGCCTACAATGCCAAAGCTAAAGGCCAAGTTTTCATAATTAATAAGATATCTCCATGTTGTTATTTGGGTTTGGTGGCAAAAAAGAAAGTCCATTTACAGGTGGTTCCCAATGTAGTATAATGTATGTCCACATAAGGCCTGAAAAGATAAAGAATCAAAGAATCAAAGCACTTGAGCATCCAGTGCACTGGGCTCTCAAAGAAACAAAAGGGGTGGAGCCAATCACCAGAATGGCAGAGTGCAATTTAGCAGTTTAAGGTTTGTCTCATTCAGGTAGAAGAATGCAGCAAGCATGCAATAAAGTCAGGTTCAGACTGAGAAAACCTCTAAAAATAGATTTAGTATGCTTAAAAACGTGCTCAGATGCCACAGGGGGAAAATAACATTCATAGAAAAAAATAGTTTAAAAATAATGAGGTCTTTAAATAAAAAATAAAATAATATAAAAGGAATGAGTCACATAAAGATTGAAAACACAAAGGATGTCCGGATCCTATTTGGTGTTGTGTTGACTTTGAGTGTTTTAAAGGCTAATGCACAAAAAGCAATAGTTGCTGAGAAACACTGGATTATTGAAACTGCCCAATTAAACCAATCTACGTCTTTTAAAAGATGTCGTGACTTCAAAATGGAAGTCAGAAAACATGTTACACTAGGGGAGAAGTTCTGCCTTTGTATCCTCAGGAAACAAAAAAATTGTGGTTCTCTTCAAAATTAATGAAATCAGATTTGATTAGGGAAGACCTGAGGATCGTGGCTGCAGACATGAAAAATAAACCAAGAAACCCTTGCTTTACATGGGTCTATTATTTTCATCCCACTTATGCTCTCTTTGCAATATTCTTTGATTGATTAAATAATAACTTAATTTTTTAATTTTGTCATCGGCAGACATTTTATACTAATTTACCTAATGGACTGTGAGCTACTGAAATATTTAGAGTTATTGCTAGTAAACACAAAATATGCTTACTGTTAGAATGTAAAAATAAGCAATTGGTCAACCAATGAAGATGAACATTATCTGTGATCATTGAGTCTATAAAAATTTAATGGAGGCTAGAGGAAATACATCATTACAATATTATCATGCTAAAATATTAGTAGTTGGATTGAGACAGTGGAGTCTTATTTGAGTATGTGGAAAACCTCTCTACCCATTGATAATTTTTAAATTTATTAGGATGATTAACATCTATTGGGTAATTGATTTTGCCACCCAAACTCAATGTATTTGCCAATATGGAAAGTTAGCTTTCTCTTCCTTACTCGTTCTCCTTTAATGTGCTCATTATCAATATATTTGTTAGATTACAATAAGCAACTGTCTAAGTAGAAAGTTGAGTCTGCAAACTTTGTTAGTCGTATACATTCATAAATGAAAAGATACAGCTTAACTCATAAAATCATTTCTTATGATAAATCATTTCTCTAGCTTTCTAAATTATAGAGTTCTCATATTTCTTCAGTTGGTTTAAAATACATAAAATGTATCTGTTTTTCTTGATTTAAGAGATTGATTGTTATAGCCAGAATCTGGGTTGATGTCAATGGACCCTGTTGTTGTTATGTGGATGCCTGAAGAATGTACTGCCATCTAAGGTCATGTTGGTGTTAGGCGTCATGCTGCCATTAGGGCCATGTTGATCTGGGTGGCCTCTGTTACCCTCTAGGACCATGGTATCATTCAGCCCTGAGTTATTGCTGAGGCCATGTCTAGGTCCATGGTCTTGTTGAAGCTGGGGTCTGTGTTGATGTCCAAATCCCATGTTACCACTGAGGCCTACAAGAAACAATCTGAGGGCCATTCTGAGTCTTAAAAGATTTGTTATATTTTTGCTGGCTGTTACAGTGAGAAAGCAGGTCCCGCTCCAAATGGAAGAGCTGGCCCTGACAATGACCCCAGCTTTAGGAAAGATGGCTCCACTGCTTACCACAGGCACATAAGAGCTAACCCAAGACGTGGTATGTGCCAATATCAAAGGCATGGGCACAAGAAGAACTGGCTCTGCCCCTCATCTGAGGGGGAGTCCCAGTGGAGGTACCATCTGACCAACTGAACTACCACCCAGGCCCACACCCGGTGCTTTGAGTTAGCCCACCACAACAGCCACACTATCTGTGACCTGCTGGACCATGAAAGGACTGATAGTGCAGAGACAGAGCTCCAGAATCCCCATGACTCGGGGAAACAGAAGCATGCCCGAGAGCAGCACAATATTGATGGTGTATCAAAAGCCAAAGACCTGGAAACAGATCCACAACTCATTACAACAAACAATTGCAAGTAAAGCTATTTGGATCCAAGGGTATACTGCTTGATACACAGCACCTACCAATGTCACTAAGATGATGAAAAGGTAATTAATTGAAAGGCAGAAATGACGGAGGAACAAAGTGGGCTTTTAAAATGTTTTTCTTTTATTTCTTTTGGGGGAAAGGGACACTGCAGGCATGAAGAGCAGACACGGAGGGACTGGGAAGTGGGTTAGGTGGGGATGCATTATGTGAAAGTCCCTAAAAGTCAAAAAATATGCTTAGTAAAAAATAGAGTCTGATTCGGTATACATAAGAAAGTAGGCAAATAAGAGCCAAGAAAATACACCCATGTGACTTTTAAATCATATTAATATATAAGAAAGTAATATTTGATTATTAATAATAATTATAGGACTAAGGATATGTCTCAGTAGGTACAGGATTTGAATTCATATGGTGACATATGTTTACAATTCTATATTGGGGAGACATAGACAAATATATTCCTGAGGCTTGCTCAGCCAGCAGCTAGCCTTCTTGTGGAACTGTAACCTAGTAAAAGACTTCATCTCAATATCGCTGGTGGCTCTTACGGACTCACACCTGAGGATTATCTCTGGCCTCTGTTTGCACCAACACACATGTGCCTATGAACATCCACATTAGAGTGTTATATACAGCAGACTGGCAATAAGTGTCCTTAACATTTTAGAGTGAAATGGTTACAATAGGTAAGATTTCTAAGAAAGTGGAAAGAAGGCTGTGCTATGTGGATTCAGGCAACAGTGTGCCCTTGGGGCACTTATGTAAAGATTTCAGGTAGTAATTGTAGTCTCCATCAGGTTAATTCATTTTCTCAATATAATTAATTCCTGGTGTAAAGTCAGAATCAGGGTGGAAGATGGAGGAAGGAAACAGATAACAGTGCTTCCATTGGCAAAGTAAATGCAGAAGGATGATTGTCTGCAAGATATTAAAAAATAAAGAGGGTTTGGTGATACATAGAATAGAAATAACAATAAAATCAGAATTATTCTAAGATCTTTCTGTTAGGAAAATTTTATTGATTTCATGAATAACTTGTATTTGACTGAGGTTGTGCAAAGCCATTTGCTCCTTTAGAAACAATAGGCCTATGGGGCCTTGTCTACAAAACATGTTCAATAAATGACAAAAGCCGCAAAGATATAATGCAGCATTTTGTGTTATATTTCTAAAAAGTATTCTGGGCAATAGCTGCACACACATTCATCCCAGCTCTTGGGAGGAAGAGGCAGGTGCAGCACTGTGAGTTTGAAGCCAGCTTGGTCTATAGAGCAAGTTCCAGAACAGGTTCCAGAGCTATACAGAGAAACCCTATCTCAAAAAAAAAAAATGCCCCCCCAAAACAACAAAAAACCAAACCAAAAAATTCAAAAAGTTATTTAAATCAACTTTTAATATGATAGTAGTATGTAGAATGTATATGAATTATTATTCTGATTACATTTGGTAACTTTTCAAATTAAAATAAAACAACAACAGAGGCATCATTGGTATCTTAGTCTACACAGATGTGGAAGCAAACTCTTCCTAGAGTCTTCTGTGTCATGACTGCAAGGGGTGCCACAGATGTAATTGGAATCCAATTTCCACACTGAATCTGCAAATTTGGGCTTTGATTGAAATTGATTAGAGATACTGCATTTGGGAAACAGTCAGCCCATTTGCCCGGGACCGCTGTTCTGGGACTTTGAAAGAGACATATGCACTGATTATTCTGGAGGTAGAATAGATTGTAACTTAATGCAGCCCAACATGCTTCTTTGCATGTTTCTGGCTATGTGGTATAGATGAGAAATGTGAGGTATAGGGCAATCTTAAAGACAAGATGGTACAACTTTTGGGAAAAGGTTACTCGAATTACATGGATTCTTCATACAGGTGACACTCAGAAACATGTGTTAACCACGAACCCCTATTTTACCTAGAGTTTAAGATTGTCCCTTGATGCTTTCTGGCTAATCCGCCTTTAATGGGTCCATAAGATGTAAAGAAGAGAGGAAGTATGAATGAAAGGAAAGAATGGAAAAGGGGAGTGTAAAACACTTTTATAGAAAACCCCACTAAATGTGCTATTGTCGGGAATGAAGGAGTTGGACCCAGTAATACAAAATGGATATTGTCAGGTGTTGGGTCTAAGGGGGTCATGCAAAGATGGGGACAGACCACCAAAGTCTAATAAACCAGAAGCAAGCTTTATTCCAGAAATCAGAATCCGGGAAAAAATAAATATAACGAAAAATCTCCATGAGGCACAAAAAGCTTATCAACTAGCTGAGACCACAGCCAGAGATGGATTTTGTGAGGCTGTAGCAAAGGCTGGTTTGCATTAAGGATTGCATTAAGGAAAGAAATAAAAGTACTCCCCTGTGGAGTCATTTCACCCAGAACGAGTCCAGATTTGTATTCTTTACTCCATGGTCTCCGTTCTCTGTCTGTCTGTTGCATGAGTCTGAATCTGCATCTACCTTGAGGCTGTCTGGAATCTGTTTGTCCCAGTGTCTGTGTGTGTCTATCCCTATGATGTCTGTTGTGTGAACTGTGTGTGAGTAGTGTCTGTCTATTCCAAGCAAAGAGCTTCATGATTTATTTATCGAACAGAATAAAAATCATCGCATGGGGGAAGGAATGGGATACTTTACAAAAATCTTGAATGCAGTATTAGAGGGATAAAGTCACTGGCTCCAGTGATCCCAACTGATTGGATAAGAAGCATTGTTTTTTATCAACCAACATCCAAAATGGTTGCTTTAAACATATATAGTAGATTTCAGAAAGTTGCTTTCACTTCTGTATTTGCTGGTTTCATCAAGGGATAGACATACTCAACTCCGAGACAGGGGTATGGAAGAGTACATAATGCAAGTTACAGAAAGCAACACATTAATTTAGGATGTAAAGATTGATTGCATGAGAAATACAGGGCACGTAAGGATGGTGACTGCATTGTTCTTTTAAAGGCAAGTTAAGCAGTTTGAGGACACAGCAGGTTAACTGTTTTAAGTCTTAACTGATTCCAAACTGAATTATTAACTCTGTCTGTGAACTCCATCAAAAGTTTCAGTCCTCTAGAATATAAGAGACATTTTCAGAACATTGCATTGACACATCTGCAAAATGAGGAACTAAAAACATTACTCAACAAAATAAAACCAGTACAATCGCTGATCAACAAATGAAAAATGAGCTGAACAGACAGTTTACAAAAAAGAATAAAGAATAAATGTCTAATAAGTCTTTTCTAAAATGACACTATCCAAAACTGCTTAGAGATTTCCTCATTCTTTTCAGAATAGCTTTCATCAAGAAAGTAAACTGCAGGTTGGCGAAGTGGTTCAATAGTTACGGGCATCAACTGCTTATTCACAAGACCCAGGTTTGGTTCTTCTGAATTCACATGGTGGTTCATTACCTGTAACTCTAGTTCCAGGGGACCCGATACCCTCTACTGACTCCTGAATACATATCATGCATGTACATATATTCAAGCACCCATGTAGACACATAAAATTTTTGAAAGTATTTTAAAAGAAAATAAATGATAACAAATGCTGGTCAGGGTGTATGTGAGAACACATACAAAGGCACCGAGTAGGGGACAAAGGAGACAGACCCCAAACAGGGGACAGACTATGGGAGGGAAGAGTAGAGAGACAGGAGAGCAACAAATTTCTACCAATGAAAAGACTATATGGAAACACGTCACTTTGGATGATAATTAAAAACAATAAGAACAAATGTACGTTACTAGTAAATTACTTTCATTTAGTTCTTTTCTTTCTCTTTATTTTTTCATGAGATGTTTTGTTTGGTGTCCTATTTTGAGACATGTTGGAATCTTTAGGAGGTGGAGTACTAGGGTGGTCTTTGTAATTGAGAACATCCACTTGAAAGAGATTCTGAGCCCCTATATATTCCCTCTGTATTTTGGCTATGAAGTGAACAATTTGATGGCTCACACATTCCATCTAAGATGCATTACTTTGTGACAGCAACCCAGAGATCTACCCAATTGCTAACTAGAAAGTCCAAATTCAAAAGACAAATACATATTTATCTTTATATCTCAACTACCTCATGTACTTTGTAAGAGTCTGAAGCTTATATAGGTAACAGCTGTGTAGCTATTTCTTCCAAATTAAAACATTCCTCTTGGAGTGAAGGAGTCTCTAAACTCACAGTAAATAAAAGAACCTTACAGGAATCTGGGGGCTAAGGAAACAAGCTTAGAAATTGGCACGTTTCACGAGGCCCTTTCCTAGGATTATAAGGTCAATACCACTTCTTGAGGAAAGTTCATGAGTTGGCATCCATGGTGGAGTGGACTGTTCAGTGGACTCAGGTGTGCTTAGATCAAATATATGTGTGCTGTCTGCTCCTTATTCGATGAGCAGACATTTGCTCATCTCTTCCGAGGGGAGGGTACCTGGATATACCAATTACAAATTTTGTTCTCTTTAGGAAGTGTTTATTTATCTAATGCAATTGCAGAAAAGGAAAAGGCCGTCTGGGCTGTGTTCTGATGTGCTTAAACTTTGTGCTGCACATTTTAGGGTGTCCTTCCCTATTTTCAGTACTTTCCTCTCCAATTTTGATGGTGTGTTATGTGATAAAATAATTATAAGCCAAAAAAATCACTTTATTGCACAGCATTTTGAACGCTTGAAAGTAACAGTGCAGTATACTGTACAGAATGGGTTGTTTGCCCTTGCGCATCTATGACTAGTGGCTCTCCAGGTCATCACTGCTGCTTACTATAATGGAAACATTGTGCTACGCATTGGTATGCACCAGGACAAAGGTCCTAGTTCTTAACTTGAATTGTAGCATTTTCTGACTGACTGCTCTTCTCATACTCTCCTTACTGGGTCCAAAAGTTGCCCATTGGGCAACAAATTGAGGACTGGCCATATGATTTTCTGAAGGAGTATATATACATTTTTATTGTCTTTGATAATATTACTTTGTCAGGATTTGACAGCTATGCTCAGATTATAAATGTCTTGAAACAATAAAAAATTTAATGATCCTTTCATTATATATTATTCTATTTAATTTTTATTTTCCTATTTACTGATTTTTAAAATTTGTTGTTTCTCTGTTTTTTCAAACATCTGAGAATTATTCTAATGTAATTAATCCAATATATTTTCATCAACTGCTGATGCTGACTCAATCAATAAACAGGCATATCTTTCTTTGACATTTAATTAGGAGTATTATCTCCCTTTTGCTGAGATATCTTCTTTGAATTTGGCATTTGAAGCAGAATGATAGTTATAGAATTAGTTTATATCTTGCTCTTAGCAGTTAAAGTTGACTCATTGTTACTTCTGTTTATTATTCCAATATGTAGGTATTTTATTCATTTTGATTGGTGTTATCTAAAATTCCTGCATGTGAAGAAATATACTTTATACATTCTAGAAAAATCATATACTTTTATTCAGATATAACCTAACATTTTAAAATAAGCTTTTAAAATATTTTGTTCTATGATAGCAAAGGTTCAACCCCTATTCCAGACATTCATCCCTTTGTCTTTGAACTGGTTTGTGTTTATTATCAACTTAGTAAAGATCTGGAGTCACCTGAGAAGAAGAAACCTCACATAAAGAATTGCTTTGCTCAGATTGGCCTTTGAGCATGCCTTTAGGGGCAGTGTGTTGATTGCTGATTAATCTAGAAAATCCCAGCCCGCTATGAAGAGCACTGTCCTTAGGCTGGTGGGCCAGGGCTATATAGGAAAAGTAACTGAGCATGAACAACGGAACAACCAACAAGAAACATTCATCCTTGATTTCAGTTTCAGGTTTCTGACTTGAGTTCTTACCTTGACTTCTCTCAATAATGAACTGTGAATTGGATGTACAAAATAAAATAAACCATTTCTTTCCCCAAATTTCTTTTGGTCAGAATGTTTTTACCAAAGCAACACATAAGCAACATAGAAAAGTCTTTCTGTTATATTTGATATAAATTTTGTTACATTTATTTACTTACATGGTGGGCATGCATTGAACATAAGTCATTTGGCTTCTCAGTAAGCACTTTAATCGACTCAGACATCTCACCAGCTTTGATATGACTTGTTGATTCTGTCATTTGTGATCATTCTTATCTTCCTGTGGGTCTAATATGACATGTGATATCATTAGTCGAAAAGTTTTAAATTAAATCTTTATTTTAAGTCTTTTTCTGATTATTTTTTAAACCTTTTATTTTTAATGATTTACATACAATTCAGTGGATGCATATTTTATAATATTGACACCCAAAACATTTGAAGTCTGGAGTGTGGTTTACATCTTGGTAGGATTTTGCTATTATTATATGTTGGGCGAATTATCTTTTCTATTCATCCAATACCTGGACCATGCTCACTAGCCTTTGGGAAGACAACATTTTACTTCAAATCAGAGCCAAATCTTCTGCAGATATTGTTGGTACTCATTTACTTATTTGATTTATCTCCCCTGCCATGGTCAAGTCATTAAAACCTTTTCATCTTCCCTGAACTGTAGGCACCTTGGGGCATCCTGCGGAGTTAGTAATTCCTCCCCAGGCTTCGCTGTATTACTGGTCTTGTTAGTTATTTATTAGTTGTAATTACTTACCACACATTTTGTAGTTTAAATAATAGATTCTTCCTGCAGTGCTGGAGATCAGAAGTCTGATTGACCTCATTCTACAGAGTCAAGTAAACAAAGGGATATTTTCCTTTCCAAATTTACTGCAGGGTAATCCATCTCATGTCTTTCTCCACCCACTTGGGGAAGCAGCCACTTATTGCACTAGTTTCTGATTCTCGTATTTTCACTTCAAAGAAATGCCAACAATACCACACTTCTCTGCAACACCTTTGGCCCTTCTCTTCTCCTCACATCTTTCTTCCTCTCTTTACAAAATTAACAATCAAAAGTAATTTTCCATCTCATGACTTAGAACCTTGATCACACATGCAAAGTACTCTTTTCATGTAAATACTATATTTATTATTATAAATAATAATAAGACTCCGGGGATTAAGTGATAGGCATCTTTGGGAATGTTATTCCAACTGCATCAGTGTTTCTCTTACTTTGTGTAACCAAATTTATATACTTAAAAATTAAATGCAGACTTTCATGTTGTTGCTAATGAGAGACTGTTCCTTGACAAATTAGTTACTTGGTATTCTCCATCACTTTACTTCCTTACCACACTGCTCTGCCATACTCAGCCGCAAACCATTGTCAATCAAAGATTGATAAATCAAAGACTGGATAAGCAGCTCTGCTGTTTTTGACATTGTCCTATTTGAAATTATCCTAATTTCAATAAATTCAAATAATGAGGAATTTCCTGTATATTCTAAGGATAGCCTCAGACAATATAATTTAAGGGATTTTAATAATTTTATGACACAGTGAACCCCACCAATCTAGAGATGTTGAACAGTATTTTGTATGCATTTTTTTTTTATTTTTGGGTACCACAGAACTATTTTTACCATTGTATATTTTGTCTCTTTTAAGCAGCATACAGATGATGGTGGGGAAAGACCTGTTATCACCACATTACATCATCTCCACATGTACCATCTTTATCATGCTAGATGTATCTTATCAAAACTATGCAGCTTAAAGTTGAAACCTCCCTAATTCTGAATCCTCTAAGAATGAAACTCCTTAAAGGAGTTTAACTAGTTAGAAACCCACTATGAAGTGAAACACAGTTATTACTAATAAATTTACAGCAAAAGACAGACATAAACAGTAATGTTTTTAGATTGGTTGTGTTGAGAATTTGGCACATTCCAGTTCTTTGAATTTTAATTGTATTATGTAAAGTTATTTTAAGAGATCAAATATATTTTGGACAAAGACTGTTTTTGATATTTTTTTGTTGTTTTTTTGAGATAAGGTTTCTATGTAGCTTTGGAGCCTGTCCTGGAACTAGCTCTTATAAATCAGGCTGACCTTGAACTCACGGAGATTCACCTGCCTCTGCATCCCGAGTACTGGGATTAAATGCATGTGCCAATACCTCCCACCTGACGTTTTAATGACTTAGAAATAATAATGATGTTCATTTAAAGATAATGACAAAAAACACAAAGACAGAATAAATGAAATCTATTAATTATATTTTTGATATTATGTGTAATAGTGGAAATATATAACACAGGCTATTTTGTAATAGAAGAGAAGAAATGAAGGTATGCCT
Organism: Alexandromys fortis; assembly: GCF_014885135.2. Taxonomy (NCBI): domain Eukaryota; kingdom Metazoa; phylum Chordata; class Mammalia; order Rodentia; family Cricetidae; genus Alexandromys; species Alexandromys fortis. The sequence goes on along the minus strand of NW_026067913.1, from coordinate 2,694,842 downwards.
TTCTAACACAAAAACTATTGGAGGAGTGAGCAGATAAAAAGATATAATATGACAGATGGAGAAAATAAAAGTTCAATGTTCATTGCAAAATCCAATATTGTAAATTGTTTCTATGTGATACATACAAATTTCATCAATGTTTCTTGTCAAGTAATCTGCTAAGAGTCAATAGAAATAGGTTGAATGATAGTACACCATGTGCATGTTGCTATTGTCTTACATGAATGTGTTTGTACATGTGTCTGTCCATTTGTATCTGTATAGATGCTTGTTCGTGCCCCTGTTTGTAGAAGCTCGAATTTGACATCAGGAGTCATTGTCAACCATTTTCTATTTCATTTACTAAACCAGTTTTCCTTGCTCATCTCAGATCTCACAGATTAGGAATAGTTGAGCTCTCCAGCTTGCCTGAGAGACCCCGTCTCAGTCTCCTGATCTCTGGCATTATGGAATCAGGTGGAAAGCCGTTTTTCTCCAGCGTGCATGCAGGTGCTTCGGAGATGAGCTCGTCATTGTTACAGCACTTGTATGGTAAATGCGTAACTGTTTGCTATTTCCATAGACACAAATAACTACTTTAAAGTGTGATTTCAGTGCAAATATTTTAACGTTGTATTTTATATCCAAGGTGAGTATTTTCAAGGTTTGTTAGCTGTCTTCTAACTCAAGTGTAAGATTACTATGCTCTTATGCTTTAGCAAATTTTCTCTTTATTTTCGTTCTTTTAATAAAAGAGTACCAGTTATTGATTGTATGACTATAATTGATCCGGTAGTGGAAAGTGGAATTTTTCTAACTGATGTAGTGATTAGAATGGATTCAGCAGTAAAATTTATAAAAGAAAATCAATAATGTACAGAGAATGAGGCAAGAATTCCATTTTAAAAAGACTGTAATTCAATTACAGCAGTCAGCCCTACCTTCTCTAATTAAGATCCTCAACATTCAGCAGGAGGCTGGATTGCTATTTTGGGTTATTTAGAAATCAGTACAGAGACAGATAAGCATCATTCTTTTTTGAAAATCAAGTCACATATTTACCATGCATTTTCAAAGCTGCACTTCTTGTTGGATGTAGGTTGCTAAAAATAACGAGTTGTATGTTTGCCTCAAATTTTCAGTACTTATAATTTTCACCAAGCTGTGCATTCTCTACGATGTGGTATTTAAAAAGTTCTTAGTTTTATTGACAGGGTATTGCCATATTTGTACCATATGTTGTCAAATTTGGTGTGTAATATCTGTCATATTCAAAATTATAAGACATTTCCGGTATTATATTTCTCCCTTCATCACAAAGTTTATTGTGATTCTTCCTAATATTGTTTACTTTTCTCTAATGCTGAACCTCCTTCCTCGTTGTTTACCTGCTTCTAATTGCTTCTGATCTATCTATTTTACTATAAATTATGTCTTAGATGTTTTTTCAGTATGTGTGGAAATTATATTATCAAAACTCATTCTTTTCTCTGGATGCTCGTGGGTGCACCTGTGTGTGTGTGTGCATGTACACATGCACATGTGTATGTGTGAGACTGTGTGTACCCATGCTTCTGTGTGTGTGCAACTGTGCCTTGTGTACATTTGTGTGTGTGCATGTGTGTACTTGTGCCTATATGCGTGTATGTGTGAGCGTGTGTGTGTGAATGTGTGTGATAGTGCCTCCCTATGTAGCCTATGTTAGATTTGAAGTTGTAATTCTGTCTCATCCTTATAGCTGTCCTAAACTAAGAATATAATTATTGCTGCCAAACCCACATGGATTGTTGTTCTCTATCTGCCTCTCTCTTTTTCTCTCTCTATCTCTCTCTGAAGATGGATGCTAGAAAGAAATCCCACATTGGTTCAGAATTGAGTATAATGAAGGATTATTTATTTAGGGGTAGATTCAAAGATCACAGTCCTCTGCTCGAACGGAGAACAGCAACTGAACGCTGCAGCTGGAAGAAAGGACGACCATGCATGCACTTACATCAGCATCTACAGTATAAGAGGACACACCCAAGTGGGTGGGTAACTTTTCCTACAGCATCTCTCAGTCTTCCTACACTCTCTTTGTCTCGCTGTCTCTCATGTTGAATGGTTTGCAATTAAAAATAGAGAATGTTTGTCTTGTTTAATCTTCTTTATGCCCTATTCCCTCAAGAAAATAAAAAGCAAATTCTGCTAATAGTTTCAGAGCTTAAAACTTTGATTTAAATATTTAAAACTTTCCTTACTCTGATGGTTTCAATATGCATTTCTGATGTTTTTTTTCTTTTTTTTTAAATATAATTTTTTATTGAAAAAAAATTTTTTCCGCCTCCTCCCCGCCTCCCATTTCCCTCCCCGTGTCCCTTTTCTCCCCTCCTCCCTCTCCTCTCCCCCTCCCCCCACTCCTCTCCCCCTCCCTCTCCAGTCTGAGGGGCAGTCAGGGTTCCCCGTTTTAATTGTCTGTTACATAAAAAAAATATGGGTCAGATAGTATCAGTTTTTTCAGTTCTCCCAATCTTCAGAACAGGTTTGATGAGATTTTGTTTAAATTCATGACCAGTGAGCTTTATTGATGTAATGATACTGAAACTGCTTGGTCTACAACAGAAAAAGGATCCCGAGTAGGAAACAAAAATCAATGCACTTCTTTGTTCCTTCGAAAATCATACGAGAAAAGAACGCCAGTGGGACTCTTGGCTTATCTGTGCAGCTGATCTGTATTTGGCTTCAGCTGTTCATCTCTGCTACCAGGTAATGCTCACCTGAGGACTGACAGGTTGTTTGGGAGCCACACTTTGAATAACAACTTTAGTTTGCTATATTTTTTTCTTTTGTTATCTGTTTCTTTCCTGTGAATTTCTTTTCCTTTCTAAAGAATCCAAAACTTCTGTCAAGGTTTTCCATACTATTTCTTTTTACTCTGACTGGTATTCATTTATTAGTTTAGGCTTTTTTTAAAAAAAAAAATAGCCAAAAAAAAAGTAAGTATTGTAGTAGAAAGCTAGGCTCCAAAACTGCAGAGTCATTAATTGTAAGTTGAAGTCTTGGATTTAACTAATACATTTTCTGTGCGATTATTTTGGTTCAGAGTGGCCAGGACAAACAAGTGGGCTTCTTTACAACAGAAAATGTCTACCATAGCTTTCTGCGTAGTACCCAAGAGGTCAAGAAACCGGTGAGGGGCTGTGGGGTGCATTTCAGGGAGAGGGGTTAGATTGCACACGCTATGAAAGCTGGGAAAGGGAAATAGTGGGGTAAGAAGGGTTAAATGGAACAAAGGAGGGAAAATAAAGGAGTATAGGAACATAACTAACACTCTTTTAAGAAGGGCATCTACAAAACTGCTACTGTAGAAGCTTCCCCAAATACTTAGTTACACATGTGTAAAAGCAGTTTAAAAGACTTTCTCTAAAACGGGAGGTGGGGCCCAGCCACCACAGGCCATCAAAAAATTTATCTATGCCAGGTATGAATGTGCTCTTTCTGAATTGCTCAGTTAGGGATCTCACATGCTTCTTCAAAATATTACAAAGCTAGTGCACTGATATTTTTTTAATATCCAGAATTTGACAGCAGGATCCTATATATGAAGTCACAAGATGTTTGAGTCACAAAACACAGGAAGAAATCAGCTGGTACCAATACTGAAGCTACATCTGTCCTAACTGGGTTTCATTATGCAGAAGAAGAGTTCCATGAAAGATACCAGGGGAGAAAAGTCACCTGAGTCTCACTTAACTGCAACAACTGCTAGCTACAATAATAACTGCATTAGCAAGATATGCACACTACTGCAATAATGGAACACATGTTATGAGATTAACAAACTATCTTTTGATTGCACTTAACCCTGGAACTCAAGTCAGGTAATGTTATCTTGTCTGAAATCCCATGACTGTCCAGAACAATTTTGTTCTTTGGAATCATCTGAGTCACATTCCATTTCTATTCTACAAATAAAGCAATCCTACAGGCATCTAAGACGTACATTAATAGGATGCTGTTAAACCTCAAGATGGTTGAATAGAAGCTCCCTACAAGAACTTTCTGTTTGAAAGTTAATAGTACCTAGAGGTTAAGAAAACACAGCTTAGAGTTTCAAGGCATCAATAAAATTCTAATTGGAAATATAGGTTCTACTCCCCCTTTAGACATAAACTGTTGATCTTTATGAGTGACAGTTTTGAACCCTCAATGTGTCTATTGGAAAAGAGCAACTTTCTTTGAGGTTGTTTAGAGACAGAAAAATCCCTTGTCAGTTCAACCTTAACATTCCCAACTATTTCAATTCTTTAATATTCTCTTGTCTTAGTTTCCTTTGTGGAAACAGCAAAAGTAGCCCTGTGAACATGGGTTTTTCGAGTCAGGGTTTCTCTGTAGTTTTGGGGCATAATATGGAACTAGTTCTTGTAGACCAGGCAGGCCTCAAACTCATAGAGATCTGCCTGCCTCTACATCTTGAGAGCTAGGATTAAAGGCATGAGCCACCACCACCCAGCTTACAGTTTTTAAATCAATTGAATCAATGAGGCCATGGTGTTTTGCAATTGAGCAAGTTGGAGAGGGCAAAGTGTCCGATTTTTTCATCATCTTTAGGTGTTAATGGAAAGTTTCTAAAAATAGGAAACCTTTTACTAAGCGTAAATGGTGACTTGTTACAACCTGCTGAATATTTTTATAAAAATCTTCCAAACACTGTTGTGCAGTATATATTTTCCTCAATACAACTTTAAGGCTCAGAATGGTTATATGATTGGTATCATTATCAAGGATGAATTTTCTCGCTCTAGATGAGATTTTTTTAAAATGTTGACTTCTGCGTAAAAAGCATTTATGATTTACATAGCAAATTCAGGCTCCTAACAATTTTTCTGTAAAGCACTAGAAGACTACTTTGCTCTCAATTGCTTCTTTGATACTCTTATAAATTTCATTCTCTGCTCATTCAGCTTCATGACCAAATCAATTTCCTCCCAGAGACACGGAATTTTAGTGAAAAATAAAATGAGAACAAATATGGCCTCTTCATTCAGTGATCACCTTGAAAGTAGCTACGAAAATGCCTGACGTTCATTTCTAAGCTGTTGCTATGGATGCTAGAATCCTTTCTATTTGAACCATTGACACAAAATAGTAATTGAAAAGTTTCATTTCAGAGTGTTGTCAGAACTGAAGATAAGAACAGAAAAAACTAATACTAAATTTCAATATTGTAGTAAAAGTTTGAAATGCAAATAATCACAGTAAGGTAAAACTTCATATTAATTTTATGTGCGTAATATAATACATGGAGTAGGCTCGGATCTTAAAATACTACACCATGGGATTTTTGGAGGAATAAATTAGACTTTACAAATACCTTCAAAACATTTATTTTTCTTTAAAGTGACAGATATGACAAGAATTTTAATAGCTATGATATTATTTTTGTTTGGTTTTAGTTTTAGAGTTTTTAGTTTACAAAATAATTGACGAGTCCACTGAAATATTACATGGTACTAAAGGCTCTGATTGTTAGTATCTGAAATAGTATGCATTGCCACAACCAATGAGTCAAGACTGAAATTATTGGTTTATTCTTACTACATACTAGGGTCAATGTTTTATTTCAGCTCTTTCAAATTTCAAATGATTTCTTCTAATGATCCAGAATAACTAAGATTCAGAATATATTTCACTTAAGCACCTGCCTAAATTTCTGTTGGCTATGGTTTCAAAGAATTTCTTTTTGTATAAAATAGTAGTAAAGATCACTTCTTATGTATATTATTTTATTTTTGACTGAAAAAGAGCTCATTAGGGGAATGTTGATTGTAAGAGGTGAATCTTTTCTTTGTATTGATTTCATCTCAGAGAACAAATGAATGAGTAGAAATCCCTGCACTTTTATGAATAGGCTGAAAGCTACAGATTTAAGAATCTCAGCAAACTCTAAACAGAATAAACTGCAGAAAGTATCTTCCAAGTGGCCATGTAGTAAAATCTCTGCACACTGGAAACATGGTATAGAATGCTGAAAACAACTAGTGTGGAAAGATGAAACGTCTAGGAGGGAACACAGGCTTGAATGGCAGAGGAACTCTCATGGTAACTATAGAAAACAGATAATAAATGCCACGATTTTAAAATTTATACCCAGGAAAAACATCCATCAATCATGAAGACAAAAGAAACAGGATATTCTCAATGAAAGGAAACTACAAGTTTATTGCTGGCGAATCTAATTTTAAAAAGTGGCAACAGGAACTTTATTCAAACAGAAATAAAGAGAAACCAGATCAGTGTTCAGAAAGTTGGAAAGAAAAGAAAAATCAATAATGTGGTAAATACAGAATTATGCATTTTGCTTTCCATCATCAGATACAAAGTCATTTTAGTTAGCTGAAAATGAAAGCTTATAGTACTTGATATAATTAATATTCAACATGTTTGGAGGAACACTTGAACTGGAGACTCTAAACATACCTACATGGAAATATAGTGCTTAAACTTCACCAAAGCAGTTCTTTGTTCAAGATATACATTCAAAATATACATTGTGTTAAATCAAACACTTAGCAATATCTATAAAAATCAAGAAGAAAGATTTAAAAAGTAACTCAACAAAACCTGCCATATGTGAAGAATACTATCATCAAGTATTATAAAACTATTCTAGTACCACATAGGAAATCAATAAAAGTGAAAGAGAGGATCCATAATTGAGAAATAAAAAAATTTTAACCCCTAGTGTCTCAATATATTCAGATAATTTTATGGGAGATTTCTATCAAAAATTTAAACACTAACTCTGCTTTTGAATATTTTTGAAAGCAAATGTAAGATATTTCTTCTAAACTATTTCTGCAGCTCTTTCAACACACATGAAAACAGTAAAAAAATTTCACTAATCAATATTTCTTAACAAGTTACACAAAGAATTATACTCTTGTAGCTTAGTAGGAGATATCACTAGAAATAAGGTGTGCTCTATACTTGAAAGTTAATCAATGCTATCCATCACTTTGACAAGCTAACCATTAAAACTACAATGGCAAAATGTGTACACATTATGGAGTCACATAGTATTAAACAAAATTCAATACTCACTTAAACTTAAGAAAATTGGGAAGAGAATAATATAATAAATTATCAAGCATCATAGTAAACTTTCCCCCCAATCAAGAATTGTGTGCAGAATAATTTAATAAAGGATATTTGCAGTAATTTCCAGCTACTAATATTAAACACCATAGTAAAAGACTGAACACCCCCCCCAATCAAGAACAGAGCAAATATATCTTTGCTCAGCATCCTAGATTTTGCAGACATATTATACATTTTTATAACATTACAAGATGTAGTATGGCTAAATAATACTGTAAAACAAGAGTAAAATGAAATGAATGATTTTCCCTGTGATAAGTGTACTGGTATAATGGTGACTATGCTCAAGATAGTGTGATATTCATGGAGAGACATATAAATAATGAATGGGATAAAGAACCTGATGCTGTCAAATATACCTAGCTGCTTTCTAACACAGAGGTAATGACGTTAGTAGGAAGCATAACAATCAGTTCTAGCAATGGTGCCCACAGCAATTGAAAATGACCCTTTGTATTTATAAAAATTAATTAAAAGTGAGCCTGGTATTTAGAAAGAAAAATAGATGATGGGGGGCATTAAGATATAGGTATAGGAGAAATGATTTAGGCTTGATACTCAAAGCATAATGTGTAAAGTGTATAACATCACAAATTAGGATATACCAAATGAAAAATTTTGGAGTTAAAAAAAGACCTCACCAAGACAACAACAAAGAAAATCCACCACAAGAGAGAACATTTGCTTGCTCGTTATATAACAAAAGCTTGGGGTCTGGAAATCTTTAAACAAAGTGGTACAAACTAAGGAGAGTTTGTTTAGAAAGCGACTATGCTAGTTGGGCACTTATTGAAAGGGGGTATAAAGGTGAAAAATTACCATAAGGAAATTCTCCAAAATTGCCAATCATTGGAAAATGCAAATCAAGACCAGAGTCATCGTACACTCAGAAGACTGGGTAGAATGAGAAATGGTGATAAGATTTTTTTTTCACATTTTTGGTGGAATTCTAAAGAACTGAAAATGCTGTCAAAGTCATTCAGTATGTTCTGAAAGACATAACTCACTATCATCACATGAACTGGCAATTGCGTTTCTGTGCTTTCATCAGATACATGAATATTTGCTTTGACATGAAAGGCTGAACCTGAAGAATCATAGCAGATTCAGTTACAATAGCTTCCAAGTGGACACAAGCCAGCCTTTCCTCGGGAAGTGGACTGGCATTAAGTGCCAGGTACTTCCATAGCAGAGAAGTCACAGAGTCATAACAAGTAGTAGATTGCTGATGTGAAACCTAAGTGAACTTTAAATAAATTTGAGTGAGAAATAATTAACTCTTGACCGCATGTATTTCCTTTATGTAGTATTCTTTCAGTAAGAAAAACTATGGTTACCAGTTTCTAGAGATAGAACATACAGAATGGAAACGTGTGCCATTATAATTGCACATTATTACCCTCTGTTTGCAGATTAATACAGGAATTTGCTATGAAAAACTCAAGTAAGCCTGAAAGTTACTCTGTGATCTAGGCCTGTCTTTGTCATCCTCCCAAGTGATGGGATTATGGGCATGTATAGGCCATACCTAGCCTGGCATGTAAGTCTTGCAATTACTTTTCTGTGTTATCATTATAACAAGGGCCTTCATAAAGCAATACTGGTGATATAACTATACAGAGATTCTCACACTTACAGATTCACAGTCAAAACCAGTGAAATCGGAATAGTCTGTCTAGAAACTTGTAATGCTAACTTTAAGGTTTTGAAGTTTTACTGTGGTTCTGCAGCCTCCTACCTATTTAGCAAATTGGACAAAGGACAGCTATAGATCTCCCTGCTTGTTTTAGGTTTCGATTGCCTTTGAGTCTGTTGTCATTTCACAATAAAACATTAACAGCCACTACAAACGCAATGGGATGCTCCATCCATAGTGATTTGACAATACTCTTTGAAGGCTGAAATGATTAGATGTCTTAAATAGTAGTAGACACAAGGAATGATCGTTCCTAAGTAAATTATAGGACAATGTGCTGCATTCCAAATATATGTGATCTGTTTGTAAAAGGGCATTTTTGTAGTTTTATTGACTTTCCTCACTAATTTGCTACAGAAGTTTTGTCATTTATCAATACTTCTGTATAATTTCTTTCACATTGATTCTGCTAAACCAAAATTGAATCTTCCAGAATGAGATAGCATTGTCTATCCTATGAGCATATCTAGCAAAAAAAAGAGGATGTGTCTTGTCATAATTGACCTTAACATTTATCATTATTTGTTATTTATTATAACAGATCCTACTAAATATACTGAAACATATATTCAAATGATCCATATTTTCTGTAAGTAACTTTGATTTTTTTCAAATGTCTCATGTTAAAATCTAGTTTCTCTTGTGTTATTTTCTGTAGCCACCTAAATATGAAAACAAGATGTAATACAGAGAAAAGAATGGGTTCTACAAAAGTCAACTTGTTATTTAAACAGGCAGGTGTTCGGGATAACTACAATTGCCTTTGAGTTGAAAATGAGCACAGCTGAGGGCACCGGGTCTTCTGAATAGCCTTTATTTAAGATATTGTAAAGAAAAAAATAAGCCAATCACAAATATGTGTTGTTAAATGACTGGCTGAAAATATTTATAAACATTTGTCTCACTCATTTCTCTTCAAGTTGAATTTGGAATTATGTAAATTAGCTTAATGCTTTACCAAATTCTGTGTGGGAATGATTTCAAAGATGAATCACAGATTTTTTTTAAAAAAAATCACAAATATTTATTTTGTAAAAGCTTTTTAAAATGGAGAGCTGTATGTTTTATCTTTTTACATTTATGTGTTTGGGTTTCTCGGTAATATTTCTTTTCAATTTTGTATTATTATTTATTATTGTTTATGTTTGGATTTAGGAATGGGTAAGATGGGTTCCAGTCATTGCCTTGTTCTGGTTGCATGTTTTTAGCAGAGGAGTAATTTTCCCCGGCCCAGTGTTTCCGTATTAATCTTGACAGAAGCAAATTGTTTGAATTTCTTTTCTACTGTTGTAAAGAGACATCATGACGAAGGGTATTTTTTTTTAATTAAAGCACTTAATTGGAGGTTGGCTTATAGTTTAAGAGAGTGAGTTAATGTCAATCATGGTGATGGACATTGTAGAGGACAGGCAGGTAAGGCCCTGGAGCAGGAACTGAGAACTGGATCGTGGTACACAAGAGGAGACAGACTAGGCTGTAGAAGGAGGTGCCACTTGTTTATCCCAGCTGCCCAGAACCAAAATAACCCCATAGAAATTGATTTAATTAAATCACTGCTTTGTTCAATTGGCTCTAATCTCTTATTGGCTAACATACTAATTTAACCCATTTTTATTAAGTTGTATATCACTACTAAGTCATGGCCTACCAGCAAAGTTCCAGCACATCTATCTCCAAGGGCACATCCATGACGTCTCCCTGACTCTGCCCTTCTTCTCCCAGCATTCCATTTAGTTCTCCTGTCTACCCTACCGTCTACCTAAGTTCTGCCCTAACAAAAGGCTGAGGAAGTTTCTTTATTCATTAACGGTAATCGCAGGACATAGAGGGGACTCCCGCATCACTAGGCCTCACTTTTCAAGTTCATTCCCAGTGACATACTCCCAAAGGCCACACCTCTAAATCCTTTTCCCAAACAGTTACACTAACTCGGGACCAAGAATTCAAATATAAGAGTCTATGTGGGCTATCCTCATTCAAATCCTGCCACAAAAATAAAATAAAATAAAATAAAATAAAAATTAGCTAGGGTAGTCTGTTTACTCAAAATGACTTTGTAGGATATTAAGGGGAAGGTATTTTCAAGCAAAAAACCTTGACATTGTATAGTTTTATTCTAATTGACAGATAAAGGTTTTATATATATATATATATATATATGTGTGTGTGTGTGTGTGTGCATGTGTGTGTATGTGTGTGTATGGGCTATAATGAGAATTTTGTGCTTGTACACAATGTATAGTGATCAAATTAGGGTAACTAGCTTCTGACATTTTAAGTCCTCTTCTGTGTGTGTGTGTGTGTGTGTGTGTGTGTGTGTGTGTATGCCCTTGGGTGTTGGAAGAGACCAAGTCCTCTCTTCTAGTTATTTTGAAGTATGTGATAGTCATGCTTAGCTGGTTATCTTTAGGAATATGTATGTTTGTAATATACATATATGCATGTAATAACAACTAATATAAAGAGGTCATGAAATTTTAAATATAGTATGGAAGGGTATATATTGGAAGGGAGGAATGTAATTATAATTTCAAACATTAAAAATAAATTCTAACCACATTTACCTTGCCATACTATAAAATAGAATGTAATTCTACCTAACTCTGTTTTTGTACCCTTTAGCCACTACTTTCCCCCCTCATTCTACTCTCTATTACCTCTGCATTCTAATACAAAATAAATGTTCTAAACCTCTATATTTGGTGGTACCAGGTGTTATGTGTCTTTGTGTGCCTATCATCTATGTCTACCATGATGTCTTTCAGAACTACAATGTTGCTGCAAGTAAAAGAATGTTATTTTCTTTTCTAAAATTTATTTATTTATTAAAAATTTCCATCTCCTCCCATCCCCCCATTTCTCTCCCACTCCCCCACTCCCCCTTCCTCTCCAGTCCTAAGAGAAGTCAGGGTGCCCTGCCCTGTGGGAACTCCAAGGCCCTCTTCCCTCTATCCAGGTCTAGGAAGGTGTGCATCTAAACAGACTAGGCTTCCAAAAAGCCAGTACATGCGGTAGAATCAAATCTTACACAATTTAATAATATTCTATTATAAGCATCAACCACGATTTCTGTACGATCAGTTAATAGGCATTTGGTTGCATGTACATTATTGATATTGTGAATTGTATTGTTTGAAATTGCCATCTGACATCTCCTTGGGATATTCTTTTTCTCACCTTTGAATATTTGTTCATTCTATTTTGTTCAATACATCATTGATAACAAACTTAGGAAAGGTTCTGTATTTCAGTAGAGGTATATTAAGTACATGTACTGTGTCTCTTATAGATCCTTTTGTGTTGAAATTAATTTTGTTATAAAGGAACACAAATGATACCTTCCATTTAAATATAAATCATGAATCTCATAAAATAACATTTCAGCCCCCTTAGAGACCAATTAAGAATTGGTTAGTTGATTTCCTTTTTCTCCATTAAATAAATAAATGAAAATTTTTCACTTTTTTTTTTCAAAAATATAGTCTTCAAATTTAGGACAAAGTGACTTCCATCTGTTTATACTGGCAGGTGGAGGTTTCAAAATCTTTTTTAAGGATTTCCATGTATAATCCGCAAGCACATAATGTCAGAAACACAACTACAGTGAAAAATATATTGTTTATTTTTATGAGCAGGGCAGATTTAAATACAGAAAAATTACGTGAATTAAGTTTTGGTCACTCTGATATTAGTCAATCTGCTAATATTCTATGGTTTCTGAGTATTATTCAATTCTTTTTTTAATTTTTATTGAGCTCTACATTTTTCTATGTTTTCTTCCCTGCCTTTTCCTTCCCCTTCAACCCCCCCCCAATGTCCCCATGCTCCCATTTACTCAGGAGATATTGTCGTTTTCTCCCTCCCACATAGATTAAATCTATGTATGTCTATTTTAGTGTCTTATTGTTGTCTAAGTTCTCTAGGATTGTGACTTGTGGGCTGGTTTTCTTTGCTTTATGTTTAAAAATCACTTATGAGTGAGTATATATGATACTTGTCTTTCTGTGTCTGGGTTACCTCACTCAAAATGATGTTTTCTAGCTCCATCCATTTTCCTCCAAAATTCAAGATGTCGTTATTGTTTCTGCTGTGTAGTACTTCATTGTGTAAATGTACCATATTTACCTTATCCATTCTTTGGTCAAGGGGTATTTAGGTTGTTTCTAGGTGCTGGCTATGACAATCAAGGCTGTTATGAACATAGTTGAGCACATGTACTTGTGGCACAATTGAACATCCTTTGGCTATATACCCAAAGGTGGTATTACTGGGTCTTGATTATAATTTACAGATAAATTTTGTGAGAATCTACACCTGTATAAAATACAGTTTCTTGTCACCCATCCTCACCCTGCAAAGGGTTCACAATACTATAAAAGTCATGTCAGGTAAAAACACTTCTTCCCTCTATAGTGTATAGAATTTCAAACTTAAAAGATAATAGAACTTAGGAAATTACATCATTTACTGTGCTTTAAAAATACAATTATATAGTATTAAACTAAATGATGTTCAATTTAGTTGGTGATGCTATATTTTCATATTATTAATATTTGTTGTCTAGTCTCCCTTTGTCACAAAGTGTTGCAGCCTTTTGCACTTTATCACTCAATTTCCCCACATAATGAAAAGACATCAGCTATCTGTATTGGATTATACCCACAGCTGTGTCATTGGATTTAGAAAAAGATTTTCTGCTATGGCTGGAGTCCTTTGAGCATGAATGTGGAGCTAAATCATGTCCTTCAAATGCAAGCTCTGCCCTTACACGTATGGAACCTAGCTACCGCCAGGGAACAGCCATGTATTTATCACTTAATTTTAAATTTTTTATTTTTTTTTCTGTTTCTCTCACTTTTCATCTTTAGNGGGGCTGGAGAGATGGCTCAGTGGTTAAGAGCATTGCCTGCTCTTCCAAAGGTCCTGAGTTCAATTCCCAGCAACCACATGGTGGTTCACAACCATCTGTAATGGGGTCTGGTGCCCTCTTCTGGCCTGCAGATATACACACAGACAGAATATTGTGTACATAATAAATAAATAAATTAAAAAAAACTATCCGACAATATAGTAAAAACTTTTATTTTATTTATCATGTCTGTTTCTTTTTATAATGCTGTCTTGAAAGTGAATTGCTTCATGAAAACATATGAAAGTCATTTGCTCAAGGAAAAGTGTCATTTAAAGCAAAATTTAGCTAACACTTTGCTTTATGGTGCTATATGCTTATCACTAGGTGAAGTTATTCAATTAATACACATATCTTAAAATAATTTTCAAACCTAACAGTGTTTTCCAGTATGTGTTTATAATAGTTTTTGACTATATTTTTTCTCAAGACTATTTTCTTAATAAGAATCACATCTGAAGAGTTTTGACTCCTGTTTGCAGGCCATGGTATTTGAAAAAGGGGGAAATTGGTTCAGTTACTCATATCACTAACTCTGTACCGTGGACTTATAACAAGTTCAGTGAAGGATGAGAAACAATTTCAGTCATCTGATCAAATTTGAAAGTAATAAATTTGAGTCAAACTGAAAGATGTATGTGAGTGACAAGAAATAAAATTTACATCTTAAAAGCCTGATATGGAAAGTTGAGCATAGCAAGATTCATCTGGTATCTTTAATTCAACTTTTTGTAAAACTTTGATGACAATGATTTCTAGGACATTCCAGTATAAATATTAAAAATTACCTTCCTTTAGGATGCAAATATATCCATATCTATCTTTGTGCACAAAATCAAATCCATGAAGATCAAGGATATCAACTTAAAGCCAGATACATTGAATCTGATAGAAGAAAGACTAGGGAATAGCCATGAACACATTACCACAGGAGACAGTTTCATGAACAAAACACCTGTCTTGCAGGCACTAAGCTCAACAGTAAATAAATGGTATATCATGAAATTAAAAAACTTCTGCAAAGCAATGAACCATCAAAAGGACAAAATAGCAGTCTACAAAATAGAAAAAGGTCTTCACCATTTGACAGAGGGCTGATTACCCAAATTTATGAACTCAAGAAACTAGATATCGACAAAATTAATAATTCAACTTAAAAAAAAGGTTAAAGAGAATTCTCAACAGAGGGATCTCAAATTGCTGAGAAACACTGAAAGAAATGTTCAACAGTTTTAGCCATGAGGGAAATGCAAATCGAAATGAATGTGAGAATCCATCTTAAACCTGTCAGAATGGCTAAGACCAAAAACACAAATGACAGCTCATATTACCAGGATGTCTAGCAAAAGGAAAACTCCTCTATCGTTGGTGGGGATACAAATACTTGTATAATCACTTTGTAAATCACAAGGTTAGTTGTTCAACAATATTCATAGTTGCTTTATTTATAATATCCAGAAACTGGAAATAACCTAAATGCCTATTGACTGAAGAATGGATAAAGAAATTGTGATACATTTACACAGTTTGGGACCTGTACCATGAGAGGGAACCCACCCATGGCAGTGTTGAGGGCCAGAACTCAGAGGCTGAATGACAGAGACCTTCAATAGACCCAGACAGGACTGGCAATAAAAAAAAAATCAGTGAAATGATTCCTAATGGTATTCTACTCTACGCATAGAGTGATGCTGAACCCAGTTGTGTCCAGAGAGTCTTCACACAGAAACTAATGGAAACAAATGTAAAGATCCCCAGCCAAACATTAGTTGAAGCTGTGGGAATCCTGCGGAACTGTAGAGGAAGGACTGTGGAACACAGAGAGGGAAAGGACACCACAAGCAGAATCAAATAACCAAGACTCACAGGGGCCCACAGAGACTAAACAAACAACATGAGAGCTTGCCCGGGACTGACAGTTCCTCTGCCCATATTCTACAGTTGTGTAGCTTGCTGTCCTCCTATGAGACTTTTAATAGTGGGAGCAAGGGTTGTCTCTGACTCTATTGCCAACGTTGGCAACCCTTCTTTCCTACTGGATTGCCTCATTCAGCCTTAAATAGGAAAGGAGGGGTTTAGGCTTGCTGTAACTTGATATGCCACAGCTGGCTGATATACATGAAGGTCTGGCATTATCTGAGGAGAAAGGAGGAAGAGTGGATGGAGGGATGGGGAGATTTTGAGGAGGGACCGGGAGGTAACTAGAGATTCAGGGAAAACTGTGATTGGGTAGGAAACATTTAATTAATTAATTTAAAATTACCTTATTTAAAAATTCCTAAAATAGTAAATGACAGGAAACTATTCAATGTTAAAATCAATATATAAAAAATTTTTTATAGAATTTAAAAAATGTGTATTGTAATGTCAACAAAATCATAAATAAATTTCTTAAAAAGTATCTTAGGAATTAACTCCATACTACTATTAGAACTTAGATATTAATGAAAAATTCCCCAAAACTCATTCCATATATAATATAAAGTTGACCTTCACAGTCCAAAATTGTGCTATTGAGTTGAATAAATGGATTAAAATAGACAATCAACTTTTCCTCATAGATTCACTTCAATATTTAATTCAGAAGTTAAGGAGATTAGTATAAATCTTGTATTTTATTAACTCAATTACTTTTAAGCCATTTCAACTATTTCATGAAGGTGACTATCAATTAATAATATGTATTTCTGAGAGAGTATACAGACCATGACAAGTCACTCACACAATCCTAACTCAAGATGGATGTGACATACACCATGAAACAAGTTAGGAAAAAAGTAAATGCATACAAAACCCGCAAAATAACACAGGAAGTGATAGCGGAGTGGCTACATGAGACAATAAAAGGCTGATTTAATGGTTCAATGGTAGTTGCAAAGCATCAGTATAAAACATGCCAAAGGTCTTATATGAATAACATATGTCAATATGTGGTAATGAAAGATTTCATGGAGACATTTTAGGACTATCCAGAGGCAAATGAGAATTTACAAAGTGCTGGGCATGGAGACCTTTAATTAGGTCTTAGAAAGTCAAGGCACAGTTGTAGTATGAGAGCGGGACCCTTTTTTGTCCCGGCCACCCTGCTAGTTTACACCCAAAATAATCACACAGAAATTGTATTAAATTACTGCCTGGCCCATTAGCTCTAGCCTCTTATTGGCTAACTCTCACATCTTGATTAACCTATTTCTATTAAATCTGTGTATCTCCATGTGACTGTCTGTGGCTTACCAGCAAGATTCTAACCTACGTTCGTCTAAGGCTGGAGATTTATGGCATCTGCCTGTCTGTCCATCCCAGAATTCTCTTCTATCTTCCCTGCCTACCTGAGTTCTGTCCTATCAACTAGGCCAAGACAGTTTCTTTAATAACCAATGAAAGCAACACAAATACAGAAGGGCCTTCTACACCACACAAAGATCCCAAGATATACACACAATTCTGGGCTACATAGGAGTTTCTTATAAGTCAACAAATCAGGAAACAAACCACTAAAGAAACAGAAAGAGAGATCAGCTATAAATTAATACTATTTAATAGGCAGAAGATTGTCATGATTTAATGATAATATAATAAAGAATTTAAATGGAAAATTTTAGGAAAGCAGTAAGAATGAGAATTGAGAAAAAATAAGGAACCCAGGTTATGTTCAGCAGGTTGCTCATTTGAAAATGTGTTTTGTTGGCTAGATATTAGTCACACTTACTTGTATATGACTGGCTTTGCAATGTGTTGCTTTCTAACCTGGACTCTCGTCCCCCATTCATTTTCCCATGTATTTCTAGCTAGTACAATTGATGAGAATATTATGGAGCAAAATCCATTTTGTTTTTATGCTGGGAAGTTGGAGACAGTGTTTTCTGTAGACAAAGTAGGTTTTTATTTACTCGGTGCCTTATTTCTTTAGTATAGGAAAATAGGTGGGACAAAGAAAGTACCTTTTATAGATTTTCCCATTCCTAGACCAAGTATGTGTTTAACAATAAAGGTTCCAAGTGCTTCTTTGGATAGGCGGATAGATTTGCACATATAAATTTGATACATATTTATGGTTTTCACTGTGAATTTGGGACTGATCATGTATAAGGCTCTTGGTTCATTCTCACAGGTTTAATCTTGTCTTGCTTCTTTTTTGCATCTTTATATCTTCTTCTTTGGGCTACAATTTTAAGCACTAGAAATAAAGACAATAGCCATAAAGAGAATGTTTATATGTCTGCCACAATTTTTAATTTTCTTAGAGGCGAGACCTTAAAATCTTACCAAACTAGTTTATAAAGCATATGAATGGCAATCACTCATTTTTGAAGAATTTCAGACTGTCCAATTGTAGGTATGCTACCAGAGATGAAAGTCCTTTCCAGAATATATTTCCATGATATAATCTTGTTTGTAGAATTATATAATTACTCTAAAGGGTCTCCTAAGATGAGGTACTTACTATAGATAGCCCTTGAAGAGAGTGCATATATCAAGAAGACTGAAGGGTTTGGATATTTTATTTAGTTTTTGTGGATCTATAGGTGTGTGGTTGAAGCCAAAGGTTTTTAATCGAATCAGTATTAATCCATTGATAGAGAGAATTAGCAGAGATTATAGATTAAGAATCAAGGGCTCTAACAATTTTTTGGCTGTTCCTTTGAATCATCAAACAAATTGTAAATGTAATAAATTAAAATTTCGTAAGATTTTTAGGGATATCTGTAAAGACTAAATGACATTGGAATATTAGAGGAAATTAATTTTACAAGGCATTTCTAATTAGTCCCTTCTCATATCCAAAGGAATATCTCCCAAAGATAATCCCAAGTGGTATATGGAGGGAAATTCTTCTTAATAAGACCCTTTTTGCAATTAAAAATGCATTGCTGGATGGTCTTTATATTGTCATCACATCTTAATACATTGGATAACCTAGAAAAAGAAAATAGTATTTTTGAACTGTATCAATTTAATGAGAAATTAGAAAAAACATAAAGGAAACACTATATTAATAAATAGCTCTGTAATACATTTTCTCAGCACATAGGAATTAAAAAAGAATCTGTAATATATCAGAATCCAAACAATCCATTAGTAGTACTGAAATACTAGGCTACCATTAGCCAAGCAGCAACTATGTATGGACATAATTAGCATAAGAGAAAATGAAACAGAGATAGTTTACCCAAATGGACAGTGGACAGATCAAATAAAGAATCGAACTGTATCACTCAATGGATAGAAGACAGTTCTAAAAACCACACACTTCATTACAACCAAGAAGTCTCCTTACTTTAAGTAAGATTTTTAAGGAAACAAGATTGATATCTCTAGAAACAATTCTGGAAGCTAGTCAATAATTTTAGCTCCCAAACACTCAACTTGATTAGTAGCTGAATATGACTTCTGTTTCTTTTTTTTATTTTAAACAAAATAAAAAATGCCAATTACACACTTCTGATCAGTCCCACTTGTGGCCTACCTCATCTTTCATGAGTCTTCTAGAACTTTCTTTCCTGTGTCAAGAGATCATTTGACATATTCTGTTTTCTGCTCTTAGGTCTCTCTACTTGGTCTGCCTTTAATTTGTAAAAAAAAAAAAAGAATAACAAAGTGGATAAATAAATAAATAAATAAATAAATAAATAAATAAGAAAGAAAGAAAAAGGAATGGGGAATGACAAAGAAACCTTGTGGGTTTTTCTCATGCTGTTAATGAATACAAATTGTTTCTCGTTTGTCTTATCTCATTTTCTTTCTACCAAGCAAAACAATATTTGTAAAAATCTGACTCTAAGAAACTTCGATTTTGGCTGGTTGATAAAGGTTTCTCTAAAAGTGAATTAGTTTGGAAGCTTATCAAAGTCCAATTTGATCTGTTTCAGCAGGAAGGCACTCAGTCCAAACAGAGCTCTCTGACTTGAATTATAAGACTTGTCACAGGTCCAATAAGTCTTGACCTGAATCAGTTCACAGAATCAGCTTTCCTGAATGAAGAGAAAAAATGTTCCAGCATGTTGCTTAAGAGTTTCCCTACCTAGTTTTTATCTGCATGACCAATCTCTTGGCTCCTAAGGCGCCACTCCTGCCTGAGGAGGTATGAGCCCTTAATGGTTGCTGAAGAAAGGAGTCACTTTCCTTGAGGGAAGAGTGGCAACTGTTAGGCTGCCCGTGCATGCCCCAGTGGATGACAACAGATCACGCACATGTGGGTACCACCAATTGTACTCAATAGACATTTTGAAACAAAAAGAAGATATGAAGTTGGGCAAGAGATGAGTAGTGAAAGATCTAGGGAAATTTAGAGGGAGGGGATGGGAGGCAAATGAAAGTACAGTTCATAAGTTCTTGAAATTTTCAAAGTATAAATATAAAAGTACTTTTAAATTAAAAAAATTATAACAAAACAAGATCAAACCAAGATATCTGAGTGTATAAAACATTAGGGTGCTGGGTAGTCTACACCCCAAATTTCTTCTGTTAATAGTGAGTAAAACATGGACATATTTCCTAAATGTTAACAAAATGAATTGAATAAGCAGAAGTTATTTTGTAACACATTGTAAATACTTTACCATTTGCTATTACTATTTTGTCCACCTTTGCCAGCTTATTTTCCTTTCTCCTGGTCAACATCCTCCTATATATTAACTTTAAGAGTCTGACATGCTGTACAATTTCTCTTAATTTATAAAAATTATAACCAAAGTACATGTCTCAAGCTTCAGATCCTGCTAATTCCGCCTGCCATTGCCGAAGTGGTTATAACGTAGGACCAGAAACTCAAATACTGTGGAAGGAATAATCAATCCTGACCCAAGGACAGAACTAGAAGTCACAAAGATACTCAGAATGGAATCTGTCACCTTCCATTTCTTTTCCTCAAGTATCTCATTTCTTTAATCTTATCATAGATGTGAACAAAACACCATTACAGACAGGGCTGAACTATTCCTGGTATTTAAAGAATGTAGAATGGGGAAATACTGTGTTTCATGAAAGAATCTTTGCTTCCTTCTTGATTTACATTTTATTAAACAAAGTAAAATGTAACTCTTACAGGGCATTGACAGTTTTGTTCCTTAGCCTCTGATATCTTGATGGGGTGTTGTTGCTGAATTTTAGAGCAACTCCATATAGAGTAGTAGGTTTTCTTATGATTTTTTGAAAGGTCTATTAGTGGTAATGCTTCCCCTTCTCCCTCCTATACCCTGCTCTCCATTTCTCTATCCCAATATATACAATACCTTGCATAACAATGTCCTATTAGTCTATCTAACTATTTTTAATAATGAATTCTATCTCATCTCCTTTGGATGCCTCTCCCTATGGGCCTTTCATAGTTTCCAAACCTTTGTGGAGGTTCCAAACAAAATACATATATCTTCAGATTCAAAGCTAAAATCCAGAAATGAAAGAAACAGTGACATTTGCCATTATAGCTCTGGGTCACCTCACTTAGAATGCCTGTTTCCAATTCCATCTATTTACATGTAAATTGCATTGCTTCAATGTTCTTAATGGCTGATAAAATATTAGATTGTATACCTCACTTTCATTTTCTATTCATCAGTTGATAACTACCTAATCTGTTTCATTTTTTCTGGCTATATTTAATATAGCCACAATAAACAGATGAAAATATATCTCTAGGGTGAGATACGGATTTCTTTGGGTATATAAAGATGAGTTGTATATCCGGATCGTCTGCTACATGATTTCCTGATTTATGAGAAACTCCTATACTTATTTCCACAGTAGCTGGACCAGTTTGTACTATTACCATCAGTAAAGAAATATCTCTTGAAATTATTTGAGAACAGAGACATACCTCTGCAGTCATAAGTGATTGCTGAGCAAGCCTGTTGACTTCAGTTCAATCCCCATGATCTCATGGCTGAAAGAGATAAATCACAGCTGGAAGTTGCCCTCTGACCTCTACACATTAGGCATAATGGATGCCTAAATATCACACACACTAACACATACACACATACAACAATAATATATATAATATATATTATATATATTATATAAAACTGGGTGGTGGTGGCACATGCCTTTAATCCTAGCACTTGGGAGGCAGAGGTCCGTAAATTCAATATCAGTCTGGTCTACAGAGTGAGTTCCAGGACAGTCAAGGCTACACAGAGAAACCTTGTCTCAAAAAATGAAAAACAACACACACACACACACATTAGTGGCTTATCCTCATCAATATTGCTATAGTACTCAAATTTTAGTGGTTACATTTTATAAATGACAAAGCTTATAAGATAGTATTTTGAACTATGTGCATAGCGAGCATACTAAACCACAGGGGAAAGACAACATGTGGCAGATAATGCAAATACTATTTAATTTAAACTCCAGACTCTAAAGATCAGGTTTCATTGTCATCTTTTCCCCAGAGGAGAACACTGAAGGTAGAGGTGAACAACAATTTTTAAAGACAACTTATTGCAGATAATTAGCATTATCAGCTTAGTGTTTTACTGTCAGTAGTATTTATGACATTTTAAAAATAACTTTGACTTATCATTACAATCATTCAAATTGAAATAAGAACGTTCTGTCTATCATTACTATCCCTTTGCATTTTTATATCCAATTTCTTTTAAAATCACCCAAAGGCTTTTCTTTCCTTTCTTTCAAACCATTGTTACTGAGATGGTCTCTCTTCATTAAGTGGAATGAGAGAAGAGATTTTCGATTCTGTGTAGAATTTCAATGCCTTATATCCTTGTTCCCTTTTTATTATTCCTTCCGCATCTCTTTTGGAACCATCAGGTAAGTTTCAAAGGCCAAAAAAATGTTCATTTCAGACAGTTTTCTGATTCCTAGACAAAAGTAATACCTGGAATAGTAATATTTGTTGAAATAGGAGCGGCAGGGCTGCGTCCCCGGCACCCGGCCGCCCGCATGGCTAGTTTATACCCAGAAATAATTACACGGAAACTGTATTCTTTCAAACACTGCCTGGCCCGGCTAGGTCCAGTTTCTTATTGGCTCTTACATATTGTTCTAACCCATTTCTAATATTCTGTGTAGCCCACGAGCTGGCTTACCAGGGAGGATCTTAACCTGCGTATGTCTGGAGCGGGAGAACCATGGCTGAAATAGATGGGATCTGGAAAGTTTAGGGACATACCAATAATTTGATCTATAGTTCACGATCAAGACTATTTTACATTTTTGGTTTTCTCCCTTAATGGAGTAGAGCATTGACAAACACACAGCCTCTAAACATGCAATTCTTATTTAGAGTTTGCATTAGTTTCTAATATATTATAAGTGTTTCTATGAATCCCCTGTCCTCTTTTAGAGATCACATCCCAGTTCTTCTCCTTACAGCTAACCTTCCTCTGTTTCAGCCTTTTGAGATTTCCTTTCATTGTTCCTATCATCTTCTCTTACTGACGCTCTTAAGGTAAAAAAAAAAAATCCAAAAGCTATTGATGTCACTATCATTCTTCTGTCACTTTCATCAGAAAAATGGAGTTCCAATGTGTAGCATCCCGTTGCTAAGCAACAATTTTGAACACCCCGACTAGCTAAAGAGTGTGAAGCTGGGTCTGCTAATGTGGCCATGGAGGGAAAAAATAAAATAAAATAAAGAGCGCAGTTGGAGTGAAAATGGGATTATAAGCCCTGGAAAATCCAACCATCTCAGAATAAAATGAATGCAGAAATGATGAGCATTTTCACCGAGAGTTTTCTATTTGCAACATGGCACATCATTTGCTGAAAAATTCCTTCTCTAAAACAATACTTTAGGAGTTATGCAATCAGCACTGTCACTAAGACAGCACTGTTTGCAAGTCACTAAACTGACCACTACATTATATTACTACAAATATGTCTGTAATTTCATGAGTAGGTAACTGTCCTATGGATACGCACTACAGAAAATAGAGCTTAAGAAAATTCTTAATTAAGTCTTAAAAACTGGCAATCATCATTTTTTTTTCCTGATGAACAGACAGTGTAAAGTCTATGGAAGATTTTTTTTTATTTTAAACTCATTTTATCTTCTTCCTTGTAGAAGGAACATGTATTTTTTCATATTTGGTTTCTTTAGAGCACTGTTATTTTTAGTTAAAATGTTTTAAATTTATAAGTTAATTTATTATTACATATTTATATAACTAAGATGTTATGTAAAATGAATTATATTTAATAATTTATAAATTATAATGACTTTCCTTATGTATCTTAAATAAAGATCTGGTAAACTAACAGCTGAGAAAGTATCAAATCAATGGTAGTATAAAACCTTTCAATATTATTTTTATTTTGGTTTCTTATTTTAAAATATATACATATACAGCATATTAACCTATTTCACATGATGTTTATATAAACTCTATAGAAAAATAGTTCTACTTTTTAGAAGTTATTGAAATTTAATATAATTTTTCTGTTTATTATGATCATTTTGCATTTTCCATGCAATTGTTTTTTGAGTTTGCCCCTCTCCCAACTCCTCTAAGATCTTCAGCCTTCCCTACTGGACTTCATTCTTTTCATCTTTCTTCAAAACAAAACAACTAAAAATACACATACTAAAAATGAAAGAAAGAAAAAGAAAAAAAAAGTCTGTTTTGTCTTCAGACCTGCCCTGTAGAGTGGTTTATATACCCTGTGACTTCCCATTAAAGAAAAGAAGATTTCCCTCTCCCAGCAGCTATCAAACATCTTTTTGGTTCAGGGTGGGACTTTGTATCTACTTTTTTCCCTTCTTCACGCTGGGATTTTATCTTGATCAAAAACTTCTGTAGGTTTTATTCCCACTTGCCACATTTATTCTCCGAGAGTTTATATGTTCATGAGTCTTATCGTGCCTAAAGAACACTGTTGACTTGGTGATGTCAAAAAACTCTGGTTCTTAACAAGATTTCCCCCTCCTCTTCCATGTATATCCTTCAGCCTTAAGAGGAGGGGTGTGATAAAGATGTCCCATTTAGGTTGGAGTACTCTGCTATGTCTTGAGAATGAAGAACACAGATTAAATATAAATTATTACCTTATTATATAAAGTAGGAATACAGAGATAATTTCCAGAAATATTAAAATAGAAAACTGATTATTTTATACATACAGAAAAAAAGCTTTGAATGGAGAACAATAAATACCCTAATAATGAAAAATATGTATTCTCTTTGTGTATACTGCCACTTAGTTTAGAAATTACAAGGTCTATTTTAATTAATTGACTTCTCTCAACTGTGTGTTACAGTTATTACTTCTTGGATTTTCCCTTTCAGAATTTCACATTAACTCTCTGACATCTGAAGGTCATCAGGAATCTCATTTTCTCTTCACATCATTGTTGCATCAGGACTTGATTATTCTATCAAGTGTTCATTTAGAAAGTTTGGAGTATATATGGCTACTGAAGAATATGCACAAGTACTTGTATTTGGAGTCAAATATTAATTATAGTTTTATGTATTTTGTTTCAAATTATAAAATAATGCACATGTCTTAAAAGGAAAAAAAATAACTGAATTTGATTTTCAAAGTTTGTAATAATTCTTAAAGAGAAAATTTTTGGTAATAAGGAAAAAGTTCCTGAAGTAAAAGATTTTAGGCACATACCTGTAATATGAGCACACGGAGATGGGTGTAGGGAGATCAGTTGAAAACCTTCCTCTTCTACATCACAAGCCTGAAGTCAGTCTGGTTTATGTGAGACACTACCTCAAATATTCCCTCCTAAAAGTTTTGACATGAATACATCAAAAGCTGCAAAGAGTATTTAAAACATATAACATATTCTGCTTTAAATTGTAAAATACTAAATTCTTTCTTTCAAAAATATTTTTTTTAATTCTTTGGGAATTTCACACATTGCATTTTGATTATTTTCCTTCTCCCTAAACTCCTCCCAGATCCACTTCCCTTCATTTTCCCTGTTCACCAAATATTGCTTACTCATTTCAAAATATTCCATTAAGTCTAATGTTTTTGCTACCAATGTACCTGGGTGTGAGACTGTTCATTATTGGTTGATGGACAAGAGACCACAATTTTTAAAAATGCCTATTCCTTTCTCTCCAAGAACTTATCAATTGCCAAGAGTTCCTCAGCTATGGAACTATGTGAAACTTAGTATTCCCATCCCCTCTTCCTACTCAGTGTTTTCTATTTTGAGCTTCCAGAGGTTCTGAGTATGCTGTCAGAACTGCTGGGAGTTCATATATACCATTGCCTGTTGTGTCTGAAAAACATTTCTTTTTTTGGAGGCTCTACAATCTTTCCTATCCATTTCCAAAGTACCCCTTTCTTGACTATATGATGTTAATCTCATATCTTGTCTAAAGTCTCTCTCTATGACACTACATCTTTGTTATCAATCCCATTGATGATGGATACCAAGAAGGTACTGAAACCTAGATTTCATAAATAGTTCTTCAATAAATATTGATCTCAAGGTAGCTCTGTGATTTATGAACCTGGAGTCCTTTAGGTAAAGACACCTATGACTGATACTTCACCGCCACACAGTGAATTGACTATTAGGTTTTTGAGCAACCTTCACACCGACTTGTTTTGTTTTGTGACCAGTTGACCTTCTGTGTGACGATAGAATTGGAATGGACTCTGGCCAGCTAACAAATGGGCAGACAACTAAAGAAAATAGCTGCCAAAGACAGTCACAGCCAACAATTCATTCATGAGGGGTAGGGCTCCATTAACACGAGTATAGGTAAGCAAAAATTTTCTCAGCTGAATGTCTGAGTAAAATAGAAATAAAAATATCAGAAAAAATGTAGAAACTTTAAGCCAAAAATATTGATTCAGAATGAATCCAAGATCAAAGTAAAATATGAAACTAACACTTCTGTAATAAAATATGTAGGAAAATTATTATGAATATGTGTGTTTTGATACAATAACCACTGCATTTGACTTCTAATGAAGTTTTTCTAAACTGCCTTTTAATAATATTTTAGCTCTAGAATGAGACTAAGAGAATAAAAAATGCATCACAAACTAAAAGAAATATTAGAAAAGTAAAACATCAAAAAAAGAAGGTAGGGAGAACATTTGCAAATTTCTGCCTTATGTTCAAAACACAGCAATTATAATTTCAAATCCCTGCCAGCTGTAGTTGCCTATTCTAGGTCTGAACGAGCATGTGTCTGCAGAGATTCAAGTCGGAACAGAAAGAGTGTTAATGGAGCCCTACCCAATTCTATGGTCACACAGAAAGTCAATTGGTCACAAAACAAAAAAAGTGAGTGTGAATGTTGCTCAAAAACCTAATAGTCAATGCATTGTGTGACTTTCCAGTATCAGTCATAGGTGTCTTTACCTAAAGGACTCCAGGTACATAAATCACAGAACTACTTCAATATCAATATTTATTGAAGAACTATTCATGAAATCTAAGTTTTGGTACCTTCTCGGTATCCACCATCAATGGAATTGATAACAAAGATGTGGTGTTTTCTTTGCCATAAAGAAAAACAAAGTTATGCCATATGGAAGAAAATGGTTACATTTGGAGACAATCAAACAGAGTTAATAAAACTTATCTAAGAAAGACAAATACCATACATAGATTTTTTTTCTATTGTTAGTGGGTGCTGTAATATATATATATATATATATATATATATATATATATATATATAAAACAAATAATTAAAACTTTCTAGATTTACAAAGGGGACTCAGGAAAGAAGTTGTGGCCAAGAAGGAAAGCAGATGAGGGGTAGAATATGCATTGTATATAATATTGTTTTATGAAAAGTTTAAAAATATTTTTTAAAATTAAAAATCAAATAAATTCTGAAATAAATGACTCAGAAATGAAGGTATGCTGTAATATATGATACACAATCATTCTAAAAGAGGTAAAATTATTCTCTAATAATTAAATTAAAGAAGTGTATGCTGCCTTGAGCAGAGAAAGGAATAATTGAAAAGAGTTCAGAACACTTATTTTGTGATGAACGCTACACTTTTTTTGTTTAACTTGATAAATTCAGATATCATATAATTCTGAGAACTAGAAAGTTGACAATTGAACTGTTTAAAAAATATTTGTTCACTTGATAAAATAATATATTTCAAATGAATATTTCATTTTCATATTTTTAAGACTAATTATTTTTCCTGCTATATAAAATACATTTATGAAATACAGAATATTTTGTTTTTATATTCTAAATTTTACTTTCAGTCATGTGTACCTTTAAAGTTGAATTATCTACTTAAATAACCAGAGAAAAGCTTTGTGGAGATTAAGAGTGATTTTAAGCACTTAATGTCACTGCTTCTTCTAAATTTTGCTCTTTTCTTGTTAAAAAAAATATTCAAGTACTAAGATAGCCAAATTTACCTGATGAGTGAACTGTGCCGTTTTCTTCCCCTATGCATCATCATTTTTTGTTTAAAAGGAAAATTCCCAACATAATTATGTTTAAATGAAAACATAATGTAGTGTCTATTTTTGGAATATTGCTATATTATATAATAGCATTTCAGTTTTTGTATACACATATTTACAAAAAAGGATGTACACATTTTTACTTATGTTTAGTAGCCAAGTTCTGTTTCTTTAAACTGAGAAACAGGATGCAACTTTGTGCAACCTTCTTCCCCTGTTCCCCGGTGATTGGTTAATTCTATGTTATTAGGATATGAAATTTCTACATAAAAGCGACTTCCTTGATTGCCATGTTAGTGAAGACAATGTGCAGAAAAGTTTTCTAGGCCCTGCTGTCAATAGCACTGCTCTTTTTTAATTTATTAAAGGCTGATGTTTTAAAAAATGTAGCCTCATATAAATTTCTGATTATGTGAAGAAAAACGGGAAATTCAGCCTACATGGATACCCAGAACCAAATTTATACATATGGCAAGTAAAGATAATAAGTTACTTTAAAATTTATTTTGAATTTTTTAATTATTTAGTATTGAAACCGTTGTAAACATTTACTCCTGAACAAGAACATGTGAAAAATGAGATTTAAATGTCCTGTTAATTGTTTAGTCATGACACACTAGAACCAAACAAGCCATCTTTTTCTTACTATTTTCTAAGAGACACAATAATGATTTCATTATGTAGTTCTATCACGCATCTATTGTTCGAATTCACCCCACTTTTCTCTTTTAAAGCATCTTTTTTTCTACCAATTCCATTTCTCCTGCTTTCCTGTCATCAAACCCCACTACCTTTTCCTGTTCTTCCTTCCTTCCTTTTAGAAGATATCTTTTACTCTAATGGTCCTCTTTTTTCCGAATTTTATAAGAAAAAACGCACACACACACACACACACACACACATGCACACACACTTGCACTCACAAGAATCAGGACTCTGAATATGATAGACAAATGTAGTGTCTTTATGAGTCTGGTTTATTTCATTTAATCTAATACTTTCCAGCTCTGTCCCTATTTACTGCAAATGTTATCATTTTATGTTTTATGGCTAAATAAGAGTCCATTGAGAAATATGTAACTTTTTTATTTCTTTTTTTTCTGCTGCTGGGCATATAGAATAGTTCTTTTCATAGTTATCATGAAAAGTGAAAAGATAAGGATTGATGTGTAAGGATCTCTTTAGTAGGCATTTTTTCCTTTGAGTATTAAGAAGTGGCACAGTTGGGGGAATGTGATGGATAGTTCTATTTTTAGTTCTTGAGAAAACTTTGTTCTGCTTCTTCAGTGAGTGCAAAGGTTCACCTCCCACCAACAGCACATGTATACTGTCCTTCCACACATCTGCACCAATATTCATGTCATTTGTTTTTCTAAATGGTAGACATTGGGGCTGGTATGAGCAGTTTTAATTTACATTTTCTTGATATCTAAAAATATTGAACATTTTCAAATACTTATTAGTCATTGTAGTTTGCTTTTTGAGAGGCATCTCTTCTGATTGATCATCAGCCCATTTATTGGCTGAAAATGTTTTATGTTTAATTTTAACTGTTTTGCATATATTCTTGTACATTTAGCAAAGATTTTATTTTTCACCTATAAAAGACTGTTCTTTTACTCTGGGGCTTTGATGATGGTTTCCTTCACTGTGTAGATTAAAATTTCAAGTAATCATATTCATCTATTCTTGAGATTATTTCCTTTGTTATTAATGACAATTTTATAAAAAAAATATTTTCTATGCCCATAACTTAAAGTTTTTCTTCTAATGATTTGAGAGTGTTATGTCTGAGATTAAGGTCTTTGATTCATCCAGGACTGATTTATGGATAGGGAGAGAGACATGAATATGCATTTATTGTTTTATGTGTAGTTGTTCAACATCAGGATAGCATTTGCCGAAGATGTTATATCCCCCCCCATGTATTCTTTTCACACATCCGTTATAGATTAGTGGCTTATGCCACTGATTTATTTCTACATCTTCTCATTTATTAAATTAGCCTACATGTCCATGTTTTGTGTCAGTGATATGATATATTACTCATTATGACTTTGAAATATTATCTGAAATAAAGCATTTGTTATATCCTACATTATTCTTTCTGTGATGTATTGCTTTGCCCATATGGGATCTTTTATACTTAATTAGACATTATAAATGTGTCAGAATTATTAACTTAGTCAATGTGGGACACTACTTATAAAATCGAACAAAGTACATTTTTTAATTTTTTTGACCTTTAGTCATTTCCAAATTAACTTGGGTCAGCTCCCCCATTTTCCTAGCTTCATGTCTGTTGCTATGACAAAACAGCCTAGTACACAATAGCTTAAGGGACAGAAAGGTGTATTTTAGCTCACAATTGTAGATTGTACTCCATTACTTCTGGAGAGTCATAGTCATAGTCATAGGAGACTGAACAGTCTGAAACAGCACATCCACGGTCAAGTGCAGAGATAATTAAATGTATGCATTCTTGCTTGCTTGTGCTCGGCTTAGTTTCTCCAGTCTTACGGAGTTCAGGAACCTTTACTTTTGGAACAGAACTTCACACAGTAGGTTAGTTCCTCCTAACTAACTTAATTAAGATAATCCCCAAAGATTTTCTCTCAGGCTGATCTAATGTTGATGACCTCTCATTGAGACGCTTTCCTCAAATGATTACAAGTTGTGCCAAGTTGATAATAGAACCTAGCCACTACTCTCACGCACGTCAGTAAAGTCACATTCTTCTCTTGAAAAACAGTTAGATTATTTGTTATTCTTCACTTCGTCCACAGATTCTCAGATCTCTTAAATAATTTTCTGAAAATAAATGTATATATGTTAAAATTTGCTAATTGTGCTATAATGCTCTATTGTCTTTGAAAATCTATACTGGTGTGCACCAGCCATTAAATACCACAGAGAAAACATTTCTTGCACTAAAACTTTCCCTCTTTTATATACTTGGTTAGACTTACGCATCATCGTAAACTCATCGATTTATAAATGTCTCACAAGAGTCAGAATTGGAAATTTATGTTAGGTAAAATCCTAGAAGTCTTGTCATGTGTATAGTTGGTAACTATTCTGTGATAGCTTTCAAACACCCTTGCTTCAAAACATTCACAGTCGTAAGTGGTAGTATGTGAGCCATTATAGTCAGTTGCTCAGTACCTTGGGGCCCATTAGCAATTAGTGGTGCACAGAATAAACTTCATCTCCAGCTCCTCTAGGTCTCAGTGTAAGTTTATTGCTAGAGAATCAGTGTTTGAGGACTCTGTAGCTGAGACGATAAAGCCTAAGGCAAGTTCTGGAAAGATGTGAAGACTTCATTCTTTTTTGTTGAGCTAATGTATCTCTTTATATTTTCTTTTATTGAAAATATATTTTTTTCAAACAATATATTCTGATTACAGTCCCCCCTTCACCTGCTCCTTCCAGTTCCTTTCTACTACCACCCTCCTCCTGTCTAGGATCACACCCTTTCTGACATGGCTTTTACATGGTCTGGAAAACATACCAAGAACAATGAATGATTATATGAATTTAACATTAGAGGCTGGTTACTTTGTTCTCCTATTTATGAAGTAAAGGGTGTACATTGCTATTCATCATTAAATCTAGATGGAATAGGGGCTGCATGAGCAATTACACAATAGTAAGTGCAACCTCCTCCCTCACACCCCCACACACCATGAAGACTTAAGGCTTATTCTCGAGAGCTGCTTAATCACATTCTGCACATTATGCCCATGGGTGTGACATGGTGACAATATCTTTACTATCTCCATGCTCTGTTTCATTCTAGGCCATGTGTGAAAGACATCAGCTCACTGATATCCAGAATAACTTGACTTGATATTTGGGCTATTAGTAAGAAGATTTCAACATCTGAAAGAAAAACAAAGCCCCACAAACTTTTGCAGGTTCTATTCAATAAATTCTTACTACCCCGTACAGTCCACTGTTAATGTTTTCACAGAGGTAATACCATTGGGCAGCTCTGCTCTGAGGAGCACACATCTTTAGAAGCTTTACTGCTTCCTGATCTAAAAGCCCTAAGAGGGGAAAACTTTTTGTTTTGTTTTTTGGTTACTGCGAGGTGTTTTTATTGAAGAGGGGAGAATTAAAGGAGGAGGGAATGAAAAGGTTCTCAAAAATGTTGAGTGGGCAGGCATGGAATGCAAAGAGCAATTATTTTCCTATTCAATACCTTGGAGCAAAATTCATGACACGTAAGTACAAAAGTATTCTTATTGTATTTAGCAGGTATAAGAAATGTATCTGTCACAGTTAGACATTTAAGATAGGGGGAAGGAAAGAAATGTCGATGCTGAGGTAAGAGACATGAGAAGATAACCCAAACAGTTTTGCAATAAGTAAAGAGTGTGCAAATATTTGTGACAAAGTAAATGCTTATCACAAAGAACATGTAGACAAAAGTTTCTGTCCCACACAGTGCACCAGCTGTTCGGTTTGAAAAAAAAAACACACACAGAAGCTTATATCAATTATAAACTATTTGGTCTACTGGCTCAGGTTATTATTATTATTATTATTATTAATTATTATTATTTTGGATTTTTCGAGACAGGGTTTCTCTGTAGCTTTTGGTTCCTGTCCTGGGACTAGCTCTTGTAGACCAGGCTGGCCTCGAACTCACGGAGATCCGCCTGCCTCTGCCTCCCCAGTGCTGAAATTAAAGACATGTGCCACTACCGCCCGGCCTCAGGCTTATTATTAACTAGCTCTTACAATTTAAATTAACCCATAATTCTTGTCTATGTTTAGCCACTTTTCTCAGTAAGACATTCTTATCTTGTTTTAATTATTTTTTTTTTTCTGCATTTGGGTGGTGATTGTGTCTCTTTCTTTCCTCTTCCCAGAATTCTTCTAGTCTGGTTGCCCTACCTATACTTCATGCCTAACTGCCTGGCTACTGGTCAATCAACATTTTATTAAGCCAATACGAGTGATAAATATTTACAGTATACAAAGCAATATTCACAATGCTACTTATAATTAAGTCAATTTATTGATTTAAATGTTCCAATTTTTCACATTGACTTAATGAAACAACAAAAAGGAGTGTATTTGTAGATTTAGCTACAGATAAAAAATTGACACGACGACTGCCCTGAACTGCACTGAACAGCGCACTGCACTGTTCATTCATTCAAGAACAATTTGCAAACCTACCCTGCAAGGTTAAATTCTAGGAAAATGAGCTAGTCAAGTGCGTAAATGCTCTTTATTTTGAACATTTTCCATTATGGGAAGGTCATATTTGTCACTGAAGTAGACAAATAGCCTTGCTGTACACTAGCATTTATCTACAACAAATATGCCTCATGGATAAAATTCTTAAAATTTTCTGAAGACTGCCTATTTTTATATTTTTCATATATAGTATTAATCCTTAGAGTATTCCATGTGGGTTCTGAGAACTGAGCTAGAATTAAGAACATCAAATTTATTAATCAACAAGATACTCTCTATTCTTACTCTCCAAAATATAAAATTAAATTATTCAACCACAGAGAAAAATTATGGAATATCCAATGGAAATATGGCCTTTGATTAATTATATTTGAGAGCGGAGCACTCATAGCATAAATAATATCATCGCAAGTTGAAAAAGATACTTGTTTAATCATGCTTCAGTTTGGAAATGTTCTCCAAATATTTTATCATGTCAAATGACCATATCTATTATTACTTTTTAATTATGTCTTTGTTGAAATAAGGAGCAGCGGGGCTTCATCCCCAGCACCCCGGCCACCTGCTAGCTCACTCCAGAAATAACAACACACAAACTGTATTCATTTAAAGACTGCTTGGCCCATTTCTATCTAGCCTCTTTTAGGCTAATTCTCACATATTAATTTAGTCCATTTCTAATAATGTGTGTAAGCACCCCAAGGTGCACTTACCGGGAAGATTCTAGCCTACGTCCATCCTGGGTCTGAGCTTCATGTGTCTGCCTCAGAGTGCAGAGCTATCACTTCTACCCGGGAGAGCTGAGCATGGCATCTCTGCTCCAGAGCAGAGCTGTCGAGTCTGTCTGAGGAGTCTTACCTCACTTCCTCTTCCTCCTGTTTACTCCTCCCACCTATGTTTTAACCTATCAGGGCAAGCAGTTTCTTTATTTAATTAACCAATGAAATCAACAGATTGATATATGACACTCCCACATCATGTCTTGTTGAAAACGCAAAAGACAAAGAAAAATATGAATAACACTCATACAATACAATGGAAAAGTGAAGAAAGAAACAGTGACAATGGGACCCTGAACTTTAGCAATTACAGATTGTGTCCTCCAGATGTGTTTTGATTGAGAGTCTCCAGAAAGCAGTCTAACACTACCTCAGTGTAGCACCATTGTAGACACTGTGTGTCATGGCATTCCTAAATTTCAATAAAAGTTAAATGTTGACCTACATTTTTCCTTATAGAAATTTAGTAAGAACTTAATACAACTGGCTGTTTAAGGGTTCAAAAAATACAGATAATGGTTCTATAACATTTAGCTGCTTTTATAATAAAATACTGCATTTTATTTATAAACATGTATTTTTTAACTTTTTTAAGAAGATGAAAGGACATTTTAAGAAACACTTTTTTATGGTATTTTATGCAAGAAGATCAACTTTGAATAGTTGTTCTTTTCACTCTCAAAACAGTGATAATTCCATTGGGCACCGATCACATAAAATCAATGCTTCACAAGTCTAAAATAGGTCTTTTCATATAAAATTTCCACATAACTTAACTTAGTCTTTAATCTATTATTAATAGCAACAAGAGAAAATCTGAATGAATACACATTTTACATTTTAAAAACTTGGGCTTCCATAACTATTTTACCTGTATGCAAATATAGACATTTGAATTCTACTAACCATCTCAGATTCCTGTAACAATGACATACACTTTATGTTTTAAACAACAGAATTTAGTTTTTCACAGTTCTTGAGGGTGAGAAGAGCAAACTGGAGATTATACTGATTATTTTTCTGGTAAGGCTTCTAGCTAGTTAGCCACCTTCTTTCTGTGCCTTCATGAAATCCAGATAAAGAAAGGGGGGAGGAAAGAGAGAGAATTTTAATCTTTGTTTCTTATAAGGCTAACAATCTAATGAAAACGAACCCTTATGTCCTTATTTATTCCTTTTCTGAGATTTATTTGCTTTTATTTTATGTGTATGAGTGTTTTACTTGAATGAACATCTGCGTTCTGCATGAATGCACTGGCCACAAAGGCCAGAAGAGTGTGTTGGGTCCTCTGGAGTTACAGACAGTTGTCAGACAACACATTGGTTCTCTAAGATCAGTAAATGCTCTTACCTGCTGAGCCATCTTTCAAGGACTGCCTCATTTGTTCTTAAAGACTGTTAAGAGTCATATTTGCAAATACAGTTTATTAGGAGTTATGCATGAACTTTAGAAGGTTTCACTGGATCCATTGAATCTATTAAAATACAAGACCATTTGACTTAAATATTAGAGCAAGGTCAATATCTTTTTGATTTACATAAACTTAATCTACTTATTTTTAGTTATTTGTTTTACTTATTTGATATAGCTAAGCTTACAGTAGAGTTTCTTTATCAAACAGAAATGATGATTCATAGTAGTTGGAAAATTCAATTTGATGTACAGTAAGTTGCATTTTCTATGTTAGAAAAAAGTAGAATAACTAAAACCTATAGTAGAAAACTAATGAAAATATGAAGAGAAGAATAAATTAGAAGATGCAAATATAATATATAATTTCTTCTTTGTGTAAGTTATTTATGTAAAAAAAATAGAAAGACCTTGAACAATTAAATTAAGCAACAACAAAAAAAGAAAATTAACGTAGAAGAAAGTTTTTAAAAATCAAGTCTCTGAGTAAGTTGATGTTTAGTGCTTAGTCAGAAGATAGTAGATTACAATTTAAATCAATATATTTACTTGATAGTACAACTAAATAAAATGAATGAATTCAAGAAATGATCATTTAAATAAAACAAAAACTAATCATATCATATAATATATATGGTAGAGTATTAAAACATAATTGCATCAATTATTCTCAAGTGGCTGCATCTACAATATCCATACTTTGTCGCAGTCCACAAATGTAGAACATACTCATTTTGAGACAAACATTCTGTATTTTTAAAAAGCTGGAGGATGGTGTTAAGAAAACTATCCATTTTTAAAAGACTTAGTGGAATACAAGTAAGTTTAATATATCATGAGGCAATAAAATTTCTTGAAGCTAAAAGTGCACAGCTAAATTCCATGGGTATAAGAAAATCATAAAACTTAAGTAGTTAATTGGAAATCATAAATAATAAGTCAGTTTAAAGAAGGAAAGTTTTAGCTATCCTGAAAACTAGAAAATTTATATAAATATAGAATAGAAAGTAAATTCCATAATAAGGATAACAAAATTGATGTATTTTAATTATGAAGTAAACATCAATGTTATACTAGGTTTTAATTTTATAGTACTTATAAATTTGTATGGTGTTTACATGTATTTTTAATTTTCACATGTTGAAACATAGCTGAGAGCAACAATTATTGAGCATTGAAATGCTTTTAATCATTTTAGCATCACCCTTTCATTATTCCCCTGGGAATATAATTTGATTATTCATCAAATTTGTGTTCTCATTCACGACATGTAAATCAATGTCTGATATAATTTTAAGATTTTTTTCACATAATCTATTTTTACCTGAAAGCCAGATGAATTTATGTAAAAAAGGTCTTTTGAAATTTGATAGCATTATAATTTGAAGTAGAAAATGAGTTGAGAATAATTTCTTACTATCCAGAGTAGAAACATCAAATTATAAGAGAGCTAAATCATGTAAAGCATAAAAAAGTCTCTTTACTATGCCACTTAAGAAAATGTCTGCATTTTCATTAATAAAGAGTTCAGCTACTCCTTCCTTTAGGAGTAGCTAAAGTCTGGTCAGCTTAGCTTCCTTGCCTTCGAAATGAAATGTATTGACTCAGGACACCCTGAGATCAAGTTCTAGGCACAAAGGAGATCTATTTGCTCCAGAGAGACAAAGGGCAGGAAAAGACAAAGAAAGAGGATAAGGGAGAAGACGAAGGGGACCAAAGAAAGGGGCAGTATTATTTGCTCTAGAGGCAAAGGGTGCTTCTGGATAGAAGTACACAGGCAAATGGTTTTTAAATACAAAAGGGGGGACCCCCTATTAATATGGGTATTTAACTTTAATTGTTCATGTTAATTAGGTGAGCCAAAGGAGACTTTTAATTGCTGAATTTAAATGCTGTGATAGCTAGACCTTGGTTATCAGCTTTAGAGGAGGATGTGGCCAAGTAAAGAATAGACGTCTGTTGCAGACTTTAGAAATATAATCTAAAGGTTTTGAGCAAGGCATAGGGAGGGAGGAAGGAAAGCAAAGCATGCCAGAGATAAGTTTGTCTTGTTTGGAGTTGCTAGAGTCCCTTCAGCCTCAGAGAGAACGCGTGCCACCTGGATGTGGGCTGTGCAAGGGTCAAGGTCCCAGCCAGCACCAGAGGTGCCTTTTTCAAAGGAAAATTAGAGGGAGAATGAACAAAACACTAAAGTGTTGCTTTTTTTTTTTTTCCTGTGGCTGAGAACTTTTGCTTTCTTAAAGAGCAACATGACAACTACTGTTGTATCGTTTAATCATTTTATTAATCAGAATATATTTCAGCATAGAAAACATAAAATATGAAGAACTAGAGACATTGTTGTCTAACACTGGCATTTTAATGTCTCCATGTATGATTATATAAGTATTGGAATGTTATCTATAACATAACTCTGAAAACATTTTACTAAATATATCCATTTTCATTGACAATATCCAGATTATGACTCTTATTACTTCCTAGTCTTCCTTTACATGAATTTACCCCAGGTTGGTTAGGTAGTTTTGCTGTGTTCATCTCTTAATATTTCTATGCGCTTCTAGTGTTCTCAGGTTTGTAGCCACATCCTAAAGCTCTTCCTTGATTCTAGCTAGAGTCTAGTTACCCAGCTATCCATCATTAAGGTCAGAGGCATTGCCTTCAGCTGTTCACAGTACGGACATACTGGAAGTGAGTGGGTTGAAAGGGAAATTCCTCGCCAATGACTTCAACAAGAATAAAATTCATGCAACCAACACCATGTATACCAGAGGGTCTGCTTCTGTGCTTCGTTGGATAAAGGACTGCCTTTGTGTCAATGAGGTTTGTTCCAAGTTCATGGGAATTAAAGCCTGACTCGCTGTTGTCTAAGCCTTGACTTCTGGGAGTGAACTGGAGAAAAAGCCTGAGCTGGGAATCTGCTTACCATTGATTTCAGTTCTGGCCCAGGACCCTCCGTGAACCACTCACAGGCTCCTCTTGTTCTTCTCCTGGGCCAATCACTTGCGTCTTCCAGTCATGAACCTATCATGTACCACTTATGGGCTTCTCAAGAAACCTCTCCTTTGTGGCTAAGGTGGCTGTAACAGCCTCTCTGAATATCATGTGACTCTTATAGGCCTCTCATGGGCTGCTTCTCCCATTTGTCTTTTCAACGGACTAATTTTGCCCAGAAAATCAGGCTCTGAACTGGTAAAAATGCAGACTTTTTGAAAAGACTTTTCCTTCTGATTTTTGTCTTTTATTACTCAGGCAATATGAACTCTTACTCTAGTCTATTTTCTATGACATCTGCTGCTTCTTAGTACTAAAGGT
Organism: Alexandromys fortis; assembly: GCF_014885135.2. NCBI lineage: Eukaryota > Metazoa > Chordata > Mammalia > Rodentia > Cricetidae > Alexandromys > Alexandromys fortis. The sequence goes on along the minus strand of NW_026067913.1, from coordinate 2,656,017 downwards.
AATATATGCTCCTTGCAGAAATTTTTTTTACTTTTTTTTTTTTGTCATTGTAGAAACTATATATGGCTAATTAGGAAGAAGACAAATAAAACCCATAATCTTACCACCCATCTTTCATGTTTTATAGAGTCTTATTATGCATATGGCTTGAGAGACTGAATTTTCCCTTAAAAATATGTCTTACCCTTTCTTGTCATTGAACTTTTAATGTAACCATTTAGGTGGAAGCCCTTTGGAATGTTTGGAATCCAGAATGTGCCCTTTTAAAACCCTGGGCCCCTCCCCTAAAGTTGACTCAGTCCAGACTCCGCCCCTGAAAAAGCTTGCTATCAGTTTATGCCCTAGAGGGGGATAAAGAAAAGCCCCCACCTCATGGGTTCCCCTCGTGGTTCTCTTATCTTCTGTGGATACCTAAGAATACTTCACTCAGATTAAACCTGGGTTTGTCAATTCGGTTGTTTGGCTTATTACATCAGTGATGGTGGAGTCCCGTTAACCAGAGACTCAAAACTAAAAATCTTGGTGCCTAACCCAAGTAGAGTTGAATTTTCTGACTAGCAGGTAGCCCAGGAAAACCACTCTCTCTTCCCCTCTTAAAGGGATCCAGAATCCCTTCCACCTTCCAGTCTGCCTGTCAAGACACCGCAGGACCAGGCGAAAGACTTGTTCTGGGGAAAACACAGTTTCTATCTTTTGTGGTTCCTTGTCTAAAAAATATCTCACACAGGGCTACCCCAAATCTCCTACTGTTTTGATCCCTGGCTATCTCGGGGGATGCTCTGTCTTTTTCTCCGCATTTCCAGCTAACGGCTTATGAATGGATTCTTCTGGATCCAAGTTTGTTTCTCAAACACCTTATAAAATTTATTCAAACTGAGGTAGAGCTACCATGGCCAGGTTCATGAACACTGCATTTCTGCCCTCTGTCCTCCAGTTGTCTGTCCCTACCTATGCTTTCTCTCTGCTCCTGGCTTTTGCCTGCAGGTAATCTTGCTTCTCTGCTTGTCTGTATTTCATGCTTCTATCCAATTGTTCTTCCAGTTTTCCCGAGTTGTTCCTTTCTTGGATGCTCACTTTACCCTTTGCCTGTTCTTTTCAGCCATGCTGGGATTCATGCCCAGCATATGGCTGCGCACCCCTCCCCAAACAGCCTGGGAAACCCCCAACTTTAGCTGCAACCAGCTATGTCCTCCACGGGGCTCCGGTCCCTCTGCCACTCCTTGCTTGGTCCTGCCTACTCAGTTTCCCTCCTCAGCACCTCCTCCCTGCTCTGGCAGCATGGTGCCCCAATCTGGTAGGGGCTGCCTTAAGGCTAGAAAACTACCATCATTCTTAAGATTTCTTTCATATTTTCGGAATTTTAAGTTGGTAAACTGACCAAGTTTCCTGGGAAAAGTTTTGTTCCCCTGTCTGTTGAAATCCGTAGCCCTGGTATGCTTGTTCTATGTGTGTGTGTGTGTGTGTGTGTGCTTGTTTTAAAATGTGTCAAACTTGTAACTCCAGATTACAACAGCTCTGATAAAGTACCTGTTAGCCACCACTTTGGTTGAGATCAAACCAAAAACTTCAGTGCCATGTTTACTAAGGGTACCCACATGCTCCATCAAGGAGACATTCCTCACTAATAGGCTTATAATATAGGATATATTTCTGTAAGATAATTTGTGTCCTGTAAACAAGGTTTTTAGCAATGCTCATTTACTGAGATATTAAAGCTGTACTTCTGTATTCACATGCAAGGATAAATCTTGCTGTCAGTCAGATTTTGTAACCCAAGAGTAAACTTCNTTACGGTGCTAAAATGTTAAAACTTGGTTTTGTATTCCACAGATTAGGATTATGCTCTAGGTCTCAGGACCAAAAACAAACAAACAAACAAAACCCCTAGAGACTAAAATATTCCTTCTAATCTTGTTCCTACCAACATTGGTAAACTGTAACTTATTGGGTAACCTATATGCCCAAATTTAACTTATATGTCTAATTTAGATATAGCTGACATGTAGTGGTACCCTAATTCTCAGGTGTCTTTACAGATCTCAGAGTATGGCATTGAATAAAAAATGCTTCTTATGATAGAGGGACACACCAGCTCCTGCAGCACCCTGTATCTCCTCCAAGAAGCCAGGTGGCTGCAGAGGAACTTTCACCGTGAGGTTTGCTTAGGATATGGTAACACTAGCCACCAAAAAAAAAAAAAAAAAAAAAAATTGTCTTTCACTTCATCTCTTGCCTGGACTGAGCAACAGAACATTAGCGGATCAACTGTCTCATCCTGCCAAGACATTGAACTCTACCCCACTGGAAAATCTGTCAGGCCTCAAGGGCTTAGCAGCCAAAGGCAAGTACTGCTTCTGAGACTTAAGTTCACCAAAGACCACAGTGAGACTTGGGATTGCCTGGGTGGCTGGAAAAGCTGTCTCCCTTCTGTTCACTTATTTGTCCCTCTCAGATCTGTCTGTTGATCTATTTGATGACGAGGGTACTATTGGCTCATTAGTTTCCTGCTGAAAGTACAGACAGCTGTGCCTCTTTCTCAGGCTTCGTAGTCCAGGGTTAACAGATTTCAGAGTAACTTTGGAGGTTCAGAGTTCTAAATTTCCTCCGTTGGTCTCCAAAAATGTTCATGACTAAAAGGCACAGCCTTTTGTTGTGACACCAAAATATAAATCCGTCCCACTTTTACAGACACTTGCCAATTCCTAGGAGAAGGTCTACTACTGTATCAAGAAATCTTGTCTGGTAAAAACTATATTCAACCCACCCATTTTGTGTGTATCATGCAGGCTCACTCCTTATGTCTGGGCCAAGACCAATCCACAGAGGGCTCTCCAGATAAGGCCAGCAACCAACACCAGCTTCTGGAACTTCACCATTGGTACTCACCTCTACAGTCTCAAGTGGGCAGCTACCCAACAACTGAAATCTGGTGTTAAAGGGCATATCTGCTCTCATGTCTTTCTCATTCACCCTTGCCTCGTCTGTACAACCAGCCCAATTCTCTGTTCTATTCATTCTGGCAGTTATTACTCTTCCCATGTGTGTATATATGTGTCTGTGTATATGTATACCAATGTGAGTTCAGGTATCAGAAGAGGTCAAAGAATGATGAAGACCTTAGTGTTGGAGTTCCACACAATTCTGAGTTTCTCAGTATGGATGCTGTGAGCTCTACTTGGGTCTTCTGCAAGAGCAGGATTGCTTTTAGCCATTTTTGAGCTGTATGCTCAGTCTATAAATTTGAAGTATTTTGCTCCTATGTTCCCTAAGATTTCAGTTTCAGACATTATATTATTTCATCCTTTTGACTGGACTTTTCTGAACTCTAAGGTATAGCTTATTCTTCACATATGAATATACAGTTATATAAGAACCATTTGTTGAAGTTTCTTTCTTTTTTTCTAATTTACTTATGTCTTTGTCAAAAGTTAGCTATTGAGGTTTGAGAGATGAGTCAACAGTTAAGAGTGCTGATTACAAATGTGGAGAACCTAGGGTCAGTTCTCAGTACCTATGCTATGGCTGTTAACTAGCCATAACTACAGTTCCAGGTGATCTAATGCCCTCCTTAGCCTATGTGGGCACCACACATGCAAATGGTAAACATATATGCATGCTGGCAAAGCACTCATAAACAAACATAACAAAAAATAAATCTTTAAAAATTCAGACATCAATAGTCATGCTGATATTTTCTGTCTTTTATTCTATTCCATTGGTCTATGTGTCTGTTTTGCTGCTAGTATTATGCACCTTGTTTGTACAACTCTGAGTCTGTAGTACAATTTGAGATCAGACATTGATATATTCCTGGTCATTTTTGAACTTTCATCTTGAAAGGATGTTAAATTTTGTCAAAGGATATTTCTAAATCAAATGACATGATTACGTGGCTTCTGTCTTTAGGTCTGTTGGTATGGTAGGTTACATTTGCTGATTTATGAATATTGAAACATCTCTGCATCTCTACGATATACCTAAGATTGTGGTGGATAATCATTTTATATGTTTCTAAATTAGATTTGTAGGAACTATATTAAGAACTTATGCATCTGTTTGGGGGGTGTTTTGTGTTTTAGGTATTGGGGTAATTATGACGTTGTGAAAAAGAATTAGGAAATGTTCCTATACTTTCCATATTGGAGAATAATTTTAGGAGTGTTTTGGCATTGTTTTATCTTTGAAGGTTTGTTGAAATTCTAATTTTGGGTTAAATCCAACTAACTCTGATTTGTTTATTTGCTTATTATTTTTGTTTTGTTTGTTTTTGTGGGAATATTTTGGATATTTTTTTGGAATTGCTGCTTCTATTTCACTAGGGCTATTGATCTGTTTACAGAGCTTATTTGCTCTTTATTTAACTTTGGTAGGCCACATATAACAAGAAATTAATTCATTTCTCTTTGTTTTCTCAGTTTAGATTTTAATTTAGTTTTACTTTTTTTTTTACAGTAACTTGCTTAAATATTAAATTGTCTTTAATATTTTCTTCCTGAAGATACCCAATTGTGTTAAAATGGACAAAATCCCAGGAAAATTAAATTTTCAGTTAAAATACAGTATTTCTATAAATTACAGATGCTGGTATTGACTGCTTACTTAAACATATTCTTTATGATGCACATGTTAATTTTAGTTACCAACTTTTCCTATGCTGTGCACCTTATTGTGTTTACATAATTTCCTAATAAACAAGATGTTTGCTTTGGCTGAATTTGTTTATCATTTCATAGCTTGATTTGCATATAATTTACAGTACAGCATAACATTAAGTATCTCCTTAGGATTCTATGGAAATTTTCAGTGTATGTAATAATGTTCCCTTTTGGTTACAATTTTACCAATTTTGATAATAAATTCCTCCATCTTTAAATACTTTTTCTGAAGGTTTGTCAATCTTGATTTTGTCAGATTTCCCATTCTTCATTTCATTAATTCTTTATAATTTTTCTACTTAATTGATTTCAGTGTAGCTTGGTTATTTCTTGCCTATTTTTCTTTTGGGATGCTATTTCTTGTTTTGGAATTTTTCAGGTGTGACAACAGTTACTAAAATGAGATCTCTTCAATTTTTTGGTATAAACATTTAAGTGTTATGAACTTGACTTGTAAAATTGCCTTCTTTGTCTCCCATAGGTTTTTGTACGTTGTCTTTTTGTTTTCAATGAACTGCTAAGAGTTTTTCATTTCTTTCTTGATCTTTATCTCACCCTAGTTTTTATTCAGTAGTGTTCATATCATTGTGTTATATAATGCATTTCCTCTGACTAGAAAAACATCAATGTACATTGCAGAGTTTAGGACATAGCAAACAAAATATTCAGTAGAAAAAAATATCATCAAAGTAGTTAGAGCTGCTATTATTTTGTTAGTCATTTGGTAAGTTTTTAATGTATTATATGTATATAATCTGTATGTGCATATGTAATCTAAAAAGTTGTATTGTATCTTGTCATTTCTACTCAGCATTATATATTTTTCAGCAAAATTATTTTAATAGCTGAATATCATTCTTCTTTTTTGCATCCTATAATTTCCTTAATCAAACCCCTATTGAGATATATTTTAGGTAGATAGGTATTCTTCAAATCTTTCACAGACCTTCAGAATATGACATTTAAAAATGTTTTAATAGCTTAGGACTTTTCATTACAATGAGACACATCTGCTGCCAGCAGCACCAATTACTTCAAGAGGAATATGGACATTAAAGAGGCTTCTTATGGAGTTGGTTACTTATTTGGGCAAGAAACTGTTCTTTCCTGAAATGCTTGATGAACTCTACATGCAGAACCCACAGAGAAATGACTGCTGAACTTGCCTAAAGGTGAGACTTCCTCAGGGTTCTTGCTTCCTGAAAAAGACTGCCAGACATTATGCAGGACACAGAATAAAGTGACTGACAATCTGCCAATATAGGTGGAACTATCTTTGAAATTTCCTGCTTCATGGAAAAGTGTGCTGGATACTATGGGCCTATAGGCTAAAGATGGATGCCCCAATGGTACAGAAGAAATTTGGGTGGCTGTCTCTGTCAATTCTAGAGTTTTGGAAGTTGTTTACAATGCACTTCCTGTTTACTTAGGAAATATTTTATCCTTCTGGAGTCTTTGATGGAGTTGAAGAATAGATAGCAATAATATAGTTTTCCTTAGTTATGTTAAGAGATATAAATATTGTAACTGTAATTCTTGCTTGATACTTGTTTGTTATACGTAATTTTACTATGTTAAAATTAAAACCTTTTTTATTTAGACAGAAAGGGGAGGTGATGTGGAATTCTCCTCCATATGCTGAAATTATTCTTAATGAATAAAGAAAACTGAGTTGGCCTTATAGGGTAGAACAGAGCTGGGAGAAAAAAAGGGCAGAGTCAGAGAGAAGCCATGTAGCCCTGCTGGAGATAAATCCTGAAACTTTGTTGGTAAGCTACTGCCACATGACAATACACAGATAAATGAAGATGGATTAAATTAATATGTAAAAGGTAGCCAATAAGAAGCTACAGCTAATGGTCCAAGCGGTGATTTAATTAATACAGTTTCTGTGTGATTATTACAGGGCTGAATAGCCAGGAACCAACAAGTGGCCCTTCCTCCAACACAAAATGATACAATGCAGATTTGGTATTACTTCAATGTCTGTTTTCATGCTAGTATTCCTTATGATGTGGGGGAACAGTCTAAAATGTGTAGAGAAAGTGAAGAGTAAATGTAAATCTCCAAAGCCTCTGTTCCTTCTGTAAAACTAGATAATTAATTTACTTTCAAACTGGTGTTCATGGCTTTTAGGTGAATATTGAGAACTCTCAGATCTATCAGCTGAGATTTTAAAATTAAAATTGTGTTCTAGTTTCTATTTTTAAACCCTAAATTAATAATAAAGGAGAAATAGTGAATTATATCAAGAGGTGTTACCCGAATCAAAAACTGACAGATACTCTCTTTATTGTGATATAAAATTAAAGAAATAATTTTTGCTTCAATTCTTCCTTCCTTTCTTCTTTTTTTTCTTTCTTCCTTCCTTTTTTCCTTCCTTCCTTTCTTTCTTTTTGTTTTTGAGTTTTGAGACAGGGTTTCTCTTCAACTTTGGAGCCTGTTGCGGGATAGCTCTTGTAGACCAGGCTGGCCTCAAACTCACAGAAATATGCCTGCCTCTGCCTCCAGAGTGCTGGGATTAAAGGCATGTGTCACCACTGCCCGAATGCTTCAGGTCATTTTTAAGAAAGTCATTCATTTGTAATAGATGGATTTCTCTTCAGAAAACTGACTTGCCACAGCATATCTCAAGATCAAGCAGTTTTAAAAGTGGAGCAGGCAAGGTTGTTCAACGCTGAGTAAAGCAGAATAATAATACTAGAAAGTGGGTATCTACCTATCAGGTAACTATTAAAATCCAAATAAGCATCCCCAAGCATGTTGTGCGAGCCCTAGACGTTGAAAAGCTCTATGACGCCAGTTAAGTAGCACCGAGAGGAAGAAGACCACATACACAACCCCTTGCTTTCAATAGTCCTACACACACAGTGGAACCCCCACAACTTTGCCTAAAAAATTCTGTTTTAGCTTTTCCCTTTGAGGAAAGCACAGCTTTAAAAGACTGCAGCTTATCCCATGCTTTTTCAGTCGCAGTCCAGCTGGCCTTGGTGAGCTCACAATAGATCAGCCCCACTGTCTCCGTGGGTGGGTGCACCCCTCGTGGTCCTGACTTCTTTGCTCATATTTTCCCTCCTTCTGCTCCTCCTTGGGACATTGGGAGCTCAGTCCGGTGCTCCAGTGTGGGTCTCTGTCTCTATCTCCATCCATCTCCAGATGAAGGTTCTATGGTGATATGCAAGATATTCATCAGTATGGCTATAGGATAGGGTCATTTCAGGTTCTCTGTCCTCAGCTGCCCCAGGAACTAACTGGGGACATCGTCCTGGGCACCTGGGAGCACCAAATCTCTTGCCAACCCTAAGATGGCGGACAATGAGGACTGCTGAGAAGCCAAGGACATTGCCACTGGGTTTTGATCCTACTTCATGTTCTGGCTTTATGGGAGCCTAGCCAGTTTGGATGTTCACCTTCCTAGACCAGGATGGAGCGGGGAGGACTTTGGACTTTCCACAGGGCAGGGAACTCTGACTGCCCCTCAGACTGGAGAGGGAGGGGGAGAGGAGAGGGGGGAGGGGGAGAGGAGAGGGAGGAGAGGGGAAAAGGGAGACAGGGAGGGAAATGGGAGGCGGGGAGGAGGCGGAAAAAATTTTTTTTTCAATAAAAAATTATATTTAAAAAAAAAAGAAATCAAGCTCCATATGGAATTTCTTCAATGCTCATCATCTTCTCTGTAGTAGATTGGTACCACCAGGAGAAGACATGTCTCTTTGTCATAAAAAGTTTTACATTATTAAAACATCTTAAATTCCAAAAAAAAAAAAAAAAGACTGCAGCTTATAACGCTGTCAAATGAGCTGCAGCAGCCTTTTCAGCTGTGCCATTCCTACGGCACTAACTATGAGCTGCCTTTCATTAGCCCTGTCTGGAGATAGGAACCAGACTGGTGACAAGACAGCACGGCCATGGTTTCAGTAGGAACCCGAGTATTCTTGGGTAAATCAATACACATTTCTTTCCCTCTAGAGAGTCTTAAATTTGTGGCCTTGAATGTACTGATTGATATACCAGGAGCACATGCTACTCCAGAATTAGTCAATATCTCTCATAAAGTTATCTGAAGACTTGCCCACTTATTACCTAATAAAACAAACAGAGGGAGACAAGAGAAGTTAGGCAAAAATTGCCTTACTATACCTTCAGTCTATGAAACTGGGCATAATTCAGTCATATAGTCTCATGGCTAAATGATAGCATATGGCTAGGAAACTAAGCAAAGGGGACTAGATTAAAAAGGCCAATCTACCTACTTTTGTCTTCTAAAATTCATTAGGAAATTTTTATGTGTTGTAAAATCTCTAATATTTTCACATTATTACATCAGCTTTCCCCAGTTGTAAACATACAGTTTTATAGGAATATCACGAGAAACCCATTTGCTGGGAATATACACATATAATACACCTTCTACCACTGTAGAGGCTCCTGGTTTCACTGTATCAGATTTTACTCCCATCCAGGGAATCTGCATGCTACCTTGCTTATCTTACTTACTGAACCAGAGAAAGAGTAGAAGAAGGGTTCTCTTCAACTTCTTGAGATATAAATTGAAAGTCTACCAAACAGTATACAAGGTTATTACTAAGGTTATTGGTTACACCATTCCAATGCAGATTCTATATGTATAATTGCACACGTATATCTCTTCCTGTCATTATCCATTTTCATCCTTGTTTTTCACGTTTTTCTCGGCACCATTCTCTTAGATTTCATGCTTCAGTCTTGTTAAAATATATCTCTTAAAATCTCCAAGTGGCTTCCTAACTCTGGGACTGTTGAAATAAGAAGCGGCGGGGCTGCGTCCCCAACACCCCGGCCGCTTGGCTAGCTCATGCCCGAAATAACAACACACAAACTGTATTCATTTAAGAACTGCTTGGCCCCTGAACTCTAGCCCTTACAGGCTAATTCTCGCATCTGGACTAGCCCATTTCTAATGATGTGTGTAAGCACCCCAAGGAGCGCTTACCGGGAAGATTCTAACCTACATCCATCATGGTGTCTCTGCTCCAGTGTGCAGAGATGTCGGGTCTCTCCGGGAGCAGAACAGAGTCTGACCTCACTTCCTCTTCCGCCCAGCATCCTATTCTGTTTTCTCCTCCCATCTATGCTTTAACCTATGAGGGCCAGCCAAGCAGTTTCTTTATTGCTCAGCCAATGAAATCAACAGATTGATATGACACTCCCACATCATGGGACTCTCCTGAAAGTCTTTTCAGAACTAAATCCTGATAAGTTGAGGTCTTTAAATTCTAGGGAATTCTTCAGGCTACTGAGGATGGCATTGTAACTAAAAAGAAGAGGCAAAAATCTGGGCATCTTGGCACATTTGGAAATACTAGCTGTCAGGAATAGGGTGGTGGGTTTTCAACAATAAGGGCAACAAAGACTGTCTCAAAAATAAACAAACAACATTAGAAAACTACATGTATAGAGTGTGGAAACTAAAGGCACTGAATATCGACATCAGATTAGGATCTGAACATGAAAGTCATGTTGTTGATTATAATAAAATAGGCCCACACTAGCCTAGAATGGAGTATAATAAAGGTTCCTTTATTAAGGGCTGTGCTCACAGATCAGCAGTCCTCTGAGTGAGTGGAGAACAGGAACCAAATTCAACAGCCAAGGATCTGTGCATGCTTCTACATCTGCATATATAGTACATGTGAACATGCCCATAGTGGGCCAGTATCTTATGGACTATTGACTGAAGAAGTTCCTGCAGCACCTCCCCCTTAAAAAAAAAGACTTCTAAGCATAATATACTACTATATACAATAAGAACAAATATCAATTATAAAATTTAGAATTAGAACGAGCATAAACAACATCAAACAAGAAACATATGCTAAATGTTTTAATAGTTATCCTATCCTAAGGAGTCTAAGTCTAGTATTAGAAATTATTTGGCTAAGTCATGAGAGGAAAGTAACTATGACTATCTAGTCTTCAATCCCATCAAACACCTGAGAAGGGAAATAATATTACTTGAGTAAACAGGAAACAAAATCAAGCAAGTTTCAACAGGTGCAATAAATACAGAGACAACCGGCTACCTGGGCAATCACACAAAGTCTCATTTGCAGCATTGGTGCAACTTTGACTAAGACCTAGAGCAACTGACAGAGCATTTTCAGAGGCAGGAAAATTTGATAAGCCCATCTTACCCTGTCTTGGCAAGGGTTGGCAATCTTGTTTCATGTATCCTGCTTGTCCAGTCTGGACACCACGCATTTTGTCAGTGGTTGAAGCATGGGCAGTTCTTTGCCCAAGGGTCAGTTTTGCCAAAAAGAAAACAAGCTCCAAGTGGAGTGTCTTCAGTGCACAACATTCTATTAGAAATAGATTGGTGTTGCCACAGGCAATGGTGTCTCATGTCAAAAGAATCCTAAGTTATTTAAATGCCATGTTCCACAGATCCTTGAAGTGGTTGAAATTTCCTATCTATGTGGAATGCAATCTCTATTCATCTAAAGAACCTGATTAGTATAGCTGTATGTGTGACAAACATGGATGACTATTGACCTATAATTATTAATACCTATATGTCTTAAAGATTAGGGCTTAATATTAGAATATTAAATAATCTTTAAACAACTGCAGCAAATGAGGACAATGACCTCAAAATGTAAACAATGTATAAATATCTTGATCAGAGGTAGAAATGTATAGTGCAATAAGATAAATATATCCTAGAATTACATCAATACGCAAAATATCTTAAACAGAGGTGGAAACATGTATGCATACATTATGAAAAATAACTTTGCATAGGTATACAAATATTGAAAACAGAAATAGGAACATATTTAATACAACAAATATAATTTGAATGTGTATTAATATATAAAAATCTATACCAATGTAAATTGCCTACAAATAATAGCTCACAAGTATTAACTCTATTACTCACTATTATTATTAGTGTGAATAAGCTGACACTAATCTACCTATTATCCCATCCAATTTCATTTTTTTATAAGAAAGAATGAAGTTTACTTGTAGCTGTTGTTGATTATAATAAAATAGTCCCACATTATTCCGGAATAGAGTATAATACAGATTTCTTTATTTAGGGGTAGACGCACAGATCACCAGACTTATCCATGAGTGGGGATCAGGAACTAATTTCAACAGCCAAGTGGCCACATAGACTCCAATGTCTGTATATATAGTACATGTGAACACGCCGAAAGTGGGCCAGTATTTTAAAGGCTATTGACTGGAGGAGTTCCCAAAACAAAGTCACAAAAGTTCTATATGCCAGAGACTTTTTCCCCTTCTCTAGAGAGAAAAAAAATAATATTTGATCACAGAGAAAGCTAATTGAGCATGGTTTAAAATGATTACCTGTTAAAACAGCTGTTCAACAATGTTAATGGTGCGATGATTTCTACTGGCAGTTTCTCAGTTTTTTTTCACTGATTTAAGTGGACACTCTTGTAGTTCATAAACATAGAGTTACTAATTGCCTTAGATATTTAAAGCTTTGATCCCTCCTTTGTACACAGCTGGTGCACATGTCAACGATGAATGGCTTTTTACATGACCTCCTGTCTCCATCTCAAGTACCAAACCCTTGCTTAGCATTCATTAGAAGCCTAGTTCTTGTCCACCTTCAATGTGAGTGCACATCGGGAGTCAGAGTCCTGCTTCACACATTAAATGATGATGTGCCTTTGATGTTGCCTGTGCCCTCTGCCTGTCATTCAGACACTTCACCTACATGCTTGTGCTTCTGGAGAAAAGACAATACTTCCTGTGTGTGCCTGGCTTTCTGAGATCTGCTCACTTCTGCTCTCCACTGTTCCTTACACATTCAGTTTCATCCTCAGTTTTACACATACTGTTCTCTTTTTGCCTTGGCTTCTCATCTTTGGTATCGGTGTTTGTTTGTTTGTTTGTTTTTTCAAGTGTTCTTTGGTTTGGGGAGGGAAGCATTTTCAGCTCAGATGAGAAAAGTTCTTTAAAGCTATATTTATATGCAGAAATATGTGTATTATTTTTCTTCAGATTCTTGCTTAACTGTAATTTCTTCATTTCCATGAGTGTGAATTCTCTCCTAGGCTATGATTCTATGTCAACACATATTAAAGAACAATTGTAATTTCATAATTTTTAGTATTTGTTTTATTCCTTCCCAGCCAAGCAAAGATATTTTCTCTTTTGTCTCAAATTAAGATACATTACTTGCAAAGGTTATTAACATTATCATTATTGAGCAAAACTGCTCCTTTTTTATTTTATTGCAAAATGAAACAAACTATAATGCAATCACTAAAAAAGAACACTCTCGAGTCCCAGAAATAGTTCTCAGCTTCTTTAGAAGAGTGTAAGCTGAAGATTTTCTGTTTATTAAAACCTACCACATTTATGAGCACTTTATATTTTTGAGGATTGACACATTTTGGATGTTAGTATTTCATTAAGTTCCTCAGCTCATGTATATAACCTGCAAGATTTTCTTCATGTTTCCTATAACTCCAGAAGTCAACATTTTGTTTACTTAAAATGAAAAACTTTATTCTTGAAATGTACTTACATCACAGAAATCTATTCCTATATTTGTAAGCTATTATTTCTATTATTTTCTAAAACAAATTTATTTTATACACATATGGTTCTGATCTTTTTCTCCTTCACCTTTGAGGAGAAATAAATTTATTTATTTAAAAATATTTTCCTCGGCTTTAAGGTTAAGGGTTGTTATTTTCTTGTATGCTGAGCCTTTCTAAGAAAATCTTCCTCAGCTATTTGAGAAGGTGGATATGTGTAAGCTAATTTTGGTGCTACACAATGCACATATATTTCAGAATCTTATGCAGTGCTTTATTATTGTGAAAAATTTAATGCTCTTCTATGTCAGTTAAAATACACTTAAGAAGAGTGAAAAATGTCTCCACTAATTTGAAAAACATTTATGCTTAGGAACGGATGTTTACAAGAAAGGGTTCTTGTATTTTGCACACAGAACAACGATCTTCCTTCTCATGAAGAACTACTTTCTTTGATTTCTGTTGAAATGTAGTAAAGTAAGAGAAATTAACATAGTAGAAATAAAAATAATTTACAATATTATAAAACTCCTTATATTTCAGTACACTCTCTGCATTCCATCATGGGGCCAATAAAATGTATTTCAGACTGTGTAATAAAAGAAAAAGAACTATTCATCATTTCCATATTTTTATTATCCAAAATAAGATCACCTACTTTTTATTTAATATTGTACTTCAATGAAACCCTTCCCATTCTTAAAGGACAGCTATTAATTTTGTTTAGAAAACATATGTTTCAATAAAAAATGATATTGCCCAAGGGTTATAGTATGTGTTGCCTGGTAAAAGAACAATTGTGTAATGTATGAGCTTGCCATGTGTCTTCTAATAGGCTTACTGCCCTCTTTATCCTCACATTCTCTGAGATCAGTACCTCACGGAGGGGTCCTAAGGGAATATTATCCCAGACTAATTGTAGCTTTCTTTGTTCATTTGTTGGGTTCTGATTTATTGTGTAAGACATCACCCTTAAATATTATCTCATTTTCCCCATAAGGTACATTTTAAATAAACTCTTACTACAATGCACCTTTTCAAGAATCAGAGGGGAATAATACTTCATCTTCACAGGTATAAGGAATTTTGCTTAAAATTTGAGTTTGAGCAACAGCCTGGATGATAAAATATATATGTGTATATATATATATATATATATATATGATAACCACACACACACATATATATATATATATATATATTTGCAAAACAGACATATATTCTTCCAACACCCCCTTAAAGGATTGGATTGTAATTTATGACATTATTTCACTACCATGTGTAAGACAGTTCTCAAGCACTACAGCCTAGAAACTTTTTTTCCTAAGGTATATGGCAAAGTGGTGGATGCATAGTCCTTCTTCATCATTGTTTTACCAGGCACATCTGCCTTTCCTTTGTTATCAAAGTATTTTCTCACATTTAAGCTGCAGTTCTAGAGAAACAGAATTTTAAGGAAGAATTTGGCTAGTAGGCTTGGTACTATCTAGAACTAGTTCCACAACTCAACAAAAACTATTTTTTTGTGAAAAATTGTTCTGCTAGCCTAGAAGCACTGAACACTTACAATGTGAACTATTTAAAGAGGTAGAAAAGATAAGTGTTTGTAATACCCATGATTCAACTCTTCAGCGGAGCTAGGAATCTGGTGACTGTGTATAAAAGTGTTGAACAATTGAGAAACAATAAGGAAAATGATGACACTGTCCGGTTGCTTATAGCATTTCTACATAAAATGACAAAGGAAAAGAATGAGCTCAGAGATAAAATTAATCAGGCAAACATCTCTCCAGCTCTCAGTCATAGGGCTCAAGCTTCTAAAACTTAAACCCAAATCTTTATCATATGATTGGCTAACGTCCACTGTAAATTTAAATATTTTCCTCAAAAGGTGCTGTCCGTTGGAGTGAGAGACTCAGAATAGGAGGGTTAAGTTTCCAAAAAGTTATCTAATATTCCACATCAAAACTTTTTATATTTTTAATTTTAATTACATCACTCCCCAACCTCCATATCCTGCTCTTTTTCCTTCCTCCACCCTTCCGATGCTCCCTCCTTCTGAACCCTAATATACCCTTTAAAGTTTATGGTCTCTTTTTTATTTGATTCTATGTATATAATTGTACATAGAATCATATATATGTATGTATTAATGAAAATATGAATACAATATGTTGAGCATATTTACTTTTGTTTGTTTGTGAGGCTTTGGTTCAGGGCTGACCAGACAATCATTAGGGAGGGTCATTCCTAGGAGAGACTAAGTCATCTCTCTGCTGAACTATAGGCCTAAAGGCCTTTGCATAGGGTTGGGATAAACACAATTTTTTACCTTTTATGTAAGCATCTCCGATAATATTGCCATTGTCTGTTCTTCTATGTGCCAAGAAATGTGCTGTGAACCAATCTCTATAAAAAAGGGCTGCACAGTAGAACATTTTAATTTCCCTGAGGATCATACCGTAAAGATCAGCCTCAGCTGTCATGCTTATACTTCACTGTATACCCGACATGATTTAAAATCACCACAGAAATTTGCCTCTGGGTATACCTGTGATGATGATTCCTCAAAGGTTTAACTGAGCAGAAGAAAGCCCAGCCTGAATCTGAATGGCAACTTATGTGGGCTGAAGTATTGGACTGAATAAAAAAAAAAGTTAAAGTGAGCTTAGCACCAACATTCACTTCTCTCTGCTTCTTGAATGCGATTGTAGTGTGAACCCTTTCTCCCATACTCCTGACTCCCTGCCATGATAAGCCATTCCCTCAAGAAGTGAGATGAAATCAATCCTTTCTTAAGTTTCCTAAGAAGGGTGGTAGTAATGCATCAAGCTGAATTCTATTCCTGTAGCCAATGACTTCCCATTAGGCTCCTCCACTTCCAAACTGTGGCAAGAGCCATTCAGTTTCAACATGAATGTCATAGAGGGAAAACCTAATTCAACCCACAGCAGGTCCTTTTTCAAATTGTAATGCCACCTCTTTTTATAAGGTCACTTATTTATATGCAAATTTGAGGAAATGAAAATGCATGCCACTTTCTCAGTTCGTGGACCTTGGTCTAGTAGAAAACACGCCTGCAGAAACTAAAGGCAGCTGGAATAGGTGTGGGGCAGTGAGTGAGGTGGGTGAGGTGGGCAGGAAGTAAAGTAGGGTCATCTGCAACCTGAGCTGATAAACGAGATATGATTGATTGGTAGCAGAAAATACCATATTCCATGAAGACATATGGATGCATATGAAGGGGATTGAGGGTAGAGGATCAGTTCCTGAGAGTAATTTGAATCAATGAGATTCAGAGTACTTAAGCTCCAACATGCAAACAACATGATTATCAACCACTCACAGATGTCATGATATTCAAAACTTAACCATCTTCGAAATACAGGGAATCTGTAGGAAGATAATAAAAAAAAGTGTATTGGAGCCTACAGTATACAGATTCTAACCCAAAAAAATGCAAAGTTATTTGAATTTTCTTTTGAAGATATTTAGGAGTTCTTGAACGCATCTGTGCAGTCAGCACAGTATAGGATAATCCCTTTGCAGCACTCAAAATACATAAGCAAAAGCTGCTCACAAAGATACTTGACTCATAAATGAAGGTGGAAATATTGCATGAGGAAGGAAAATGGCTATACTCTAAACAAGAACTAGATTTGGGGAAATAGAAAAAATTTAATGTATTTCTCTTTTGCTGACAGGGTATTATATTCATTATTCATAGTTCAAGATAAAGCTGTATTTTTCCTCATACCTTCTGCCATCGAACTGCACCCAAATATTTAACTGATCATGTTATTCTGGAGTATATAAGTACTTCATTAAACATATGATAGGTGTAATTTAGATAATTTACTATGCTGTAAATATTGTGCTGGTTAATTTCTTGATGTGAACAAATCTGAGTCATTCAAAAAGAGGGAACTTCACCTGAGGAATCACATGTGTCAAATTAGCCTGTGGTGTCATGTTTGTCGGGGATTTACTTAAATGCTCATTTGATGCAAGGGAACTCAGTCCTTTGTTAGTTGTGCCAGGCCTTAGTAGGTGGACCTGTACTGTGTAAGACAAATGGCTGAACAAGCTAGGGAAGTATGCCATGAAGCCCCATTCTTCGATGGACTCTGCTTCTGTTTCAGCCTGCAGATTCCTGCCTTGACTCCCTCAAAACAGGCCATAAGGTCATTGCGAACACTTAGACACTTCTTGCTATTAATTTCTTATCAATGTAACACTTAATTAAGAATTATGCATTTATTTTTATTTTCACTAGACACAAATTAGAAAATACTCACATTTAGCATATTTAGTATGTGCATAATTTGAATATTGCTATCATTTATCAAGGATGTTGTTAATTCCCTGGTAAAAATGCTGTTCCGTTGGCTTAGTTTTCATTTATTTTATATTAGATTGATATTTCTAAGTGTTTATAAGTAATTAGTACAAGGTGTTTGAAATGTCTACATAATGATTATTTCTGTTTCTAAATTAAATCCATGAGTTATTATAAAAACAAAATGGACCACTTTCATTGATAGTTTTGAAGATGTTCACCTTTGTCCCTGAGAAATTTTCCACATCATGTCTTTGATTTTATAGTTTGCTTTGGAGGACCTTTGATGATTATTTGGATTTTCTTTTGTTTCGGTGACAATAAACATGATATGACTTCCAAATTATTGTTTTATTGGTGTTTACATATATTGAAAGCTATCTATCGGACTTGGGACAATTGTTTTATATTTTTTCTCCTGTTGTAATAGGGAGCGGTGGGGCTGCGTCCCCGGCACCCGGCTAGATTATGCCCCGAAATAATTACACAGAAACTGTATTCTTTTAAACACTGCTTGGCCCATTAGTTCCAGCCTCTTATTGGCAAGCTCTTACATAATAATCTAACCCATTTCTAATAATCTGTGTAGCCCACGAGGTGGCTTACCAGGGAAGATCTTAACCTGCCTCTGTCTGGAGTGGGAGAATCATGGCGAATCTCTGACTCAGCTTCTTTCTCCCAGCCTTCTGTTCTGTTTTCTCCGCCCACCTAAGGACTGGCCTATCAAATGGGCCTAAGCAGTTTCTTTATTAATAAGAAATCACTCCCACATCATTCTCCAGCTCAAATGTGTTAAATGTGAGTTGTTAAAAAAGCTGAACCTGGGAATCTGAGGATGCATGCCAGTTGGGACAATGCTTGCTTCACATCCGAAGATTGATTCCCAGTATGACCAACATCCATGCACACCCATAATAACAGCCCACTGGGGGAGGTAGAGGTATGAAGATCATGATATCACAGATAGGACTATCATTCTCACTCACAAAGATGGGAGAAAAGCATTCAAGGACATCCTAGGTCATGTAACGAGTTCAAGATTGGTCTGTGATTTATGAGACTCTCTCTACAAAATTCTGAAAGCTAATTAAATAGACAAACATAAGCAAATTAAATGAATTAAATGGTACATCTCAAATAAGTACTCAAGCCAAAGCATTAAGCATGAACTTGTTTTTTTTTTTTTTTTTTTGAGCAATCTTCACCTTCAGTGCCTGAGCGACTCTTTGTTCCCACACTCTCCAATGTGCTATAATCACACAGACTTTAATTTGAGACAGCACTGACTAACATGAAAATGCAGCATGTTATTTTCAGTTTATATGTCTTCTATTTTGATTTCTTTATAGGCCATCTATACTGATTTCTCTGTATAAAAATTCTTTAAAAACTTTACATTAAATGATCAAGCTGTTCTTCTAATATTGACTTGTGTAAGATCCACGTAGTTTAAACCTGAGTTTTATGAAAGTTATAGGCTTTGAAAATATGCATTCTCTAGACTGTGGTAGTAATTTTAGATTGTGTGACACATTTTGTCAGCAAAATATCCATGTATTTTGGTGTCAGTATTATGGTTTATGCTTCAATATGTTTTAAACAGAAATTCTACATGTTTTTAAGATTTTGAAGACTTGTTTTTAAATATTTGCCTTATCTTTAGATGCTTATTGAATACAAAGGAAGTTTATACATAATGAGTGTGTTGTTATGGATGTTGATATTAAGCTGTCATTATTGGTGCAGTATTATCTATTGATATTTTGAAATGTGCTTTAATCATTTCAAATGGTCTACACTGTAGCATAATGTTCAGGATGGTAAATCTTTAAAATGCAGCTCTGAGAGTTTTCTTTCAGATGTATTAGAGGTTTCGCTGTTAGAAGACTATGACAAGGTAAGAGAAAGGCAGGTGCTTCCATCTAGGTGTTGTTTCTGCATGCAGGAAGTTGAAGTTCTTAGGCCTGGGAAGACTCTCAGAGGACAACCTGAAGCATTATATTTGAGGTGAATGAGGCCGAATCTGCTCAGCAATATCAAAATAGTCTGAAACAATTCTTAACAACACAACAACAGGAAAAAGATAACAACATCCAGCCCCCAGAGGATCAGCATTGTTTCTTTGTGCCCATCTGGATTGCAGTTCAGACTTTTGATGTCTTCCATACTTTAAAACATCTTGGGATCCTTTCTTTGAAGTGTTTACAGCTTTATTTGCATTCTTTCTGCTAAACAACCTTTATTTCACACGTATTATTACTCTAAATCTGTTGGCCCATGCTTTCCCCAGTAAGTAATTGTCTTTAGTGTACAGTAGAATACTGCTATTTGCCTTTGCATAGTTATCTACATTACTGTTTTCTCCAAAATTAATAGATATAGTCTTGGAGAATATTAAATTCTAAAGATTCATCCCATAGGCATTGCAAGTCTAATTATTTACCAGTGATTACTAACACCATAAATAATAACTTAAGACAATTCAGAAGCATTTGAAAAGAAATAGTCATGCTCAAAAATTTTGAGTTTAAATCACATAAACTCATAAAACAGTCTTCTGGTCATTTCTAAGTCCAAGGTTAAAAGACAGTATTTGGCTTAAAAGAAAATATTAAGTTCTTGGATTTCAGTACTGTATGCATTTATTACACTAAGTTGCTAATCTACCTGCTCTCTTAGAGGTCTAGAGTTCAGTTCCCAGCAACCATGTGGTGACTCATAACCTTTTGCAATGGATTTCATACCCTCTTCTGGCATGCAGTCAGACAGAGTATTTATGCAGATAAAATACATACATAAATAAATCTTTTAAGATTTGATTCAAGTTTAATTGATGTCTTTTTATAGCCATTTATGAAAATTCTTGGTAGCCTATTATTCTTCTTGCTACAAGTGTCTAAATCCTTCTCCATCACCCTCAATATCAGGCTCAGATCAGTTCCCTGTCTTTTTCTTTACTGCCTTCAACACAGTTCTTTAAGATAGGGTTAGACATGCAGAAACTTAGAAATGCTTAAACTCAGAAGGCTGTGATTAAACTCACCATATTCCTGACTTTTCTTTCAGGAACATTTCTTCCATTAGTCATCTAACTACCACATTAGTGTTGCAACTGAATAAATGAGCTAAATTAATAAATGCACTGAGGAAGATTAACATAAAAATGAATATTATTATCTCAGACTTAAAAGTGAAAAGAACTGCAGTTTCAAAAATGAAACATGCATGCTTTAAGAAGCCATTCAATTGGTAATGTCAATTAGACAAATATGTTAATGTCTTTATTATCAAAGTTAAAGATATATTAATGAAAAAATTGCTAAGAAATACCACAAATTTCTGATATGACATTTCTGTTTGACTATAGTGTTTGCATTCAGGTTGCAAGCAAAGTTAGGTCCAAAGTATATTAATATGAAAATCGATAAATCATCTTTTGATTAGAGATGAGCATAAGAAATAAATTATCTCATGTAATTAAAACTTGAGTAAGAAAATTGGCAAGTGGCTTGCTGAAGAAAATGCTTTGATTCGGTTTCTTAACTATATTTTACACTGAACTACATCTGTGGTAATGGAAATTCAGTTCCTCAGCCTGTTTATAATATTACAAATAAAAGCAATCTAAATTTTTTGCTTCATTAGGATGTGAAAATTGATTTTGTAAGATCATAGATGAGAGAATGTCCTGGGAATTTCATTTCCAAAAATGGTATAATTAAATGTGAAAACAGTTTTATCATGTATCCCAACTGTATAAACATTCGCAGCAATCTACCAAGATGTGATGGAATAAACAGAAAACAGGAAATGATGGGTGTGGCGAAAGTTTTAGAAAAAGATTTAAATGAAAGAAATGGTATAAATTTAACTTATCCATGTGAGAATTGAAGCCTTTGAATCATTCCTTTTCCTGCAGGCTTCATCTTGGTTGCTCTATTTGGTTGACTTTGTTCTCATGCTATCTAGTAACAGGGCGCAGATTGTAAACCTAGTTTTTCATAGTGTATATAAAATAGGAAATTTACCATTTTACCCATTTCAAGGTTGCATGACTACATTTTCATTGTGGATCCCTTACAACTGTGCATCTATAGAACCCTTCCATGTTCCCTGACTTTATCTCTCTACTCATTAGACCTTATGGCCTCATCCTACTTCCAAATATTTTCAAATAAAAATTTTATAAGAATAATATTTTGATGACTTCCTTAAACATGAATCATTTGACAGTTGGTGTAATGGTTCAGTTGTTATGAATACCAGCAAATCTTGCAGATGGCACAGCAGTGTCCTGGGCACTCAAAACCTTCTGTAACTCCAGTCCTAGGGAATCTAGCACTTCCATATGTGCTCTATGGGTATTAGGCACACACACACACACACACACACACACACACACACACACACACTGCACTTATATGCATGGAGGCAAAATATTCATACCCATAAATTACAAATCAATAATTTTTTAAACAAATAATTGTCAGGTCTCTATCTTATCTCTGCAAACCTTTCTGTGGCCTTCCTTAATTATCAAAAATTATTTGATAATTATCCTTAATTATTGGTGCACACATACATATGTGCATGCATGCACATACACATGCATGCACACAGACACGCATGCGTGTGCACACACACATGTAATACTCCTTAGTCAATTTAGGCTTGCTTATAATTTATTTTTAATCTCAAAAAATAAATTTAATTTAAAAACAATGAAGCAGGTGAACTTAATTTACAACAAAATGAACAGTAAAAATGTCATAAATTGGGCACTATTAATTTAATATCATTATATGAATAAAATTAGTTATGGATTCAAAATAATCCACTTAGCTATGGCAACAAAAGGAGAAAGACTCAAATATGTGTGTTTGTATTTTTGTACATGCTCATGAACATATTATTCATTTATGTGTATCTACACCAAGTGCTCTAAAATGACTACAACTAATATTAATATTCTCATTTTTCAGTAGTGAGACTTTATGGAATGTCATTGATCAAGAAATGGTTTTCAGATTGATTACACTTTGAAAACATTACTTTTCTAAATTGAAAAAGAATGAAATTATTTTCTCTATGCTTATTTGTTAATTGCCTGTTTTATAAACAGCAAAATCATCCTTCTTTAGTGTATACACACTTAGGCTTTCTTTTTAGCATTCCAGCTATTAAAACACATTTATCATTTTGGCAGTTTATTAAGATTACAGCGTGGTCTGGAGTTCATAAACATCCGAGGAATTCACTTTTGCATTATGCTTCATTTTGAACATTAAAATACTGAACAAATAAGTGAACTTTTTTTACAGAAATGTTTTTTGTTTTTGTTTCTGTTTGTGTTATGTACCTTTGTGCCAGACTTACTTCCTTTAAAAAAATAACTTTTAACTTCATTTGTCAAATGCATCATTTCATAACATCAAACAACTTAATTTCTTTTCTCCCTTATTTTTTTTAATGGTATGGATTACATCGACTTTTAATTCTCCATCTCTGACCCAGCACCTTAGGTGATGGTGGAAGTGACTCTATTGCTAATACCACATCAGCATTTGCTCTCTGTGTGAAAGAGGAGACCACAGAGGATCTGAGGCACGTCATTCTGCCCGTGGCTTTCACGGAACATCCAGTGTTCCCGTGTTCAACAGCCCATTGAGAATGAAGAAAAAGACCCATCCAGATCAGATTACTCTCTGACATGTATTTCTTTTTCTTTTCTTTCCTTTTTAAAATTTTTTTTGAGACAGGGTTTCTTTGGAGCCTGCCCTGGAACTAGCTCTTGTAGACCAGCCTGTCCTCATACTCATAGAGATTCGTTGCCCTCTGCCTCCCGAGTGCTGGGATTAAAGGCAGGTGCCACCACCGCTCGGCTTTGACATGTATTTCTTGAGCTAGGAAAAAATTACTAAGGGTTTTGGATTTGAATTGTCATGTCACAATGTCTTTTGTATGTTAACTGAGCTACACAAAGAAAAGGCTTTTTAAATTGCAGTCCAGAATAATATGCAGGTATTTTCCAAATGTATTTAAATTAAAAAAAAAGATGAAGATACATTGTTAAAACTCACTCATTTGAGGCTAACTGGTGGAAATAATGAAAAGATGATTTCATTAGTCTGATCAATCCAAGACAGAAAATCATTTTAAATTATCAATTAAAAAATGCTCAGTCTTTTCTGTGCTGGCCATTTATTTCTGCGTATGGGTCTTGTGATTCGTATAATCAATGAGCATTCATTAAAAAAAGACTATTTTTTTCCTTTGCAAGTAGGTATAAGTTGCTGATAACTTCTTGGTTAGGTAGGGGCTGGGATTGCATGTCCACTTCCCCATGTCAGTACTCAGACCCCACCTGGCTTGCAGGCCCTCTGCATGCTCCTGCATTTCACGTGAGTTCAAATGTGTATCAGTCTGTAGTGTCTGAAGCACTTTATTTTCTCAGCACCATCCATGCCCTCTGACTCTTGGAGTAGTCTGCCTCCTATTTTCTGCATAACTCCCTGACTCCTGCGGGGATGGGTTTGATGAATACATCTCATTTAAGACTGGCTGCTCCATGTTTTCTGTATGTCCACATTGCTCAAATATAGGTGTCTGTGTTGGTTCACACATACGACAGGAGGCTTCTCTGATGATTTACAAGTGAGATACCAATCTATTGGTATAGAAAAATATCACTAGGAATAATATTACTACTATGTTCCCTTGGTAGAAAAATAATGTCTAGTTTTTCCTTAGGCCCATGGCCTATTCAGTCTCAGGTTCTTCGTCACTTGAGCACTGCCGGACAGAGAATTCCCCTTGTGTAGTCAGCCTTAAATTCAATTAGAAATTGGCTGGTTACTCCCACAATGTTTGTTCCAAAACTGATTATTTCCTAGCATAATATGTTCTTGTATATATTTTAGGCCAGTTACTATTATATATCTTTTCTTTTTTGACGTTCAGTTGCTTTTTTTGTTGTTTCCCTTTATATTTTTTTTAAAAAATAACCCCATATCACATATGCATTGTTAAATATCGTTTTTCATTCTAAAGCCTTCCCCTTTGATTAAATGATGCTGTCCTTTAAATACAGAAGTTTTACAGATTCACACAGTAACTTTTATGAAATATTGGTCTTAGTACATCTACTATTTGTGCAATATTAAGAAAATCATTCTCTGTGACAATGAGTTCCAGCATATCCCCAGTTTCTCTCATATCAGAATCAGGCTATCTGGTCTTACATTGAGGTACTTAATCCATTTACAGCTGAGTTTGTACAGAGTAATATATATTTATGTACGCTACATGTACTTGTACCTGCACAATTTGTTGATGATGCTGTCTTTCTATAGTATTGACTTTTGGATTACATGTCAAAAAAGAGGCAGTCATAGTTGTATGAATTTATGTCTGTGTCTTCAGTCTAGTTCCATAGATCAACGTGTCTTGTTTTATACCTAATGTCATGATGTTTTTTATTACTATAGCTCTGTAGTACAACTTAAAATCTGGGATAGTGATACTACCAGCATTTTTTTTCACAGTTGTTTTTGATATCCTATGTTTTTGTGTTTCCATAAAGATGACAGGGGTTTTTTTTCAGGTTATATGAAGAATTGTGTTGGATATTTCTCCAGTCTAAAAGGTTTTAAATTCCTTTTTAGTTCATATTTTGATTCATTTTTTTCATTCAGTAATTTTATTTTCCCCTTCTTTTAGTTTGTATACTTTCTGTTGTTTCTAATATCCAGCTTTCATTCATAGTGATCAAATTAGATGTAGGGTGTTATATCAGTTTTTTTATCTGATAAGTTTTGCTTCTGCTTACCTCATTTCTATTAATCATAGATTTATCTTTTCAGAATGTCCAAGATGTCCTGGATGATTTTGTCTGTTTTATTTTAGATTTATAATTTTTTGACTGAGGTATCCATTTACTCTATGTCATCTTCAGTGCCTGAAATTCTCTCTTCCATAATTTGAACTGTTAGTACAGCTTACCTCTAAGATTTTTGTTTGATATTTTGAATTTTTCAATTTCTATTTCTCAATTTGAATTTCCTTTAGTAATTTTGTTTTTATTTTAATGTCTTGAATTATTTTCATTATGTTTCTCTGTGTTTTCATGATCTTCACTAAATAAATTTATTTGCATCTTTAAGATCCTTTAACATATTCATAATTGCTATATTGAGGTCCTTGTCTTGTGTTTCATCTAAATTGCAATTCTCAGGGTTTACTATCCTAGTATTTCTGGGTCTTTGTGGAGATTATTAGCTGTTCGTGTTTATATTTTTGTTTTGGAGTCTGAGCATCTGGAGTTAGAGTTATTTCTACGTATTGATAACTGGCTTTGATTTCTTTGGGTGGGAGTTCCATTTTGTTGTTGTTGTTGCTGCTGCCTTCTCTGAACCTTGGAAAACTGTATTGGCTGTGGTGCACCTAATAACAAGTTTTTCCAAGTCTCAACCTGGTATATCTACTGGAGGTCCCTGGTAAAAACAGTTTCTGGGTATCAGTGGCTAACACACAGGAATGGAGTTGAGGCAGAAGAAAAATATGAAAGCCTCCAAGAAAAAAGTCTTTACCACTTTTGTGTTATATCTCAAATATCAGGGTCAAAACTTGTTCTAGTCTGATTGCATTCAAAGCCATTTGCAACCTTAAGGGACATTATCTGTTTTTTTTTTCTTTTGCTTTGCTTGTTTTTGCTTCTTATTTATCTTTCCTCTATAATTTAAGGTACAGCTGAATATGGATCATCCTGATTGTCAATGTGCCCCCTATGATGGTTACTATTGTCAGCTCAAGCTCTAGAAAGCAAGCCTCTAGAATTACTGAAGACATTCTAAAACAGCTTAATAGTGCCAGTTTTATACTAAATTTATAAAGTAGTTATGTAATAAATATTATTTGTCCTTTAAACTGTTTTAAGTATACGTAAGTTATTCTGAAGGTAATACTCTGTGAGAACAAGCAACGCATTGTCTCCTTAGATTTTGAATTTTGTCTATTTGGAAATCTTTCTTTTATATTTTTTTTATATTTGATAAAGGGTATTTGCTAGGTGTGGAAATATGTCTTCCTGTCAAGTTCACTTATTCAATACTCTTCCAGCTTTCCTTCTTATGCTCTGTCTTTCTCGGGCAGTTCAACTTCTCAGAGCACCTGCAGTTCTTACTGTTTATAGAAGCTTGAGAAAGGAGAGCTCTAGTATACTCTGCCAGTTTCAAGGACTCCCGAAAGCTTTTGAGTTATTTATTTCCTGAGTTTGAGGAGCGGTTCTGCGGGAACGGGTCTTTAAAAATCCCTTCAGAACATCCCGTGTCATAGTGAATTTCTCTACAAGAAAGCAGCTTATATCTTTGACAATATTGCTACACAATATGATTATAATTACATGCTTGTTTCAGGGATTGGAGCATAGATTGTATGGCTAAATATACACATTCCTGGGAAAGAATATTTCTTTCACACTTAGTATTGCTAAATTACATAGATTTATTTAAATAGTTTAGATTAATTGGCTTTTACTTGCCCAATTTAACATGTCTTTTGTTGTCCTTTCTCAGACCATGTTTAGGCAGTCATGTTAGCAAGAATTTATATATATGGTTTCAGAAATTTCTTGAAGATACAGTCCCACAACAAACTCCGTGTTTCTCTGTTTCTTACAAGCTTTCTACGCTCTCTTTCACAGTGTTTTTTGATCTTTAGGTACAGGAGTTGTTTTGTAGGTGTATCTACTGGGAATGGGTACCACAGCTCTGCCTTTCAATTGATTGTGATTTCCTATGATGATCTTTGCATGTTGCAAAGAGAATTTTCCTTGTTGGATGGTGAGAACTGTACTTGTCTCTTGAGTATAATGACAATTATTTAGAATTTAGTCAGGAATTTAGTATAGTTACAGGTAAAGGCTTTCCTCTAAGAACAATGACATTATTAATTCTGAGTAGTTGGGGTGGTTGTTAGAATCAGACATAATTTCCCTATTGTTGAGTGGGTCTTAAGTCCAATTAGAGATCTTTTGATTACTGCTAGGATATGTGTGCCTCTCTTTCACCATTACTTGTTGTGGCTTGCTGTTGTGTTTCATAGATGGTGTGACCATATATATATATATAGTCATGAATTCATGAATTTGAAATAGGGCAGGGAGGAATATATATATGTATATATATATGTATGTATATGAAGGAGGAATATATATGAAGGTTTGGAGTGAGGAAAATGATGTAAATATAATCCCCCCAAATTAAAGAAAAAATCCTGAAAATATTTATTTGATTTTGAGGTGATAAAAAGGTATCATTAAACAAACTTTTCTTTGATTGCATTTTATTTAGCAGGGTAGTATATTGAATGCATGTTGTGTAACACTATTTAGGCAAAATGAGGACTTAGTTTTTTGTCCATTTTTATTTCATTGAGAAATGGTACAAAGCCATAATACTTCAGTAAATACTTTGGTTAGTTTTCACAATCATAATAGTTTATTTATCATACCTTATATTCATTTAAGTTTATTATTTTTATGTATACTTTTCAACTAACATGTAGAAACTAGTCAGATGACCATTATATGTTTTGCTTTTTAGCTTTGATATATGATATAAAATTTTCAAGTTAACCTAGAATTTGACATTCTACAACACACATCTTAAGACTGAAGCAAATGTTTTCATGAAGATTCTCACACAGGTAAAGAGATATTTGTTGTTGATTTCGCCTTTGATCATTTTCTGCTACCAACATCCTAATAAAGTTTTACATGAAGTGATTTCTCAGCAGCTTTCTTTAAATGATTGAAATGTGCCATTCACCTTAGGAAGAAAACTCCATGGGTAACTGCTACCAATCATACTGGCTGGATAATAGGCTGTTTTGACTTAATTTAATTTGGCCTTTATCTTATAGACTTTGAGTAGCTTTCATTAGTTGGGAATGTTTACCTTTTCATTTTCTGTGATCCTTATGTAAATATAAGTATTTTTATAGTTTAAAAATGATACTTAACTTTTTTTAATTTGCCATCTCTCTTGAACTTGAAATATGAACTTGAACATTTTATTTGAGTTATTTATTTTTCTTGGGTCATCTTCTTCACTATAATAATTTATCATTAAAAATATCTAGGCACTGGAAAATGTCTAAACCTACCAATGGGAAGTATCCTTAATAGATGGAAACTTGTGACAGTCATCTAACTAAATACTTTAGAAGGTTTTGAAATATGGAGAATCGGTGCTTTTAGACTTATCTGTGGCAGAAATATTTCAAACACACCGGATCACTGGTGCCACAAGCCAGAAGTTTACATTTGTTGAGTAGTAGTGAAGGAGGCAGTGATGAGCCCACAGATATTATTTACTACAAGATGAAGTTTATGGTAATGCATTCACAGCCAAGAAATTCTGGAATAAATGGGGTCTATGAAAATGCACATATCGATTAATAAGTACCTGTGAACAAAGTTTTCTCCAAAGCCATGTGTGAGATAAAGGAAGTTTCTGTGATAATTTCCTCAATTTGACTTTGGATTTTTGAAGATCATTATACTCCAGTTACCCCAAGTTAGTGATATTCTGTGAAAAGTAATCTAGGATAGACAGAGTAATTAAGCTGTTATGAAAGACAAGCAGAGTTATGATTTATTTAGAAGAATTATGAAGTTAAACTTTTCAGAAACTAAAATACCACATTCTGAAAAACCTGTTGGAACCCAAAAATCTGCAGGTGCTTCTTTGAAAAATGACATTTCCATCACTTCCCTGACAAGCACAATTGAAATACCAAAATTCTAAACATTCTGCTCCCATTGCCTGCTGCCGTTTCCGTGGAAACAACCTAAGTGGCAAAAGGGAAATGCATGTACTTAACTTAATATTGTAAGGTTCTGAATATTTTACAAGAAGTTTAGATAGTTTTGATATGATTGAAAATGCCTAGAGTTATTATTTTATTCTTGTATCAGGTCATATAAATAGTACATGTGTTATATAAAAATAATCATGTATAACAATATTTTTGTTTTGACTTATAAAGTGCCTTATAAGTACCACATATTACTGATTTATTAAAAAAGATAAAAACCATGATTTCTACCATTAACGTGACAGAACACAATATAGATCCATTTTTTTTGCTAATCTGACATAGTACTAAATTGTCCTAAAACTTCTTATCTTTATACCAATAAATTACTACATATCTTAATCTTCATAAGAAAAGATTCATTTTAAGATAAATAAAATTTGGTATAGAAACTTACAACTGGTCAACATGTTAAGAATAAGAAACCATGATATGTTGAACTCTAAATTTGACTTCTCTCAAAGATTAAAGGTCATCATGGAGGAGGATATGCAATTATTTTAAGAGCTATATATAGTGAAATTTTGAAGATAAACAAGTTCTAAAAATCACAGGGCCATTGTACACAAGAGCTCACAGTGACTGTAATTAATTTCACAGGACATCACGGGATTGGGTAAGTCAAGATTCCAGCATGGATGGGGCAGGGGCTTGTGAAACCATTCGTGACCCTACATTTGAGAAACGACTGGCTATTAATTGTTTATTGGGTGGGAAAGTCAATAGTTGCTAGAGACGCTGCCTTTGGGATGCCTTAGTAAATATTCCTATACCTAGGTGCATACAAGAAGCACTAAGAGCACTCTGTGGATTTAAAAACTGAGTAGCTGAATTTGAGTGAGAAAAGTGATGAGGTAAAGGTGCTGGGGTATGAACTGAAGCATATGGAATAGGGAACCGTTTTTATCCAAGAACATACATGTTCAAAATTTTCAAACATTGATTAAAACTTTAAAAGATACAGACACATACACACAATTGGGTAATAACAAATAGTTAAAAAAAGAAAAAGAGTCTATAAATTTAAAAGAGAATGAGCAGGGGGGGGTAGAAGAGAGGGTTTGAAGGTAGAAAAGGAAGTAAGATATGTGTAATAATTCTATAATATCACAAAGGAAAATTTAAAACATTTAAGGATTAAGCTCAAATATGTTTACACAGTTCCAAGTTTAGAAAATTAAAATTTGAAAGTACTACAGATTTTTAACTTTTCAAATTCCTTGATAACATACCTGGAGCTTTATTTTTATTGTGTATGATTTTGAATATATTATCATTCTGCAACTAATTTACAATAAAACTTCATTATCAATAGTAAATAAAATCACATTCATTAAATATGGTTTCTATACTTGAAATTCAAAAAACAGTAGTAAATTTAAAGTTATACAAGTTTCTAATGTAATTTTATAATGCACATATCCTAGGATATTTGGAATAAAAATATATTTGCCCCTAATAACACTGAATTGTGTTATTATATTTAGATGAACATATATTCATTGTATTGTTATTTCAAAGTACCTTTTTTTCAATCTTTGGGAAATAAATTTATTCAGTTAAAAGGGACAGTCTAGATTAAATAGTAAAAATTACTGTTCAATTGTATAGTATATTATGAGAAGATAGTCTCTTTCTATACCAATTTTAAGCCCTATAAGAAATTGTCTAAAATAATCATGAATGTGTCTTACATCATTATCACTACCTATGAAGTGGATAAGCATACAATGGAACAGTTCCAGTTTTGCAGCATTGTAATTTCTATTATCAGATATCATTGTATTTAGCATATAGAAAAATTGTTAATTTAAACAATATAAGCAGGAATACCTTTCCACATGTCATAATTTGATTTGGTTCCCTACAAAAAGTTGTATAACACAAGCATGAATATATAAACCCTGATAAAATTCCAAGCATCTTACTTAATATGCATGTGCCCTTGGTAGTCATATGTCTACCAATTATTTTCAGGCTTATCAATTAATTGTGTGGAGAACATCACTAAAGGAGAGATACTGTGGTGATCTCTGTGGATTCTCCCTAATAAAACTAGAGGAATATAAAATAAGCAAAAGCAGAATATACTGATATGGTATGACCTTCTGTATATGTGTTGCTTTTATTGGTTGATGAATAAAGCTGTTTTGGCCAATGGCTTAGCAGAGTACAGCCAGGCAGGAAATCTGAACAGCGATATATAGAGAGATTCGGTGGAGTCAAAGGGATGCCATGTAGCTGTTGAAGGAGAAAGATACTGGAACACTGGAATCATACCAGTAAGATTCCAGAGTGTGGGAATGAGTGGGTCTCTGATTCAGGTGCTTTCTCTTGGCCTATTTTCCTTTTGTTGGTTGGCTTTGTGCAACTTAGATATGATAGTTTTTTTTTACTTTGATTTATTATATTTTTATTATTTTTTTAAATGAATCAATCAATGAAAACCTATGTACTGGGGTAAAGGTTAACAACAACTTATAGCTTCTTGAAAGGAAAAATTCAGATTTCTTCAATACAGTGACACCATACCCACTATCAATCACTAAAGGACAAGGACAGGCCTCTTGTTCAGAAGTGATTGACAACCAACATCATCTGCTAAGGAGTCAACTTTAAGAGTTCAGGCACCTCTCAGTGAACTATTGGAACCACTGTTAGCCTTACTTATATCTCTGACAAATTTTGTTTTCAGTAGAGAGTATTGGTATAAAGAATTCTGGACTCAATACACGAAGCAATTAAAAGACTTGTATAATATATAAAATGGTGTGGGAAGTCCCTCTGTATTTGTGTTGCTTTGATTGGTTAATGAATAAAGAAGTTATTTTGGCTTGTGATAGGGCAGAATAGTGCTAGGTAGGAAAACTAAGCTGAATTCTGGGAGAAATTAGGCAGAGTCAGTGAGACACCATGTAGTCACAGCTGAAGCAAACAGCTGCTTGAGAACTTTACTGGTAAACCATGAGCCTCATGGTAAAATATAAAATAATGGAAGTGGCTTAATTAAGATATAAGAGATACCTAGCAATACACTTAAGGTATTGGCCAAGTAGTGTTTTAAATAGTATAGTTTCGTCTAATTATTTGTGGTCTGAAGAGCAGGGAACAAACGAGGAGCCTCTGCCAACAATGAAAAAAAAACTAAGATATTGTAAAAGGAAATTGAAGAAGACATCAGAAGATAGAAAGCTCTCTCATGTTTCTGGATCAATTTGATTACATTGTTAAGATGTTTATCCTAACAAAAGCAATCTAGAGGCTCAATGCAATATCCCACCACAATTCTTCACAGAAATTGAAAAAACAATGTTCAACTTTATATAGAAACATAAAGCAACTTAGAAAAAAATCCAGAATAATAAAAGAATTGCTGGAGGCAGAGGTATAACCATCTTAGATTACATGTTAAAAAGATAAAGTAATAAAAACAGTATGGAGTTATTGTAAAGTCAAACCTTTTGATAACAGAACCATGTTGAAGATCCAGATATAATCTACCTATCCTATAGACACATGATTTTTTGACAAAGAAGCCAAAAATTCACATTAGAAAAAAATAAACTTAGTTTTTCCATTTTAAGGTTTTAATATTTTCTATTTTGTAAGAAAAATGGAGCAAAATAAAATACTAAGATGAAACAATATCCGGAATATCAAAGATGGATAAGACAATGCCATAAAAGGAAATGAGTCCCAAAAAAGAGCACAAGAAGCAGAGACCCACTCAATCACACGTGTAGGAGTCCCATAATGGTGCCCAACTGAAAGTTATAATAGATATGCAGAGGACCTGGTATGGACCCCTGAGGCCCTATGCTTGCTGTTTTAGTTTCTGTGAATTTATGTGACATCTAAAGGAATGCTCAAGTGATTCAGGGTGCCTTGTTCTCCTGGTGCCCTCCATTGCCTCTGGATCTTATTCCCTTTCTGTCTTTTCTTCTGTAGAGTTTCATGAGTGCTGAGAGGAGGAATTTGATGGAGGCATTTCATGTAGAGCTGTGCGTTCCAAGGTCTCTCTCTCTCTCTGTAAGTGCTCAGGCACACCAAAAAAGACCAAGGCATCAGGGATGTATCAAGGTTCGTTTTAGGTAATAAGAAAAACATTGTATATTGGCTGGTGATTGGGGCACATACCTATTAGCATACTAAAAATATTCAACTTTGTAGTCCAAAGAGCTGAATTTAAAGTTACATACATATATTTATCAAGTATCAAACTACTTTAGAGAACATTTTTTTTTTGTTAAGGTTTATGAGCTCACTTTTGTTACTTACTCATTTCAATTTTTTTCTAGTTCCAACTCTATAGAAATCATGGAAGCTGTATGGTTCAAGCATATGATTTTGGGAAAGGTTGTCTAATTGATGCCAAAAATCTATCTGGCATATCAAACATTTTTGAGCATGTGAGCACATCAAGGATATTAAAATATAAATTGTCTCTCACTCAAGTTCTTCTATTATTTCCCTCAACTCAAGTTATTAAATCAGACAATATTTTTCAATTTGAATTATCATTAAAATGTGGTGGCACAGATATCCACAGAACTGTTTTAATCAAAGTTCTGAAGACCCAGAGAAAAACAGAGTAGGTAAGAAATATTCATTTATGCTTCTCTAATTTTCAAGGTCAATATTTTAAAGTGATTATTTTTTATTCAGATGTTAGAAATAAAAAAAGATCATTTTACCAAACAAATTATAAGTTAAAGATATACATATATACATGTATATATAAATATTATAAGTTATATATGTATATATACTTTTATTTACATGATTGATTATACCTGTCTCTAAGACCCTAAGCAATAGTGCAGAGGGTATCTGAACTGGCCTTGCCCTATAATCAGATTAATGACTATCTCAAATGTCATCATAGAACCTTCATCCAGCAACTGATAGAAGCAGATGTAGAGATCCAATGCAAAGCACTGAACTGAGCCCCCAAAGTCCAGTTGAAGAGTGGGAAGAGTGAGACTATGAACAAAGGGGTCAAGAACAAGACGAGGATACCAACTGAAACAGTTTACATGAGCTAATGGGAGCCTACCAACATTGGCCTGACAAGAAGAGAACCAAGATAGGGACAAACTAGGCCCCTGAATGTGGGTGATAGTTGTATGTCTGGACAGATTATGGGGACACTAACACTGAGACCAGGATTTACCCATACTGCTTGTACTGGCTTTTTGGAACCCATTCTCTTTGGAAGGTAACCTTGCTCAGCCTAGTTATATTGGGAAGGGCCATGGTCTTGCCTCAAACAATGTGCTAGACTTTGTCGATTCCTCATGAGAAGCCTACCCTCTCTGAGGAGTAGATGTGGGTTGGGATGGGGGAAAGTGGAGGGAACTGAAGGACTGGAGGGAGTGGGAACTGGAATTGATAAGTATAATGAAAAAAGATGGCATTTAAAAAGTAAATTTCAAAAAAATGGAGGTTATTATTCATGGGTTGCTAAGAACCATGATGAATTTACATAAAGCAATTAACTGTTATTAATTAAATAAAAGTATCCATACATTGAAGTTGTTAAAAACAGAACTAATACAGAAAAGGTTAATACATTTTAAGACATATTAATTCTATAAAAAGAAGCCTAACTGTGAAGGTAGAAGAGGGAGTCTCATAGTATATAGAGAAGAGAATGTGGAAATAGACAAGGAGGAGGAAAGTGACAATTCCTGAAAGAAAAACATGTCACAAAGGAGGTGTATATGCTATTGACTGATGGCTTATGATAATGTAAAGATTATCCATTAAGCTTTGACAGAGTTGCACTTCAGAAGTGAGTGATACACTTTTCTACAGAGTAAATTAATATTTACTTGAAATCATAGTCAATAAACTCAGTAAATATATGTTAAAATTGTTTGAACTTCCTTTCTTTGAAGTAAATGATTCTAAAATGTGGGCCTTTCATTTAGAAGCCTGGGAATGGAGCCACATCATTTTACTTATTCTTGACATCCTTATCTTTTCTCTTAATAACTATCATCTCTATAATAGTGGTTTCAAATCAAGGATTCCCTTGACGTGGTAACAAAAAGGTAGAATCCAACATTTTATTGTTTTGAACATGATCATTACATTCTTAAATGATATAAATCTCGAATTTTCATTAATAAAGTAATGTTTACTGTCAAGATTAATATTTCTAACTGAGTATGTCCAACAACAAAAGTCTGTTAAAACATGTTAGAAAATTCCCTGTGTCTTTTTCTTTTGGTGAGAATTTCTGTATTTTTTCTGTATGTGGCTCAAGGCTGCTTCTCAAATAAAACACTACCTCACAGGATTAAAAACAGGTACAATTTTCTTGTTATTAATGAAAAAAAGATACTTAGGTAAAGTACTAATTTGACACGGTTATTTTTCCTCACTCAAATACAAATGTCTATAAATCATGTTGGTGAAATGATTCAGTTGGTAAAACACTTGCCGTTCAGTCTCATATCTGACTTAGATTGCCTGGAATAATGTGCATACTTAAAATCATTTATCT
This sequence comes from Alexandromys fortis, assembly GCF_014885135.2. Lineage (NCBI taxonomy): Eukaryota > Metazoa > Chordata > Mammalia > Rodentia > Cricetidae > Alexandromys > Alexandromys fortis. The sequence continues at coordinate 2,620,077 of NW_026067913.1, read as the reverse complement.
CACATACTCATATAATAACTTACTAAAATGTCAGAAAGGAGGAATCAGAGTCCTTTTAGGGTAAACTCCTGCAGAGGTTGCCAAACTCCAACAACTAGTCAGTCCTTTCCTACACATGAGCAATGCTAAATGACCTCAGTTTGTTTCATGTATATGTGTATGTATTTGAATACAAACATATAAACAAGCAAACACACGTAAACATATGTATGTGTGTGACAATAATACAAAGAGGTAACAAATTAGAAAAGGAAGGGGGATACAATGGAAGGTTTGGAAGTGTGGGACAGGTGAGAGTTATAGAAATGTAATACTCATTCAATAACATTCCCATATCAAAAGTAAATTAATATTATTCTCTGAGAGTGCATGTATTATAAATATAATGTATAGAAAACATTTGACTGTGTGGTGGAGTAAATGAAAGTATGAGCTTTAGGTATCTAAAAAAATCAATATTTGGGCCTGAGAATACTCTTAAATTCTGAGGTGTATATAAGAGTGAGCTAAATAAACAAGCTAGAGCCTTCTTTCCTCCAAAGTAGGTAGAGTACATTCAGACTAAGAAGTAAGTCAGTCAAACATCATATGCACATGAACAAATATAAATGCTACTACTGTATGAGATTACCATTAATATGGGTAGTTGGAAAAACTTCCTATATTTATTTGGATCTTGATGACACAGGGAGCTGAGTAAGAAAACAGAAAAATCTAAAAGTTCAACAGAAAAGACACATGTTTTTCCCAATTGAAAAAGTCTTTTCCTAATAATTGAATTGTTAAAATGTAATGGATAGTGGCCTGAGAGACAGCTCAAAGGATACAAACACTGACAATTTTTCCAGAGGACCCAGGTTCAATTCCCAGCAACCACATGTTGTTTAGCAACTTCCATAGCTCCAGTTCCAGGGTATGCAATGCATATTTCTGGCCTCCTCTGGGCAGTATGCACATGTGGTACACTGACATACATGTAGGCATATTGTATTATACACACACACACACACACCTATATAATGGTAACAAATAAGTCTGTTTTAAAGGAACACATAGTGATAGTTTTATTTTACACTTAGAAGTTAAGTGTGGAAAAAAAACTTTTTAAAAAGTTTCTAGAATATTAAATTTCTTAAAATAATGATTATAAATAAAAGCTAGCTAAAGTGCTGATTTCTTCTAAGAACCAAATTGTACGTGAAACCCATATATCTACATCTTTGGAAACATAATATCTCATCTAGAATTTAATACCTTCTGAAAAGAACTTACATTCAAATATAAAAGAGAGAAATAATTAGATGGTTTGCATGCAAAGTGTATGATTGGCCATAGTATGTGAGATTTTTTTTTTGCTAGTATACTTAGTAAAGCAGTTAACCAACAATAGAATCAGAAAAAGAAATATGAATATGTAAGGCAAAATAGGGATTAAAATGTTATAAAGGATTAAAAATGTTAAAAACTACAATCATACTTATTAGTGTATAATTTCTCTTCTACTGTGAAAAATGAAGAATCCATAAAGCAAGTCCCAAACCTCTGACATCCGGATAAATTTTGCCCTAATTGTCAGCTTCAGTGTTCATGCCTTTTTATGGATGGGAGGAGGAATGCAGCAAAGAACAAACAAGTTCTTTGAAAATAGAGGACATCTGCAAAGAGATGGGGTGAGGACATAGGAGTATAGGAGGTACTATGTAGCCCAGGCAAAAAAAAAAAAAAAAAAAAAAAAAAAGAGGAAGACAGATGCAGCACGCCGCTCCCGCCAGCAGAAGAGACGACTGCAACAGGATTCTTCTCAGAACACACTTTATTGGAGCACTTACACTTGAGGTTGTAAAGAGGCAAAAGACCCCGTCCCCGTGACACAGAAGAATATATACAGTGCCAGACAAAGCCCTGACGTGTCATCAACCCAATGGCTCAGGCCAGAATGGAGTGATCGTGCTTAAATTATGATTGGCCAGATCGGATGGCCAGATCGAAATACTCCCCGCCCTGGGCGCGCACAAGTTGCGCACAAGCTGTCAAGTTTGACGTGGAACAGCAAATGGTGCCCAGGCCCTGTGTCCCCGACATGACAGCGCCATGGTGCACGCTACAGACAGACATGGCAGCAGCCTAACTGTGGAGACAGAACTAAAAGACTGAGACATGAAGAAAAGACTTAGGTTTCTCCTGCCAGCCTCAACGTAAAGTCTGAGGGTTACGGCGGCAGAATGGCAGCACACAGACGTTCCAATACCAAGGAATGAGAGATGACGAGGAGTAAAGAGAGACAAAAATATCAAGTAGATATATAGATGCTAACCCAACCCAGATTCTAACTACATTATCATGAACCTTTTTTTTTAAGTTAATTTATTTATTAAAGATTTCTGCCTCCTCCCCGCCACTGCCTCCCATTTCCCTCCCCCCCCATTAAGTCTCCCTCCTCATCAGCCCAAAGAGCAATCAGGGTTCCCTGACCTGTGGGAAGTCCGAGGACCACCCACCTCCATCCAGGTCTAGTGGTGAACCCAAAGAAAAACATATAGGCATCATGAACCTTCTTTACACCAATGTCTATTCGTTGTATTATTGTATATCCTCAAGCTTGCAAAGATGTGACCAAAAGGTGTCAGAAGCAGAGGAAAAAAGACTTATTTACATTTTTGGAGATACTTCAAATTAAAAGCACACATATTAAAAACATAGTATTGTTTGCTTTCAATTACTGTGACTTTAAGTTTTCCTAATGGCCAAAAATGGAGTCACCTGGAAAGACAGAACCTCAGTTAAGGAACTGTGTCCATTATATTAAACAATAGACTAGTCTGTGGAGTGCTTTCTTTGATTATTCATGCGGCAGAGATTAACCCACAGAGCATGAGAACAGGTGGCATGGCTTGCTTAAGAAGGCAAGCAGAACAAGTCATGGAGAGCAAGGCAGCAAGCAGCATTCTTTCATGATCTCTGCTTCAGGTTCTGCCTCTGAGTTCCTGCCTTGGCTTTTCTTGGTGATAGGCTGTACCATGCAAACCAAATAGATCCTTTCCTTCTTAAATTGCTTTATGGTCAAGATATTTACTACAGCAACAGAAAGCAAGTACAATGATCGACCAAAAATTACAAGTCACAATTAAAAATTAAGGGAAAAGATGAAAATACAACTGCAAAAAAAGGACGTATTAATGCATTCAAATTAGAATAAATCTATATATTAAAAATAAAAATTACTATAATTTTGGTCTAGTGGAAAAATAATATCATATAAAATGAAATAACAATGATTATGATAGATGTGAGATTTTTTAAAAAAGATTTCAGCCAGGCAGTGGTGGTGCATGCCTTTAATCCCAGAACTCGGGAGGCAAAGGCAGGCAAATCTCTGTGAGTTCGAGGCCAGCCTGGTCTCCAAGAGCTAGCTCCAGGTCAGGAACCAAAAAAGCTACGGAGAAACCCTGTCTCAAAAAATCTAAAAAAAGGAGAAAGATTTCAATTAAATATTAGGAATCAATAATCAATAATACATAAAAGAAATAATAGCTTCAATGCCATCAGCAAAGCAGAACAAAAATAACTTGAGTATAGGTAAGCAAAAATTTTCTCAGCTGAATGTCAGAGTAAAATAGAAATAAAAAAACCCAGAAAAATGTAGAAACTTCAAGCCAAAAATATTGATTCAGAATGAATCCAAGATCAAAGCTTAAATACGAAACTAACACTTCTGGAATACAATATGTAGGAAAATTATTATAAATGTGTGTGTTTTGATACAATAACCACTGCATTTGACTTCTAATGAAGTTTTTCTAAACTGCCTTTTAATAATATTTTAGCTCTAGAATGAGACTAAGAGAATAAAAAATGCATCACAAACTAAAAGAAATATTACAAAAGTAAAATATCAAAAAATAAATGTGTTAGTAAAATCCAGAATATTCAAATCTAAACTGTAATAGCACAAATTAAAACAGGAAAAAGAGATCTGAGTATATATATATATATATATATATATATATCAGTGAAATTCTATAGAAGTCATGAAACAGATGAACACATGTCCAATGATGGTTGGCATAGAGAGACACTTTAAACAAGATATTTCTACACATATTATAGAATAGCTTAATAATATTAATTAAAATACTGCTTATTTGCAAGTATGGATATGTGTATCACTCTTCTATCCTTAATCAAGGGTTTTCAAATACGCTCCCTCTATATTCTGAATCTCAACCCAAGCATATACCCACTGTGTCAGGATCAGTGTTGATACGGATTTGCTGTTATTTGTTTTTCTAAGCAGAACTACAAGATTGACCATTGTTTGGGACGATTTTCTCTAAAACCTGCATTAGAGTTTTCCCTGTGAAGTGCATTAGTATTGCTGACGTTCACTACTGTGTTTTTCCAAATTATTATGCTGAATTATTTATAAACTAGGTTAAGCCTATCTGTGTGGTAGCTGTGAAGAAATTCTCCTTGGAACTTAAGTGCTGGTGGAGGATAGAGAGAGGGAGGCTAGTGTGAAGCGCTACAAATCACAGGAACCTGGGGAGCTTCAAGTGCAACTTGTGCTCAGCTGTTTAGACTAACTCCTAATGAAGATTGAATAGATAAGAAGGCCAGCCCAAATGGAACCCAGTGGTATTTTTTTTTGGCTTCTTTTATTTTGTTTTTGTCTCATATTGCTTTGTTGGGTTACTTTTTACTTTACAGATCTTTTGCTTCTATCTAATGGTTTTAGATATTGTTTTTATGGGTTTATGTATGTGTGGGGGGTATGTCTTGTAATTTTTTTCTTTGCTTTTGTTTGATTATTTTGCTTTTTCTGGTGTTTCTTTTACTCTTGATCTGCCCATTTTCTTAAGAGGGAAAGAAACTAAGTATTAAGTTAGAAAAGTACAGAGGTAAAGAGTCTGTGGAAGGAGATAAGGGAAGAGACCCTGATCAGAATATATTGTAGAAAAAACATTTTCTGGCCAAAACATCTTGGTCTTCTGAGAAGTACACGATGTAAATTTTCTCTCAAATTACAAAAGTCTCGACTATAGTTCATCTATGAGGCTCTGCCCTCAATCCTCACATTTCAAACTTCATGTGTAATTTAATTTAAAACTATATACTCTTTAATATATGAACAAATGACAGAGAACATGCATAGCAGCCTCAATATAGAACTTATTTTCTGCATTGAAATCCAAGCAAACATACAAGTAGCTTCACTGAATAAGGAATAATTAGAAATATAGATGTATATACATTTATTTTTATTTCTATTTCTCCTAGAGATTCAGTTTATGTATCAAGTATAGAGCACATCAGATAGTTCTGTTAGTGTGGAAGGCAGAGTACTAGTTCTATTTTTAAATTTTAATCATTTATCTTCTCTCGTACAATGCATCCCAAATGCAGCCTCCTATCCCTCCACTCCATCTAATTATCCCACACCTCTCCTCTCCACCAGACTGACTGCTCCTCTGTTTCTCTTCTGAAAATAGCAGGCCTCCCAGTGATATCAATTGATCTCGACATAACAAGAGTTGGCATATATCCTTATATTAAGGCTGGAGGAGCCAGCACAGTAGAGGAAATAGGTTCCATGATCATGCAAAAAAGACAGAGATATCCCCACAACATATATGCACCAGAGGACCTACTGCAGACCCACGCAAAATCCATGATTGCCACTTTATTCTCTGTGAGTCCCTAGAGGCTCTGTGTATTTGGTCTTGTGGGCAGTATTCTTTCGGTGTCCTTGACACTTTTGGCTCCTACAATCTTTTCTCTCACTCTTCTGTGAAGTCCCCAGAACTCCACATAATACTTGACTGTGTGTCTCTGTATCTGCTCCCATTAGCAGCTGGAAAAAGCCTTTCTGATGATGGTTTTGGCTTGGCACCAGTCCTATGAGTATAGTAGAATATCGCTAGGAATCATTTATTTGAATTTGTTCTTTGGTCAGTTGTATTTGTTTCTACCCTAGGTCTCTGAGATGTCCAACTTCCATACCCAGACTGTTGTGGCAGTGTTAGGCATAGGTACACCTTGTGGTGTGCTCTCAGATAATGGCCTTGTACCGTGTAAGGATTTGTCACTTGTATTGGTGTAATAAAATGATGATTGACCAGTAGCCAGGCAGGAAGCATAGGTGAAGCGATCACAACAGGAGAATTCTGGAAAGAGGAAAGACTCAGTCTGAAGTCATCACCTAGATGCAGAGGACTTAAGGTGAGAATGCCTCGCTGATAAAAGGTACCAAGCCACATGGCTAACAAAGGCAGGCATTATGGGTTGATGTAAGATATGAGTTAATTAATGAGAAACCTGAGCTAATAGGCCAACTGGTTTAAAATCTCAACTGTGTTACTGTATCAACCTGTTTGTGGGTTGTTACCTGTTGAGGTGATCTACACTCATGGGATAACCCATTCTAAAACTTACTGGATTAAATAACACTGACTTAATTTTCTTAAACAGTTCTGCTTGTTAGTGAATTTCAGTTGGAGTGTTCTTTTTTCAATGTCTTTGTCATCTGGGCTCATGACTATCTGCTGTCTATAATCTCTGGGATAAAGAAGACATTTCTCAGAGGTTTATAGTCATTTTGGATGTTGCCTGGTATCATTACTAACCTGGAAGTTTGAATAATGTTACTTATATGCATGTTTTCAGTGCTGGTCACTTAATACTATCATCTTTATAAGAATCAGTATGTAAGCATATAATTTACATCAGTAAATATTATATACTACTAATAAAAATGTAGGAAGGTCAGTAATTAAAATATCAAGGCTCAGAGATGACTTGCTGAAGAGTAGAGAGCAAGTAAATGTTTACATATTGGCTCCCATCTACTTTCTTTCCTTTTGTTGATGTCCAAATGACTCATGACCACAGTTAAGGCCAGCACAACAACTGCCTCAGAACTCACAATATAAATGATTGTTTGAGTTGTTTATCAGAGACTTTCAGGATAAAGAACATTTTCTTCTGTTCAACTTACTAATTTATGGGGATAGTTATTTACTCTTACTATTACTTAGCTGGTTTTATAATAGCTGATTATGAGAAGAAAATCAAATCCTCACATGTTGTGTTCCCAGGTTACAAGGTGGTAGAACATCTGTTGCCAATGGTAACCTATGTCTCTGGCTTCAGCAAACTGCGTATATATTTGTCACAATTCTCCATATGCTTTTAGCTGAAGAAATCTATTAATTTCCAATGTGTGACATATTTGAATGAAGTAAGAGCAACAACGAATGTAGTGCCACAACACTGTGTGGGATGTAGTCATGAGGCTGTCAAGATTTGAGCAGAATGGAAGACATTAGCATTGATCATCAGTGTCTTGTAACTTCTTTCATCAAGCTAAATCGTAGTCGCATCTGGAGTCTTTAATTGTGCCTCACATTTAGTTCAGAATATTATAAGTGCCAATTAAAGGAGTTGGAAAAAGCAGCCTAAGGTAAGCAATTCCAAGAAATAACATATTTTCTTTAACAACTACCTGCCTACAAAAATAGTTATTGAATTACACTTTCCTTGCCAGTCTCTCATATTTCAATGTAATCTTGCACTCTGAAAGATTTTTTTTAAAAAATAGGCGTATATTATCTCCTCCTTTGTTTATTGCTTCTGTCTTATTTGCTTTCAAACTTTTCAGCAAACTTGCAACCTTTATCTTGTTTTTCAAGACAGGATTTTTGTATGTATCCTTTGCTATGCTGAAACTCACTGTGTAGACCAGGCTTTCCTAGAACTCAGAGATTGCACTTCTTACATCCATTTTTTTTTTTTCAAAATTAAGTTGGCCATTGACTTTCTGGGATTTATTTGTGTAGTATCTAAGCATTTATCTCAATAATACATTGTTTATTTATTATTTTATAAATTATAAAACCTTTAGAAATATATAAAAATTTCATATTAATCATAATGAAAGTGTATACAATCAATACAATTAGAACAGGCATTTGAGGAGGAAGGTACAGATCTTTTTGTAGCTTTACTCCTTGAGTATTGGAAATATTTTATTCATTGACTCACCAGCAAAACAAGCAACAAGCAAAAACCCATTTCATAATTAGAACTATAAAACCAATTAGGTTTATTTTCTATTCTATAACTCATATCCCCAACCTGGATATGGTAAATGCAGGTAAAATATTTTGAGTTAAACTTATATTTGACTATGTAAAATATCAATGTATTTCCAAAAATCAAAACTATGTAAAAGCAATTCAACCATAGTTCTTCTTCATCTTTAATTATTTTACTCTCGTTTTACTTAGCCCTATATTTTTCAGTGCAAAAAGTTCTGTGTTTCTTATTTATCCTCCTGGTATCTCTTTTTGGAAATGAAATAAATATAATTTTTATATTCTCTTTCATATTAAACACCACCTCTCTCAAGCAAAGACTCAGTTGCTCTTTTCCCATGCATTCACAAATCTTAGAAATCTACATTTCATGGGAATTTTCCTTATTCTTCTTACAGACACTTGTTTTGTTTGCACTATTGTAATAAAAAGGTTTCCAATCTTTAGTATGGGTATTTGAATCATTTGAAACACTTTTATTTGAAATATCAATTAGAATGAGCCACTTTGTACTTATGTCTCCTTGTATAGTTGAAGAATGTCATCGAGAAGTGCATATGGCAGTACATACCTATAATCCTGCAACTTGGAGACAGGGGATCATGAGTTTGTGGGCAGCTTGTTCTCATAATTAGATCCTGTTAGATAATAAAAGAGAGAAAGAAAATGGAAAGTCTACTCTATTAAAATGTTGAATACCCATGCAATTTGTTTCACACTACAATGACGATGATGAAGATAATTGTGTGTGTGTGCATTTTCATCACCATAAAGTCAATAACTCATTAAGCTGAAATATACTAACTTGGTAACTGTCTTTATTAAATGATTCCCATAGCACAGAACTTGCAGAGGCCTCTCAGTCATATATCAGTTTAAGAATTATATACTACTACCCTGTGATGTGGGAGGTCCTTCTGTATATGTATTGCTTTTGTTAGTTGATGAATAAAACTGTTTCAGCCAATGGCTTAGCAGAGTAAAGAGAGGTGGGAAATCTGAAGAGAGAGAGAGAGAGAGAGAGAGAGAGAGAGAGAGAGAGAGAGAAACGGTGGACTAGAGGTAGGTGCCATGTAGCCACGGAAGGAGAAAATCACCAGATCACCAGACGATTATTGGTAAGCCACAGCCTGTGGCGATACATAGATGAATAGAAATGTGTTGTTTAAGATGTAAGGGTAGGAGAATGCCTAGGCTATTGGACAAACAGTATTTTAACTAATAAAACTATTCAGGTCTCGGTGACTGGGAAACAAAAGTGCAGTCTGAGTATACAACTCTGCTTGGAGAGAGTTGATAACTGCAACATCACCTGACTAACATGGGGAATTCTTTGTCCAACTCATACATGTGACTCTCAAGTGAAGTACAATATGGAAACAGAAGCATATATGCTTTAACTATAATAAAGAAGCAAACACTCATACAAATACAAATACGAGGTCTAAATCGGAACAACCTCATTGCTTATAACTTTCCTCTATGCCTATTTTATTTCATAATTTCATATGTTTTCCCAAGTGTACTACTGCCCTGAATTGCATAGAAACAAATTCTTACAGTTTCACCATACATAAATGCACCCTAAACTCTACTTTGAAAAATTCAGACACATAGAGAAGTTCCAAATACTGTTATTAAGTTCCTCTAAATTCTTTGCCTAAATGAATTGCTGCTAATTGCTCTCAATTTTATTGTCTTCTCATGATTGCTACAGTTTTGGTTACTGTTTTCTTTAGAGTAGAATGGTTCGGTTTTGATTATTTCATACATAATAAAGTTTATTTTGAAGCTCCTATTTCCTCGCTATTGCTATTGATAATATTATTGGGATAATCATACTTGGCATATGAGTCTGACCTTCTAGTGGGTAAGTATTTAATATCTTAAGTTATTAATGGAATTTTCTGTTCCTGAGGATGTGTTGGAGTATCAGAGCAGAAAAAAAAGCCTTCATTAAAGCACCATTCAAAGTCAAATAAAAATGGAAAAAAGTCCATGTTGAGAAATTTATTAATTTGCTTCAGACACCTAAAAAAATGGCTCACCATTCTGCAGGAATCCAGGTGTCCAATATATGGTCTGAAATTAATCAGCAATTTACCTGAAAACATTAGTTATAACTCTTCTGAAACTTCAAACAAATGGAAAAAATAACCCAATTTGTTAACAAAACTCTAACTTTGGAAAGTATTTTGATTTTTTAAAATCTATTATACTACAGTGCTGTAAAGAAGCATTAATAGTATGAGTAATGATTTTAAAATCAGTTTTGATATTTTATTCTTAGAGAATGTAAACTAATTGTTGTGTGTTTTTAAAGTTTAGGATCTATCCTGTGTAGCCATCCTACTGAATCAATCAGAGAATGTTCTTCTTTAGTATAATTTGGAAAAATCCATATAATAAAATGAATAGGAAACAAGTTCATATTCTCCTTGTACTTTTTCTTTAGAAGGGTTAGAAAACAGTTGTCCTTGAGAAGTGAGAAGAAATAATTCACGATGTAGGAGCCAGCCATGATAAGCTAACTAGAAACAGACCACCCAAAGGAAGTTCTTTACTTCCAACCATTAGCACCTGCCAGAGCAGGACTCACCATCAATAAGTTTAATGGAGGCCTGAGTCTCAGTAGTTTACTCTGAAGCAATACTTGGTTGCAGGATGAACCACAAACTGAGATTACCCAAGCACCTCCAGAGAACAGACCATCCAAAGGAAATACCCAACGTTCCAACCTTGTAGATAGGATCACCTGCCAGCACATTCACACCCAGACAAATGTCAGCCAATCGGGGGTCCTGAGCCTTAGATCCCTCACCCCTACCTTTACTACTACAAAACCCAACTCTAACTGAGCTCAGGGCTCTCCATTTATTTCAATACGTTGGACATGCAGAGAGACTGAGTTTGCAAACTTGCATAAGGCTTTTTGCTTTTACATACGGGACTCAGTCTCTTTGTTGGTTTTTGGGGGACTTTGTGGATTTTGGCATAACACACAACAATGTGTCTAAAATGAATATTTGCAGTTATACATGCACTTTTGTATCAAATAATTTCTATTTTATTAAAAATCAGAAGTGTATGTTGTTAATATGCTATTTTTATATATTCATAAGAGAAAAACTCATAACTGCTTTTAAGTATTCTAATTGCAACATTGTATTGTATTGTATTGGAAATTTCTATAATAGCTACATTTGGTTTTGAGCAAATTTGTAAGTTACATTGTGTTTCAAATACCACAGATCCTATAAATCATAAAATGCTTACAATTATATAAAATGTATGTATTCTTTACTTATATACTTTGATGCTAGTTATAAATTAGTTGCAAATGTATGTAAAACTATACAAACTTATTAATACCTACTTAGCTGGTTTTTATATAATTTACGTACGTCATCATAATATATCTTTATTTAATATAATTCTGGTGTTTTGAATTTTGAATGTATTCACACTGTTTTTTTTTAATGGAAACAGTAGCAGCAGGTGACATTTTTTATAATAGTCACACTTTCACCTCTGTCCACTTCGTTAAGCAAAAGTCAATGGTATCACCAATTTATAGTCACAAAACATGCCGAATTTCTTATTTTAAAACTGTTTAATTACATTATACATTTCTTCTGTGTGTATGTGAGTACTTGCTGCAGTGCACTGTGGAGACGAAAGGACAATTGGTGGGACTCAGTTCTCTCTTTTCATCATATAAATCTCAGGAATCAACTTATCAAGCTTGACATATACTTTCTCTGTTTGGGATAACTTGCCAGCACGGGTTTGTATAATTTGAAATTAACTAAATTTCTGTAGACAAATAAGATTTTTAGACTTGGTGTTTTACAGTCTACTTTTCTCTGTGTGTGGTATCTGCATGTGTGTGCACACACGTGGAGGCCTGAGATGGGTGTCAATTGTCTTCCTCTGTAGTTCTACAACTTCCCTTTTGCGACATCGTTTGACAGGGATGCTGGGGCTCACTGACTAGGCTACAACGACTGGACGAGAGCTTCTGCAGTGCTCCTGGCTTTGCTTCCCCAGGTAGTAATTACAGGGATGTGCAAATAGGACCAGTATTTTATATGAATGCTAGGGACTCAGGTTTTCATTATTGTTCAGTTAGATCTACCTACTAAACTAATTAACCAACCATGGTATCCTAATTTTGAAGAAATATTTAGTTTCACAATATATGCAATAACACAAACATATCGACACATTTTATACATTATTAGATTATATGCATTTATTCACTGAATAACAAAATTTGTTGATTTCTATTCTGTATATGAAAGTGAAAATTTCTAAGAATTTTTCATTTGACTTATTCTTCATAAGAATTTTTGTATATAAAATTTCCAAATTGTTCAAATAATTTTTTGCTCATCTTCCATTGAATATATAATTAGTTTTCCTATATTTCCTTAAATTATAGGTCATTAATCTTAATATTACTAAACTTAATGAGTCTGGATACTGTTTACATTTGCTATATGTTTAGTGTATAAATATGATTCTATTTGCATGAGGAAGTCAACTCAAATGGAACTGAAGCAAAATTAAAATTATAAAATATTAAACATTATATGAACTCTAACTAAGTTTACATTATGCAATTATTCCAGGATTTTGTGTTATTTTAAAATGAATTATAAATAGTTTATGATGCATGAAACAATATAAAGCAAAAATTAACTTTGGTTTATTTTACCTTCTTATGTAATATGCATGATTTTTAATCAAGACTTTTCAGCAAGTTGTGAATACAAAGTTTGATACTCATTATAAGAGTATCTGTAGTGAACATTTCAACACCTGCAGTGAATTATGATAATTAAGTTCTATATCGTTCTGTTCTTACCTTTCCTTTCCATCCCCTACTGTGAAAATTCAATTTCCAGATGCTTTTGATGTTTCTGGTTTAAAGGTGTGAAAGAGATTTGCCTCTTCTGAGCGTTCAGCTTTGTCATATTAGAGTTCATTCTGAAGCATTATTTCAGTACTGTCTTACTTCTTCAGTCAAAATAGGATATTTGTTTTTTTAGAGGAGAGAGTAGTTTCAGCATGAGAGGACAGAATTCAGTGTGTGGGCTTTAATACTTTACTTCATTCTGGCTAATAATTATAAGAAGACAGCAGTTAAAATATAGTAAAAATCACACCGAATTCCCTGTCTGAAACATGAAATAAAATTTAAGTGATCACATTTTAAACAAAATGGCTAACAAGTTAAGCAATATCATATTAATTATACTCTATAACCATAGAGGTGTGTTAACTGTTGTTATTTTGTGGTGGTGAATATTTCCTTTAGTTAGATATCTAAGCATAAAAATTATAGTATGAGTACTTTACTTTTGTGAAGCAGATAAAGGCAACTATGAGTAGAAAATATATAGAAGTAAAGTGCAAAGCCAGGCGGTGGTGGCGCACGCCTTTAATCCCAGCACTCAGGAGGCAGAGGCAGGCGGATCTCTGTGAGTTCGAGACCAGCCTGGTCTACAAGAGCTAGTTCCAGGCTCCAAAACCACAGAGAAACCGTGTCTCGAAAAACCAAAAATAAAATAAATAAATAAATAAAAAAGAAAAAAGAAGTAAAGTGCAAAATAGTCTAAAGTTTTAATTACCTTAGCAGAGCTATCTAGTTGTTGCTTTGCTTGCTCTGCTCATTAATTGACATATTTTTATGGTAAATTTGATATTATCTTTTAACAGTATGCAAAATGTTGGGTTCATCCAAATGAAACTGTGAATACAGCTGCATAATAAGTGCAACAGTTGCTTCCTTATCAATTTAGGAATTAATGTATCTAAATCTGTTTTATGTTAGAATCAGTTAAGAACAGTTAGTTCTTTTCTGATTAAAAAATACGTATGACCTTCAAGAAGTGTATGAATTTGGGACATTAGAAATGGTTCAGTAGTGGGAGAATTGGATACACTTCTACAGAACCTTGGTTCAATTCCCAGTACCCACGCGGCAGTTCATAGCCATCTGTAACTTCAGTTCTAAGGGATCCATTGCCATTTCTGGCCTCTGTGGATTACCATATGCAGAATGGTAAAGAGAAATATGTGTAAGGGACACACTCATTTGCGGAAAGTAAAATGGATAATTTTTTTACAGTGCATGATATCAAACACGTATTTCAGGCATTCAGAATTGTCTGAAAATGTTACACACAAGATTGTGTGGGAGGCAATCAGTCACTACTATACTTCATTTGAAAACAATGATGCCTAATTATTTTCCAGCTATCAATACGTCACTTTGTGTTTTATAGCTTCAGAAATTAAGGCACTTAAAGTGGTGTCTATTTTTATTTCTATAGACAAGGAATTGGGGCTGGGTATGTCAAAAAATAAGTTAATTGAGTTCCAAGCTTTGGGAGTTGACTGTCCAAAATACTAGTGGCCCCATCAATTTTATCTCTACAAATCTCTCCTTGGCTACACCTGAGTTTGTCACAGATGGAATCATTCCCAAAGCTCAATCACTAAGTATGGAAATTTCAAGTTCAAACAAAAACCAGAGGTAGGGAGAAGCTAGTTTGTGTATTTTTTTTCATAACAATCCATTCTCATAAGAACTGGCTTTGTAAGACCAACACGTGCCCTACTAAAGACCCTTTTTCAAAAACAAACAAATAAAAAGAGATAGTCATCTTACATCCTCTTGCCTTGCCTTCTTCATTCAAGTTTCTAGCAACTCTTCATAATTTTGTACTGGGACTAAACTTCTTAAGAAAACCATTTTGACAATTATTCATAGTCTGTCTCTACACTGTGATACTTGGGATAGCTGTCATTTTTAAACTTTAGAATATAATTTGGAAATAGTGTCATAAAATACAGTATAGTGGAGAATGAAGTAAACCATTTATTATTTAGTATGGCATTTCAAAATATTAAGTATTAAAGCAAGAACAATAGACTGAAAACATTAATGTCATTCATTTCCATCCCAGAACCTTCACCCACCAACTGATGAAAGCAGGTACAGAGAACTACAGTGAAGCCACTGGGACAAGCTACCAGAGACCATCTGATGAGAAGAAGGAGTGATAATATGAGCAAAGGGTTCAAGAACAGGATGGTGATACTCACAGAAACAGCTCACCTGTGCTAGTGAGAGAGTTCACTGACTCTGAACTGATAGTAGGGGAACCTGCCTAGGACCAAACTAGGCCCACTGAATATGGGAAACTTTTGTGAGCCTTGGGCAGGCAATGGGGCCAGGCAGTGGCATCTTGGCGCGCATTCTCTTTGCAGGGATACCTTGCTCAGTGTAGATATAGGAGGAAGGGACTTGGTCTTGCCTTGAGAAAGGTGTCAGACTTTGTTGGTTCTCCACAGGAAGCCTTATCCTTTCTGAGTACCCTTTCTTACCTGGACGTGAGGTAAACACACTGAAGTCTTTGAAGAAAGAAATCACACAACCTATGGCAGAAGCAGGAGTTTATTGCCATAGTTTTCAGGGGTTGGGGTAGTGTTCTCCACAGAAACCAGACTCTCTAACTCTCTGGCCAGAGGCTTGAAAAGGACTAGGAAACAGGATGTGTTGTGCTAGTATCTGTTTTGACATTGAATCACTTCCAAGGGGAGAAATCTTTGGGATACCTGCTCCCTAGACACTCACAGACAATGAATTTATGAAGGACGAAATTCCTACCCCAGTTGTGGCTAAATTCTAATACTGCGTTTTACAGGAATGGAGCTGGGGTCAGGAAGGAATATCTCCTTGAATGTTACTATTCACACACAATTCATTTCAAGGTTATTTGATATTCAGAAAATGCTATTATTGCTTGATCTCAGTTTTGAGACTTTAGTTCCTTTACTTATGATAAAAAGAGATCAATAAATTAAAGAGTGATAAACTGATTTCTGTATTTTAAAATTTTGCTTTTTCTTCATGACAAGAAAGTCATGAGAAGTAAGGAACATTATTACACTTATAAAATATCTTATTAAATTATCATCCAAGTATTTTATCATATTTTAATGATCATTAACTTAAACAATAAAAATAGATGGCAAAATAGCTGCATTGTCAAATTAGATTGAAAACTTTGATTTGATATAAATATATTAGCTTTAAACTATATATTCCTAGTAACACAGTCTTAGTATGTACATCAAAAAATTAATGGGACTAGAGAAATCCAATTCTTAATTAAGAGTACTTATTGAACTTTCAGAGGACCTTGTTTCTGTTCTCAACACCCACATACGGATTCACAACCATCTGTAACTCTAGCTCTGGTGATCTCTCTGGCCTCCACATGCATCAGGCATGTGGCACACATACATCTATTCAGGCAAAATACTCACACCCAAAAAATAAAATAAATAAATCTTCACAAACCGGAAGTGGATATTTTAGGAGATACATATTACATTACTTAGAGATTTTCATTTGCTTTCTCAGCATCTGATAGAGAAAATAAACAACACATTTTACACAAATCTTAAGAACATCAAATTTACTCTAACCACGAACATTAATTAGCCCCTTGAGTGAATAATACAAAATATTCATTATTTTCAAACATATGCAGCATGTCTATAAATATTGGTGTTAACAAAAACACTGCCATTCTCATGAGAAGAGAGAATTTCATCTGCCTGGCTATTTTTGAGCAAGGGTGTTCTTAGCTCTCTTAGTTGAACCTGGAGGTTAATATCTGTCTTTACTCCCCGCTTTGCCATATAGATTCTGGGAAAATTGTCTTCCATAATTCTACCAACCTCTTCCTCCATGCACTCTCTGTTCCAGTCTTTGTCGCTGTCTTTCTCTGCTTCCCACCTCTCTCGCTTCTCTTTCCTTGCTCTGTCTCCCTCACTATGTCTAATCTCGGTATATAATGAGATTTTTCTAAAAAGAATTCTAATGCAAGATTAAAATGTTATTTCCATTAAAATTAAAAGAAAAACAAACACTTGACAGAAATATTCAATTAAAATAAAAAAGGAAGGAACATAGAAATAGAGAAAATAAGAGAGCATGCAGATATATTAGTCTATAGCAGTACATTCATGCATCGAGAGAAAGTAAAATCCATAAATTTTTATGAACATCTTTTATAAATAATTTTATATATCATTAGATAGAACACACACATATGACCTATGTAGTTTTGCTGGTAATTTCTTAAAAATAATTAAACTTTGTGAAAAGACATTATATAGTATACACACAAATATATACATATATATATATATAAATGCTCTATGTAGTTTTGCTGGTAATTTCATAAAAACAATTAAGCTTTGTGAAAAGATCAATAAGTGGTTTAATAATTATTACCCTTTAGATGAATTATTAAATATATTAAAATCAAACTTCATGATACTCATTAAAATATAAAGATTAGTCAGTCCTATCAGATAACACGTAAATACACTGAGGCAATCTCTTAGTCATTAAAGGATGGCATAAAAAACCATTCACCCTGATACTATTTTATGAGTTTGATATTAGTAAATACCACAATGGTATGAGGACAAAATTCTACATGAAAATATTTTAGAAACATATTTGTCAATTCAAATATGAAGGTAATAACAATGTATAAACTCTGTCACTGAAACAATGAAAACCAATATGCCATAACCATATCATCATCCTTAGGAACTTGGAATTGTATTTATGATTCTCTCTATATTAAGTCATTTATTATATTGACTGAATAGGCGATCATCTCAATGATTATTAAATTTTGTAGCTACTTCAAATACTTCTCTTTAAACGAGAACATTTAATTAATGAAAAATGTTGGAAACTTTCACAATATATGAAATTAAATGGCAAACTTTAAACACACTGCTCAAATTACAAAAGAAAAGCTTAGCAGCATACTGAGAACCAGTGCAAAAATAAAGATATGTACAATTGCTATTCTAATACCTTTCAGCCTCTATTATTGACAAAAAAATGCATAACAATATTCTGGACTGCAAGAATTAGACTGAGTCATTGTGTATGTGTGGGGTTTTTGTCTACCAATAGCAAAACCACTAAACTGAAGATGTAACACAAAGTATGTTACTCCATGTCGCTAGAAAGATCAAAATAGATCGATATCTATAGCAACACAGTCAACCTATAACACATATAAAAATTGCAACATACTAAAGGAAATGTAAGGAATATGCATTTGTTCCAACTCCTTATAAACATACCTTTAAAGGAACATAAAAGTTCAATGTATAGAAAAATGTCAAAATTACTCAACAGTTACTTGCACCTGTTTGAACACATTAATAATAGGCTCAGATGACCCAAACATGTCAGTTTCACATAAAAGAAAGTAAATCATAAAGCATGGCTTCTTGGAACAATTTAACTAAGAGCAATCCTGGCTTTGAGTTACTCTCCACCCCTCTCTTTCTCTCTTGCTGTGTGTGTATGTGTATTTGAGTTCTACCAGTCCCCGTCTGTCTGTTGTATATGTCTCAATAAGTCCTTACTGAAAGCTTGCAAGTATGTTTTGCCCTGAGTATGTTTCTGTGTCTCCCTCTCATAGGAAGTTTGTTCCATATTTATTGAACAGCACAGAATCACATGGGGCAAGGAATGAGAGATACTTGACAGAAATCCTTAAAGTAGTTTTACAAAGGATTAGGTCACTGACTCCATCTGACCCCAACTAACCCAGATAATAAAATAATAAACAAACGGACATTAACAAGCAATATCCGAATGCGACTCCAAGATTTTGTGGTAGATATTTATTTACTAAGGTTGCTTTCAAGCTTTTAATACGTTTGCTTTTTCCAGCATTTATTACCATAAACATGCAGAGCCCATAGACACAAGAACCATAGTTCTCATCTTACAGAGAATATGAAGATCTTCTAGAGCCATTTTAAGTGACCATGGCCTGGGAACACCAATTTAGGTTATCTCAAATTCCATGTTCTGCTATGGAACCAATTTCATGAAGTTCTGTACTTTTACAGAACAAAGAAAGGCACAAATCTAGGCAAGCTTAAAATGCACTGGTGAGTTCATCAGATGCAGGCACAAGAAAATGGGGGAAGCTTTTCTGTAGGTTCAAAATGCTATTGTGATGGTGTTCTTAGGTTTTGAGTTGATGGAAGGTAGTGGCCTGCTAAATTAAAAGGTTCTAAAATTCTTATCTACTGTCAGAAGATATTAGCTCTGACACAGCGATGGGCAAGACAGAGTTGTTCTCAAAGACTAGAACTAATTCAAGTAATTAGTACCTGGAAGTGAAACATTCCAATCTCTACACAGTAATGGGATTCTAATCAGTCAAACAAAATATGCAGACACAGAATCTTTCCAAGAGTTCTCTCTCTCTCTCTCTCTCTCTCTCTCTCTCTCTCTCTCTCTCTCTCTCTCTCACACACACACACACACACACAGTTACTTGTAGGTGAAGGCCATGAAACAGTACAAATTTAAGATTATATCTATGCATTTGCCAAGACTGGGAAATTCAAAGCATGTGAGGATGGTTATCACATTAATGTCTTAAAGAGCCAGAACAAACAGGGAGAATACAGAGCAAGATACCTGGCTTAGTTTTAGATGACCTCGAGTGAATTATGTACTTGGTCGTGAGCTTCAGTTAAAGCTCCAGTCTCTTAGAATGTAAGAGACAGTTTCATAATATCGCATCACCACAGTTACTAAGGAGACAAAACATGGAAAGTTGTATTATGTAATGGGAGAATAAATAATACTCTTTTAAAAGATTGTGTCATATGTCCACCTAAATTTCATTACAATTTCCAATTGTTTTCTCTTTTTTTGCATGGTTTCAACACAAAACTTCCAAACAGCATTTCAAATANATATGAGGCCAGCTTGAACTACACAGTGAGATCTTGTATAGAAAGAGAAAGGAAGAGGGGGGGAGTCAGGGCAAAGAAAGGAAGAATTTGGGTTTTTATTTCAGAAAATGAATCACATAATAAAACCTGTACTAATTAGAAAGCTAAAGATCAAGCCAAGTGTGTTATATGGATATAATTTCCACCTATTTGAAATAACTGTCATTGAGGTGTTACTACGTAAAACCAATAGATCCTAAAAATTACTTAACATCTTTGCACCACCTTTAATTTATGCATAACATGGGAAATATAATGTTTTTATTACTAAACCACACTATTTTTGTTTGCTATTCCAAAATTATGAATTTGAGTGTTGGCTCTCAAAGGTTATTTATGTTTCTAAAAGTCCTATATAGCCATGTATTCATACATATATTCATGCAAATCTCATTTTATCTTTTTGTCCATTATGTAGCAACTAAGATATAAAACATTTTAAATAAATATAAATACAAATATATTCATTATTATAAATATAAATATACTCATTGTTCATGAACATTCTGAGAACTTTATCTTGATATTTATTTTCCCTCCATACCAAGATGCAACACTTACACCTCACATTGATGTTATAAACAGCATATACTCCCAGCATTTATATTCCTATAAATTAGCATTTCATATGTAGACGTGTGTGTGTATGTACTTGAGTGTGTGTGTACTTGCATGTGTGTGTGTGTCTGTGCCTTTGCACATAGCATGGTTGCCCCTAATAAGTCTCCCTAAATTAATAGTCATCGCAGAAGCATAATATTATGATGAGGTAGGTTTATCATCAAAATACTTCTTTTTTTCTTCCCCTCAAACTCTATACACAAATATGTTTTGGTCAGAACAATTATGTAGATTTGTATAGTGAAATTATTGCATTAAGCGATTTAGTCATCAAGCACACATTTTTGTTATCACAATATAAATATAAAATTGATTGCAAATCATCAAGTTTGAGTTATTTGCAATGGAAATGTAATTGAGATGATAAAGTGAGGAAATTAATGTTGAGGTAAATGAGGTTATTTAAAACACTTTAAATTAGGATTGCATTATTTTAAATTTCATTTTCATTAAATTTGAACATTTTAAATATGCAGCAAGATGATTTTTAAGATATGCAACTCTTATTTTCTGCAATACAGCAGAAAATGGAGAACATGCTCCAATTTTAAATGAAACTCATCTCTAACCAGTTTCCTTTTAAGGAGCACAACCAAGCAGTATTCTTTATGCAACGGTCACATGTAGTCACTGCTGTGAGATTTCTCCTTTCTGGTTGCCTTTGTGTTGCCTTCATGGAAAACTCAAGAAAAATTCAAGTGCACTCAAGGTCTCAACTCAACCAAATCCTAGGATAAGGAGTAACTGGTATCAATATATGCCACAGGAAACTTCAAAAATTAATCTGCCCTTGTTTTCTTGTTTTATTGACTTCCTTTGGACTTTGCAATCACTATTTTACTCATTCATTCTGGATTAACTGAAGAAACATGCCTCACTTGGATTGGTTGTTGGTCATAAAGCCAGGAGAGGTAAATCTGTGTTATACTAACTCTTTGTGAGATGTTTGAGGTTCTTTTATGCTCACTTCTGTAGTGATTGATTAATTTGCACCCAATCCTCACAGGTACAGTTTTAGGACTCCTTGCCTGTATTTCCTGTTTGTTTGTTTGTTTTTATTTTAATAACAGCCAGTCTGATGTCTGTGAAATCGAATTAGTATAGTTTTAGTTTATATTTTACTGGTAGTACATGTTGAACTTTCACAGATTTATTGGTTATTTGTGGTTATTTATTATTACTTTTAATATGAAATCTCTCATATGATTTATGAAATAATCATAAATAGCTTCATGCTGTTGACCAAATCTTCAATCATATTATACCTTTGAGGAAACTTAAACCCCTAATAAAATCCATCTGAAGTGGCTATTTCAATCAGACCAGTTTCTTTCAAAATAAAAAATATTGCTAAAACAAAGAGGATTAATTCATAACAAGGACACATTAATTTATTAAGTAATTATACAATTATTAACATTTATATGCCTAATAGCAGGGCACAAAGAGAATATTTTAGAATGCTAAAATTTACAATTTCTTAGTTTTGGTTACAAACTTGATACTTATATTTCAGTACATGTAAAGAAAAATGAATCAAATTTAAGAATAGAAAAGAGTACTAGGAAATAATTCAATCAAGTTAACTTTTTTTAAAAACAAAAATATCTTACATGTTCAGTATTTGTGTGTGTGTGTGTGTGCTGCATGTGTGTTCTCGTTCTGAGCAGTCATATTGATTTTGTCACATGCTAAGATCTATCATACCTACCACTGATAAATTTTATTTTCCAAAGTAAATTTTCAATAGCCTGTGTCTTTTTATTAGCAGATTGGGTCCATCAATATTGAAAGATATTAATGGCCAGTGATTGTTAATTCCTGTTATTTTTGTTGTTGGTTGTGTGTGTGTGTGTGTGTATGTGTATCCTTTCTTTGGGTTCTGCTGCTGTGGGATTATCCATTGCTTGTGATTTAATGGATATAGTTAACTTCCTTTGGTTGGAGTGTTCCTTCTAGCACCTTCTGTAGTACTGAATTTGTGGCTAGCTATTGATTAAATTTGACTTTGTCATGAAATGAAACATCGTGTTTTCTCCATCTATGCTGATTGAAGGTTTTATTGGGTGTACTAGTCTGGAATGGTATCCATAGTTTCTTTTTAATTGATTTTATAGAGCTACACATTTTTCTTTGCTCCCCTCTCTTCCTATCCCTTCCCCCTCTACCCTCTCCCATGGCCCCCATGCTCCCAATTTACTCAGGAGATCTTGTCTTTTAATACTTCCCATGTAGATTAGATCCATGTATGTCTCTTTTAGGGTCCTCATTGAAGTCTAGGTCCTCTGGGATTGTGAATTGTAGGCTGGTTTTCTTTGTTTTATGTCTAAAAGTCACTTATGAGTGAGTACACATGATATCTGTTTTTCTAGGTTTGAGTTACCTTACTCAATATAATATTTTCTAGGTCCATCCATTTGCCTGCAAATTTCCTCATGCCATTACTTTTATTTTAGTCTCCATGGAGAATGCAGTTGTAATTCTCATAAGTCTATCTTTATATGTTTCTTGACCTGTTTTTCTCTGTAGCTTTTACTTTTCTTTCTTTATTCTGTATGTTTAGTGTTTTTATTATTGTGTGGTGAGAGAACATTTTTTTTCTGGTTCAGTCTATGTGGTGTTCTGGAAGCTTCTTGTATCTTTATAAGGTATGTTCTTATCTAGGTTGGGAAATTTTTCTTCCAATGTTTTGATGAATGTATTTTCTTGGCCATTGAGTAGGGAATCTTCTTCTTCTATTTCTATTGTTTATAGGTTTTCTCTTTAAATAATGCCCCATACTTCCTGGATGTGTTAAGGTTTTTTTAGATTTATATTTTCTTTGACAGATAAATCTATTTCCTCTATTGTATCTTCAATTTATTCTGTTGGTGATGTTTGCATCTGAAGTTCCTCTTTGCTTACCTAGATTTTCCATTTCCAGAATTCCCTCAATTTGTGTTTTGTTTTTGCTTCTATTTCTATTTTCAGGTCTTCTTCATTTTATTTGTTTGTTTTTTTATTGTTTGTTTTTCTTCTCTCTCTCTCTCTCTCTTTCTTTCTTTTATTTTCATGCCATATGAGCTTATTAATTTGCAAAAGCTAAAAGGAAACAATTTAACTCATGCACACAGAAGGGTCATTAGCAGGATCAGGAGATGTTAGTTAAAGGGTAGACACTTGCAGTTAGGCAGGATACAGAGTCCTAGAGATCTCAGAATCACGGTGATGCCTTTAGTTAGAAATGCTGTATTTAGTGTTTAGATTTTTCTGAGAAAACATATTGCTCATGTCTTCACCACCATCATGACATAAAAAGAGCTGTGAAGAGATTGGCTGTGGCAGGTAGGTTGACAGTCGTAATCACCTCACTACATCACTCCTGTTGGGAGCTGGGAGTTTGGCCTGATGGCAGAGTGCTTGCCTAGCATTCATAAGCCTCATTATCCTACAAGAGCCAAATTTTTAAAAATTACATGTGATACCTCAAATATAAACCATTTTTTGTGAAAAGAAATGAAGTAATGTGCATCATATGTACTTTTGCACAAATCCTCTTTTCTTCTAGTACCCAATAAAAGCTTGTAAAACTCAAATTTGGAGACTCATAGTATAGTGGGTTTTAGCCTCTAGGTTGTAGAGTTAGTAAGGTCTTATTTTAAATTCTCTTCCTGCCACTGAAAACCTGAGTTACATGTCTTTGTGTCTTGGTTTCCTTGTATATGAAATGATGCAGTGATGACTTTACATCATTGTAGGGATTTGGTAAGAGAGAATTCTAAATGCTTCCTTACTGGGGCTGGCACAAGTGATCAGCTTTTAAGAAAGATGATGTCATGGCTGAAGAGACCCTCTGAGGTTAGGAACAATTGGTACTTTTGCAGAGGACATGGTTTTGGTTCCCAGCACTCACACGATAGCTCAGAGCCATCTGTAACTCCACTTTTAGGGAATCTGATCCTTTCTTTATTCTGCCCTCCATGGGCACTAGTCATATGTGGTGCAGCTATAGGATGGTTGAGATGGAGGAAGGACAAATATGGGAGCATGGAAGGAAATATCTCAATTGAGGAAGCCATTTTGGAGTTGGCAAGAGGCTTGGCTCTGGAGGGGTTTTTAGGAGTCCACGGGATTGACTCCAGCTAGGACCCACGACAGCAGAGGAGAGGGTGCCTGAACTGGCCTTGCCCCATAGTCAGACTGATGACTATCTTAATATTACCATAGAACCTTCGTCTGGCAACGGATAGAGACATAGACAAAGACCCACATAGGAGCACTGGACTGAGCACCCAAGGTCCAGCTGAAGAGCAGAAGGAGGGAGAATATGAGCAAGGAAGTCAGGAACACGAGGGGATGCTTCACCCACTGAGATAGTGCCTGAGCTAATGGGAGCTCACCAACTCCAGGTGAATTGGGGATGAATGAGCTTGGAATCAAACTGGACCCTCTGAATGTGGTTGACAATTGGGGCAGACTGAGGGGCCAATGATAATGGCACTGGGATTTGTCTTTACTGCATGTACTGGCTTTTTGGGATCCTATTCTTTTTGGATGCATACCTTCCTAAGCCTGGATGTAGTGTGGAGGGCCTTGGACTTCCCACAGGGCAGGGTGCCTTGCTCCTTTCTAGGACTGGAGGGGGTGGGTGAGAGCCGGAGGGAAATGGGAGGAGGGAAATAAGTGGGAATTTTGATTGGTATTATTTATAAAGTAATAAAAAAACTATTAAAAATTTAGGGTAAAAAATCTGATATGGATTCCTCTGTTTTACATCTTTAGTGTGTATGTGTATATGCACACTTACATGAGCACAGATGCATACCACAACAGTACACGTGGTGGTTGAGAAGAGAGCTTAAGGGAGCCAATTCCCTCCTTCTACCAGGTGGCTTCTGTGGTTCAAATTCAGTGCTTTTACCCCCTGAGCACCTCACCAGCCTAAAATTGATTTTGATTTTTAAGTTTTAATGTTTTAAAGATTTCTTTATTTTCCTATATGAGTGTTTACTTTCTTTTGCTATTCTTCAAGAGATTTATTGATTTCCTCCAATTTGTGGTTTGTCTTTTCCTCAATTTCTTTAAGGAATTCCTTAATTTCTTTTTAAAGGCCTATATCATCTTTATAAAATTATATTTAATGTTATTTTCTTGCTTCAGCTGTGTTGGAATGCCCGGGTTTTGCTGTCATAGGATCCCTGGGTTCTGGTAGTGACATATTGCCCTTTCTTGAATGCATTGGCACAGGAGAATACTACCTGAATATCACACCAGTAACAAAAAACAAATAATAGAACTGGAAAATGAGGTACAGATCTAAACAGAGAATTATCAATGCAAGAATATCAAATGACAGAGAAACACTTAAAGAAATGTAAACTTATTGTAGAAACTTCCTAAACTATATGCAAAAGCATATTCAGATTTTAACTGGAGTTACCAAGCAGGAGGGGAATCATATCCCTAGTAGGTACCACATCATAAAAGGAAAGCCAAGAGACAGGAATGGGTTCCTTTTGAAAGAGCTGTTTGCAGGTGATGTTCCAAAGGACCACAAACATTTTACCATGTTGACAGTTGTGTTAGTTCCCATCAAGAATGTCATGGTAAAATGCTACTGCTGAAGCCATCACAAAATTGACCTACAGAATCCAGAAGAATAGAGACAGTACTCATTTGGACACATCGTGTATGTGTATGACAAGCACACAATAGTGATACTGATAGGAGTCAAACTATTTAGCCTTCTTACTGCTGGAAGATAATCTGCATAAGGAAATCAGTAATTTCCCCCTGCTGTGAATTCCGTGAGAAATCACAATGACAAGAATGGTGAGACACATCCATTGGTGCAAAAGATATCATGGGAGGGACCAACTACTTTCTGGTTGGATTTAAGGCTTAAAAAAAAAAAGTTGTAACCCATAACTGACACCATTAATGGTAGACAAGAATCTTTAACTAGATAGGTGATATGCCCAAGGGGAGAATCTAATTAATTTACCTTGCTATATAAACATAGACTAAGAACCTCATTCAAATAAAGAAACTTCTGTTCCCGTGAATCATAAAACTCAAGTGTCCATAGATATCCTCCATAATGCCAAAGGCCAAAACTAGACCCTCCTTTGAGCAAACATTTATAGCACAGAAAACATGGAATATATTTACCCTCTTCCTTTGCTAACAATTGTTATTATATAACAGATAATACATCCCCCTAAGCCAAAATTTACATACAATATTAAGTAATGCTTTCCACTGTGTCTTCATGAGAGAAAATAGATATTTATTGAAGAAAGAATACAACTATTTACAAACTTCACATCCACAACCAAAGATAAATTACAGGCAATCATTTAAATTGTTTTGTATCTTTCTTCTGGTAGATGAATATTGTCATAACTTACAAATGATTTATTTGTTACAATGGAAAACATTCTCAACAAGGTAAGGCAAGTATTATTTCTTGATTAACATAAAACAACTACTTACTCATAAATATCTATAAGTAAAGGTGTTCAACTCAAGTGTTGTCTAAACATATATATGTTAGGAAAGGTAACTCTTTAAAGTATAATTTCTTTTATTTTGGTTATGCTATGCCAAACTGTGTTATTTGCCATTATCATTGTAATTTATCTTAATTTCTCTTTATTTTTGAGAATTTATTGGTATCTACATTAGGAATTTTTTTCAGATTCTATCTCCCTGAAATAAATCTATTTTCAATGAAATGCCTAAATTCATAAAAATAATTTTATGTTTTTTCATAAAGTATGAGGAAGTATAAAGTAGATATGTATTAAGAAAAATGAAACTTTGTATGTTCATACTGGTTTGTGGACCACAGGGTTACTACACAGCCTTTGAAGACCCTGAGAGGTGAAGAAACTAGAGCTAGTGTCTTAGCAGAGGGAATCTGCTGATGGTCCAGTGCATTATGGGATGAGAAAAGCCAGTTCAGGTAAGAAAGGTATTTGTTAGGGGAAATAGGGCCCAGGTGAAACTGAAAGACATATTACATATACTTAATACATTAAAATAATGAATAACGTGTGTGCTTATATTTGCAAGTATTTAGTTTTCAATAGCTCTCTCCACTGATGTAAACTTGAGTAGCAACATACAAGTATAATGAATAATTAGCACCTCAGGTACATGAGCTTTTGTCTCTGATTCACATGAAGCTGGTCTTTATGAAAAATGCTTGCTACGAGGCCAAAACAGCTGGTGAACAGAAGTGTCCTGTTCTTCTAGGTAATGGTTATCAGAAAGAAACTGCAAACCTGACAAAGCACAGAGCCGGGCAGCTCTTGGTCCAATCTGGGGCAGATTAAGCTAGATACTATACTTCAATATGTTATAATGTGAGAGACAAATCTGCACAGAAATAATGAATGTTTAAAGCTTGATAAAGAACAAACGATAATCGCAGGGTGCCTTGACAAAATGTAATTGGCTACAATGGGAAAAATAAGAACAATTTCATAACAAAACAAACAAAAAGGAGCACAGGAGGCTTCACCTTAATGAAGCAATCAAAATACGCTTCATCAGTATAGGACAGATTGGAACTGAACCATCTGTTTGTGTGCAATGAGAATATGCTGTGGGAGATGTGATGTTCCTGCCAGAACACATGCCCTGGAACAGACTAGGAGGAAACCGTGCAGTTACACTCACTAGCAGCATGGAACTAAAACGTCTACAGCCTTTAGAAGGTCACAAAAGTCAAGTAAAGAAAGGGACTGACTGTACAAGGCTGAAAGCTTTGGAGAGATGTGATAGCTAAGTGCAATGCAGGCTTCTGAGAGTTTGTTTAGAGTTATAGGTGAAAGGGCTCTGAAGATAACAATAATGCTGTAACATTCGTATAGTAATTTGGAGTAACAGTGGAAAGTTAAGCAATGGAGAAGTCTGACATATAGACAATCCACAGTAATATATTTAGGATGTAAGAGGTATAGGCTTCAAAATGTAATCTAAAGTTTCCTTCTTGTAAATGTTACTTTTACTTCATCTTGATTAAAAGTTAAGAAGTGTTCAAAATATAATTTAGAAATTCAGTGTATATTCTTTTCCAAAATTTATGACTTTTATTAACACTGTGTAGCTGGCTGTTTTTCTAAAACCAGACATAATTTCCCTCTTGATAAGTACATCAAAAATCAAGCTAGAGAGATGTATGTATACCACTGTATACCACTAGTGCACTCTCAGGGTTATCATGACTTGCTTGTTGTGTTTCATAGGCATCAAAGTTTTGAAGGACTTTAGATCTTTCATCATTTCCATGGAGAATTCTTATTTGTTCAGCTGTGTATAGTTTATTGTTTCTCTAAGCCAATATTGATGTTTACAATAATAAATTGACCCTTCTAATTAAATATGTTCATACAGATATTTTTCTCTCTCACATGCATATGCTTTATAAGTTCATGAGTCTGTGTCTAGGTATTGTTTCATATATTCTAACAGCAAAAATGGTCATATAATTGATATAACTTTAAATAATTGCAGTTCATGTATTTGTTGAGGAAGAGCATTAGGCACTTAACAAAAATTAAATGTGAAGTAACTTTTGACTTTTTGGGAAAAATGCCTTTTTTTCTTTTTTCTTTCTTTCTTTCTTTCTTTCTTTCTTTCTTTCTTTCTTTCTTTCTTTCTTTCTTTCTTTCTTTCTTTTGCTTACTGGTGTGTGTTGGTGTTTATGTGTACCCTAAAAAAGATGTCATTTGTCTTTGTCCATATTCTCTGTCTACTTCTTTGTGATAGGGTTTTGTCGTTGAAACAGAAATGCACCCTCTTGGCTAAAATAATATAGCAAATGAATTCCTAGAATCCTCTTTCTAAGCTCCCAATGCCCAGGTTTAAAGTGCATACAGACATGTTCACCTTTTCTATATTGATGTACGGAACTAAAACTGGGTTCTCATGCTTGCAAATCAATGGTATCACTTTGATGTAATTTGATTCTAGTGTTAAATAATTGAATACATATTTAGAATGAAAAGCATCAGAATTTTTATGTACAAATGTATGTAAAAGAATATCTACATATATACTTTTAAATATCCCTAAAATGTGCTTGAATATCAGTAGTTTATAATTTGAGAATGTTGGAGAATTTATGCTTATAATTTCAGTAATTTTTAAAGAAGCGTGTAGGTTAGGTTCTCCCATTGTACTGAAGTAGCTGGGAAACAACTGGAACACTAATATTATAAACATACCTGCATACCCACAAGTCATACTTATGTCCTTTTCTTGCATGATTTGTAAGATAATTTTTAAGTTTAAATGACCAGGAAAACCCCTCTGAGACTTTCTTTAAAAACATAGTCTTAAATAGATATTAAAATGTTTAAATATTCATCTTAATGTGAGTCTGAGAAATATCTTTCATGAAACAAGCTCTGTGTTAGCTTTTAAAATGGTCTTAAATTATTTAATGTATTTCTAAGATCTTCAGTAAATCATGGCATGATTATTTTTTCATGAACACAGTCATCACAATTATGGAAGAGTAATATTTTAAAATTTATGCTCCTCCTATAATAAAAGTGCAAAATTTTTTCTTGGCTCATATAGAACTCTTTTCCTAAGGTGATGGTATAATACAGTGTGTAATAGCATGTCACAAATATAAGTATATGTCTTAGTATAATTATTATATATGTATGAGATCATAATATATTAACAATAAATTAAATGTGTTACTACTTTCTATTTCTGCTTATATATCAAAATTCAAAAAACAAAGAGAGTTAGGACCTAAAACTGTGAGGGTTTTTAAATAATCCAAGACTAGAATTTATGTCAAAATAGCTTTATTTGTAGACAATTATAATACCAAGGAAATATAATAAAATATATGCATATAATATCAGTTTTATGGAGCTAGTAATTTGAAATTATTTGTAGAACATCTGATTTGAATATTGGAATTTTCCCTTAGACCTCACACCTCATAAAACTGTCTTCTTAAGGATGTCATCAGGTACCTATGCTTCCAGGGGCTGAAAAAAAAACCGAGTAAATTTAAAAGACAAATGCGAAAACCATCAGCCTTTAATAATGACTTACTGAGTTGACCCATTAGTCAACTTTTTATTGTTGTAAAGGAACAAATGAATAATCAACTTAGAAAGGTAAAAGTTTGATTGTGGAAGATTGAATTCATTGTTGGTTGTTGGAGTGTCTTTGGACTCATGTGCAAGCAGTGCATCATGATGGAAGAGGAATCCAGTCTATCTCATGACAAGAAACAAAAGGAGGAGGAGAGAGGTGGAAAGAATAAAATAATGAGAGAGGAAAAAAGAAAAAAAAGAGAGAGAGAAAGAAAAAGAAAGAAAAAAAGAAAGAAAGAAAGGAAGGAAGGAAGGAAGGAAGGAAGGAAGGAAGAAAATGGAAAGAAAGAAAGAAAGAAAGAAAGAAAGAAAGAAAGAAAGAAAGAAAGAAAGAAGGAAGCAATGCCAGAATATTCATTGAGGACAATTGCTGATGACATCAAACCTGTAAATACGTCCAATTTCTAAAGACTCTACTACTTTCCAATATCACCACATAGTAGGAACCTACCCATTAAATACGTGGTTTTTCGAAAGATTGCAGACTCAGACAGTATGGTTTTGTCTCTGGACACTAAACATTAATCTTTCAATATGTAAAAGGTATTTACTCTAACTCCAGAGTCTCTAAAGTATTAAAGGCATTGCTCAAAGTTCTAAGTTCAGTGTCTCTTAAGACTCAAGGCAAATTCATTAGTTAGCTCCTGCAAATACAAACATAAATATAGATGAATGTGCACATACTATGGAAAGTTACAACCGGTTATGGCTGTAAAATTGTTGAATTTGAAGTGTTTTCAGCTGATTTATTCCTAGACTGGCAATACCACCCTTGGATGCTATGAAACAGGATCTTAGCTGTTAGATAGGTCTTTTAGGGTGAGCTTTTGAATTGCATTTAGGTTTGTCTGCTTCCTACTACACTGTGTCACTACCAAGTTGGACTGAAATCCATTCAAACCAATAGTCCAAAGAAATATTTTTTTCATTTCTGTCAGTTCTGTTGCTAAAACAATCCAAAATTAAGTTGTGTTCTACTGTAGGATAAGGGCAACAAGTAAGTGCTATCATGTGAAACTAATGTAGGTGGTCCTTCTGTCTATGTGTTGCTTTCATTGATTAATAAAGGAACTGCTTTGGGCCTATAGTAGAGCTATAGGGGAACAGAGATAGGTGGGGAAAATTAAACAGAATGCTGGGAATAAGAGGCAGAGGGAGAAGCAATGGATCCTCCACCTGAAACAGACACCAGTTAGAATCTTTGACAGTAAGCCACTGCCACGTGACAATATACAAATTAATAGAAATGGGTTAAATTAATACAAGGGTTAGCCAATAAAAAGTTAGAGATAATGGGCTAAGCAGTGTTTTAATGAATGGAGTTTTCTGTGTGGTTACTAGCAAGCAAAGCCCATTGGGGGGGTGGGGGTGGGAGGGGGAGAAAAGATGTGGCTAACCTTTGTTTTTTAGTGTCTAGAATTCCTTTCTAAGCCCTCTCAGGTTTTATGTGGATTTAGTCCACCACTTTGGGGCCAATTTGTAGTAAGGAAACTGCTAGTTAGTTCCTGGCTCCTTCACTTTAGCTTTTCCTGCCTAACTCTTTCTGCCCTGCTCTGCTACGGGGACAAACCAGTCCTATATTAATCAATATACATGTATTAATACACCTATACATACATATTTGTAACAAATGATCTCTGTTCATGTAACCATCAGCCTATACAAAAGCATGAAGAATTTAAAATTATTTTGTTTCTGTAAACTAATTTTCTTCTTTTCTCACATGTTCGTTGACCACATTACTGTTAACCTCTTTAGCCAGGTTTTGGAGTTTTGAGGGTGAATCTTTCCAAATGTTACCCAGACTAGCCACCACCAGCCTGCAATCCTTCCTCTTTCCTGCATAAGTTTAGAGACATAAATCTATTATGCCCTTTAGAGATATGTGTTTATTCAGAGAATTATAGTTTTAACTTTGCTATCACTTATCTTACCATCCTATTTATAAATTTGGAGCCATGACAAAATTGCAAATGTTAGATGAGAAATGAATCAAGTTGATATCAATGTCAAGACGACTGCATTTATCTGTGAGATGTGTATTCTGAACACTCACTTGCTTTTCAGCTATGAAGTGATCCTGGTGTTACAGCAGTGCTTATATCTCCATATATAGTTAAAATTAAGCACACTACTCTCCAGGATTTAAAAATGGAAATTTCACCAATAACTCAGCAATATTGTGCATAAGTATCATTAGTTTTACTATCTGAAAATGACTGACTCCAGTGTTTCTTAAGACTTTCTTTTTATTTCATGGCAAACAGGTTGCAAGCATAAAATTAGGATTTCTGGAGTGTTCCTGCATTAAAAATTTGACGAATGTATATCAATCTACATAATGAATATTTTAATACTTATCATAAAAAGGAAAGTCATTCAATTTGTGCTTTCAGCCAGATATGTCACTACGACCTAGAGAGAAACAAGATTACTGAAATACCAAAATTGTGGGAATCAAAAAATGTGAGCCTATTTCACCTTGACTGAAAGTCATAGAGTTTGAGCTCATTTTTGTTATTTCAAAGTTTTGACAACAGGTGGTTACAAAACAAGATATCCTGATGCAGGGTGTGATTACTTGGCGTTTCACAGACATCAAGATGGCCCATAGAGGTAGATCTGCTCTACCCTCACCGAAGGTCAGAGAATTCATGCATATTTCTCCTTCTTTGGACATAGAAAGTTTGACTTAGGGAGTGACTACCTGTACAATACTTAGTTTAGGTTGTGCTCACTGCCCTAAAGACCAAATACATTTCTAAGGAATTAATGACTTGATGTCTCTAGTATTGAAACAAGTAATTATTTGATTGTTCTTCATGTCATGATAAAGCAGTTGTTTGCCTTCTTTTCCCCTTTTGTATTGGGGTATAAAAGTGTATGAAAAAATAAATGTGGGAATTTAGCATTCAGTATTTGCTAAATTGTCCTCCCATTACTATCCTGTGTCTCTGTGTTTCTTTCTTTCTTTCATTTCTCTGTTTCTCCTGCTTAACATTTCTATTCCTTATATCCTAACCTAAAGTGTACAAACCTACCATAGCTAGGATTATGGCAGAAATCACCCCCAAAACATGGCCTATACCTAACACTGATTGGGTGATCAAAAACCAGACACTAGATAGCTCAAGAACCTAGGGTAAAACCAAAGACTATTGCTCTAAAAAATAAAAAGAAAGAACGAAACGATTATGAACGATTTCTAATGACATTCTGTTATACTCATAAATCATTGCTTTGTAGCAGATGGAAAAAAAAAAAACATAAGAGACCCACAGCCAAATACTGCACAGAGAATGAGAGACTTTGAAACAACCCCAAATGAAATGTATACATCATGGTCTCCCTTCAGGGCTCAAGGTACCTCTTGGTAAAGGAAGCAGAAAGGCTATAAGAGTCAGAAAGGAATTAGGTCACCAGGAAGACAAAGCCTTCTAAATCAACATGAGCAAAGATCATAGGAACTCACACACACTAAGCAGGGTGCAAAGGCCCTGTACATATCTTCATGAGGTCCTCTGTTCATGCAGTGTACACCGTGGCTTATATTTTAGCATTTTTATGGGATTCCTGCCTCTTTCTCTCTCTCTCTCCCATTTCCTTACCATATATGTGCTCACCATAATCGTGCCTGACCGCCCATCTTCTGAAGGTATTGGGCAGGACGTGCTTATTTATGTTCTACCCATCCAGGCAAAGCAAGAACAGGTAGGTGTGTGGGTGTGTACTTCACCCATGCTACTGGTTCAGGGCATGCCTGTGCTGGTTTTCTCTAAAATGATATTCTTAATGATGCCATTGCAATTACTTATATGTCTGGAGAAATAAGACATGATTAAATAATTATAGTTTAACTTATCCAAAATTGTTATTGTGGGGTTCGGGATTAAGCTCAGTGGTAGAGCACTTGCCTAGCAAGCACAAAGTCTGGGGTTTGATCCTTAGCTCTGAAAAAAAAAAGTCTTCATAATGAATAAATACTTACAAAGTAAAAAGAAAAATTTATGAAGATATTCTTTTAGCTTTAATAAATGTAGGATAAATTTTTAACATTTCTTAATAAGTCTAGTCAAATAATAGCAGGATTAATTAACTTTTAATATATAAAACCTATTAAAATACACCATAACTGTTTTTATTTTTAAAATTGTCTTTTGTAAATGGAGTTTTCCTGTCCTATAGTCACTCTCAAATAAAAACACAGAGGCTTATATTAATTATAAATGCTTGGCCATTAGTTCAGGCTTATTACGAACTAACTGTTACATCTGATCTCATTTCTACTAATCTATGTGCCGCCCTAAGGCCCCTGGCTCTTGCCTCTACCCCATTCTGACTGTTGAACTTGTTCTCTGTTATGCTAGTGACTCCAGCCTCTGCCCTTCTTTTTCACAGCATTCTCCTACTCTGACTCTTCTGTAACCTTATTCTGTTCAGCTATTGGCCAATCAACTTCTTAATTAAACCAGTCACAGCAACAAATCTTCACAGTCAGTGAAGACTTAGTCCACAGCAGTTTTTCTATTTAAATGTGTGTAAAAAATAAAACTATTATAACATAGAATTTATGGGCTAGTGAGATGACTCAGGCATTTAAGGCTAGGCTCACAACCAAAAACAACATGGAATTTATGAAGAAATGAATACAAGTAATACCATTCCATAGACTAGCCTACATATAAACATAGACATAACAAAAATACCAGATGGGCAATAAATATAAGAAAGTGTACCGAGAACTACAGGTAGTCAAGATGCTATCAATTAAAAAAAAAACAGTAAATTGCAATCCTAAGCCCGTTAGCTTGTAAAAAGTTTGTGTCTGATTACAAGAAACATTGACTAAGGAAAAATGAAGCCTTACATATTACTAATGGGATTATAATTATTGCAAATTTTTGAGAGGTATTTGGAAATACCTGGTGGAATTGAGAAATAGATACCATAATGCAGCATTGTCTGACAAAGTGCTTTTCTTGGAGAAGTTCTTCGATGGATATTTTTATGAGATCATAAAGAATTATGCTCATTACAGAAGTAGGATAATGATAAAAGATGGTTGACAACTTATTGGTTACTGGAGTGGAAATTGCTCAGCAAACAAACACTGGTTTGTTAACCTAATAGAATACAGCAGAATTTTCCAGTGAACGGAACAGATCTTCACATCACAGATTCACAGAGATAATATTCAATTGTAAGGTTATTTACCATTTCAAAGCATCAAAATCAAGGCTTATAACTAGTAATGATGAAAATATTAAGGTGCTAAAGTTTAATTTTTGAACAATATTAATGACAGTTTTGGCATGAAAATGACCCATCTTTATATTTCTCTATTTCTATAGTGTTCATCTCTAGAGAAAGACAATAAAAACAAAAAGTTTGGCATTATTACTATGTCTTTAATTATTTAAAATGTTTATTAAATTTTTATTATATAAAACAAATAAATAAAGATATTCCAATAATTTTAAATTAAAGAGCTATAAATACATTTAATGATAAAATATATTAAATTATTGAACATATAGTTACTTAATATAATTAATATAATATAAAATATAGTCACTGAAAATATTTTTAAATTATTGGTGAGGAACATATGGCACTGTCTATAGAAACTGAATGAAGATTTTATTTGGTGAAATGAAGTGTTTCTCAGACGACAGTTTGGAGCACAGCAGAAAGACCTCATTTTAGATTAATTGCATTTAGATAAAAAATGTATTTCAATTTCTAAAACTTCTTGTTTAAAAATTGGAAACATGTTTATTCACTTAAAACGTGAACACAGTAAAAGTCAAACAAGTTTAATAAAGTATTCTAGCACTGAAAGTATTAGCCACATTTTCCCAGGGAATTTAATCCATAAGAGTGCGTAGGGGAAGGCGTGGGAAATGGGTGTATGTGTACTTTTTTTGTGTGGTTTTTATTATCAAGAACTGGGTTGTGCTGTTCTAGAAGCTAGCATGTAATGAGATCCACGAGGACTGATGCATAGCAGCAGCAAGGGCTCTCTCTGTCTTGCAAAGGGTGGCAGTTTCAAGGTTTCTAAAGTTTCATCTACATTCACAGGTAAGGAGAAGACAAGTTGAAGTTACAGATCATTAGCAACCTTACATGAATAATTGCATGTGACCAAAGGAAGGACAGCATTTCTGCTCTAGCAGACACTCAGTTGATTAAATGAAGTCCCTAGCATCTAGGAGAACAATGACTTTTACTCAGTGTATCAATTTTAACCTGTCCAAAATTAACTGTTCAGACAGAGCATACATTTGTATCACAGAAATACAAATGACATCACTGTACGCTTTACAGGAAGTGTATTTATAATCTATACATTATCTGACATGAATATTAACATAGGAATTATTTTCCTCTCAATTAAAAACTAATTAAAGAAATATTTGTATACATTTTAATGCCTTTATATACATAAATTTTAAATGTATGTGTGTAAGATTTTTAAAGTAAGTATATGTGATTATATGAAAAAGAGCTTGAGGGATAAATTAGAGGTAATAAATGATTTCTTGGGTAGATTGATATTCTAATTTAATCAGTAGTCTCTTGAAATGCTTCACTTGTTCTCTGGAAAGAAGAAAAATGATTAAAACTTCATTGCTTGGCCGGAATTTGGGATTGAGATCATGACCTCATGCAAACTAGACAAGTACTCTTTCACTGTGTGAAATTCTTTAAGAGGAATAAGCTGTCCGGTAAAATAAAAAGAACACATTCTGGGGTGGGTGAGATGGCTCAGTGGTGACGAACATTGACTGTTCTTCCAGCACCCATGGGACAGCTCACACATGTCTGTAACTCCAGTTACAAGGAATCTGATACTTTCACCAAGATGCATATGGAGGTGAAATACTAATGCACATAAAGCGAAAGAAGAGATATACAGTCAAAGAACTATATATAAGAACACCAGTAAATCACAAAATGACAGAGCAATGCCACAAAACTTGCTTCAGAGTATCTTTTCCAAATAGTGCACTTTTATTTTTTATAATCCTGAAAGTGGAAAACTTGCGCATTTGAGGGAACACCAGGTATGCCCTCTGTGTTTAAGGAACCATGAGGGGGAGAGGAGTGGGGGGAGGGGGAGAGGAGAGGGAGGAGGGGGGAAAAGGGAGACGGGAGGGAAATGGGAGGCGGGGAGGAGGCGGAAAAATTTTATTTTCAATAAAAAATTATATTTAAAAAAAAAGGAACCATGACTATTGTCAGCACTTCAGCAATTAGAGGGTGAGAGCTTCAATTTTTCCAGTGTTTGCTGGATGCATGTTTTAGGGCATTTAAAGAAAGAGAGTGAGAACTTCCTATTTTTCATCATCTATCAATAGCCATTTACAAAATACCACAGAGTCTGAGCTAATTATCAATGCATCTACAGTGAGCCACTGTAAGGCTTAAAGCACGAAATGGGTGGTAACAAAGCCATCTCACGTTGTTAGGAACTGTTGCACAGCTATTTAACTTATTTACTTAGAAGTTAACAGAGGCAAACAGTGCAAAAGCTGATACTGGAAGAGGAAAACTCTAAAGCGAAACTAATCTGGGATGGACTCCATGAGTATTTATAAGAAATGTAATTTTTTTTTTTAGGTTTTTCTCTACTTGTCATTAGGAGTCACTGTTCTATTCACACAGAACAATTTTATGTATTATCATCACCACAACTCCGATTTCTTTAAGTGAACAATCTGAAGATGACATTAGTTAGTCCAATCACATCAAATGCAAAATACTTGTATATTCCCCTACACAATGATATGACATTTTCAGTGGGATGTGTATTAAACAAAATTATCAGTTGCTATTTTCTAGCATCATTTCAGTGACAAATTTTTATTTGAAATTATTTTTTCCATAAACAGGATTAATTTGTGTTTCATACATACATACA
Source organism: Alexandromys fortis (assembly GCF_014885135.2). Taxonomy (NCBI): domain Eukaryota; kingdom Metazoa; phylum Chordata; class Mammalia; order Rodentia; family Cricetidae; genus Alexandromys; species Alexandromys fortis. The sequence continues at coordinate 2,581,453 of NW_026067913.1, read as the reverse complement.
TGTTTCTACGAATTATTTTTAGCTATCTTTATTGGTTTGAATTTAGTCAAAGTGTAACTTAGAAGAACAATTTAGGACCACGCTTTATCATTCTAATGGAAAGGGAAATTTACTAAACGCTTAATGATTTGAAGAAGTGTATGTCAGAGGTTGCATCTTTGTAAATCTGCCATTAATTTTATCTTAGCTCTAAAATATGGCCATCCAAGATATTCCTCATGCAGTACAAATCAATCCTATGTCATTAAAAACCTGGAAAAATCTATGTTTTCAAAATATTAGCCACTCCCTTACAAACAGTGGGTATTATAAAACAATCAGCAATGATGCCAAGTCACATTTTTCATTTGCTGAATGTTTTTAATAGAATATGTTGTGGAAAACCCCTTTTCCTCAGTTACTTAAAATATGTTTCTCTTATGTCACTAACATGTGATATTTATTCCTTAAGATACAACTATTAACCTTGGCTTCTCATCAGTCCTCATTGTTCGCCATGATCAGAGAGTCTGGTTTTATCCCATGCTTTTTCAGTCACAGTCCAGCTGGCCTTGGTGAGCTCACAATAGATCAGCCCCACTGTCTCCGTGGGTGGGTGCACCCCCCGTGGTCCTGACATCCTTGCTCCTGTTCTCCCTCCATCTGCTCCTCATTGGGTTTTGATCCTACTTCATGTTCCGGCTTGGTGGGAGCCTAGCCAGTTTGGATGTTCACCTTCCTAGACATGGACGGAGGGGGGAGGACCTTGGACTTTCCACAGGGCAGGGAACCCTGACTGCTCTTTGGATTGGAGAGGGAGGGGGAGAGGAGTGGGGGGAGGGGGAGAAGAGGGGGGGAGAAGGGTGGGAGGAGGGGGAGGGAAATGGGAGGCTGGGAGGAGGCGGGAACTTTTTTTTTTCCTATTCTCAATAAAAAAAAAAAAAGATACAACTATTAAATGCATACTTTCCTTCCATAAAGGAAATGTTGCTTCAGAAAATCAAGTGAAATAACCAAGTACATCACTATATCTATCTCTAATACAGAATAATAAAAGTGATATTTACAGAGTAAAAGAGAGGAGGTTCATTTTCATTTTGTTTTTAGTCTGATACCAAATATGGTATATATATCAAACCCAAATCAATGCATTAAATTTTGGAAAAGACTGTATAAAAAGGTAAGCCAAGGTCAGGTGGTGGTGGAACACACCTTTAAGCCCAGAACTTGTGAGGCAGAGATGAGGCGCAGGGATCTCTGGAATTTGAGGCCATCCTGGCCTACAGAGAGAGTTCCAGGAAAGTCTGCTACATAGAGAAACTCCATCTCAAAAAGACTGTAATCCTAGCATAATATATTGAAATATTAATTCTTTTTTATTATTTTTATTGAGCTCTACATTTTCCCCTGCTCTCCTCCCTATCACTTCTCTCCCATTCAACCCTCTCTCAAGGTCCCCATGCTCCCAATTTACTCAGGAGAACTTGTCTTTTTCTACTTTCCATGTAGATTAAATCTATGTGTGTTTCTCTTAAGATCCTCCTTGTTGTCTAGATTCTCTGGGATTGTGATTTGTGGGCTGGTTTTCTTTGTTACTGTTTAAAAACCATTTATGAGTTAATTCATGTGATAATTGTCTTTCTGTATCTGAGTTACCTCACTCAAAAAGATGTTTTCTAGCTTTATTCATTTGCCTGAAAAATTCAAGATGTTATTTTTTTCTTCTGTGTAGTGCTCCATTGTGTAAATATACCACAGTTTCCTTATTCATTCTTCAATCAAGGGACATTTAAGTTGTTCCCAGGTTTTGGCTATGACAAACAATGTTTCTATGAACATAGCTGAGCACATATCCTTGTGGCATGATTGAGCATTCTTTGGATATATACCAAAAAGTGGTAATACTGGGTCTTGAGAAAGGTTGTTTCCTAATTTTCAGAGAAATTGTCATGCTGACATCCAAGGAGGCAGGACCAGCTTGCATTCCCACCAGCAATCCAGGAGTGTTCCCTTTTCCCCACAACCTCTCCAGCTTATATGTTGTCATCAGTGTTTTGGATCTTGGCCATTCTTACAGATGTAAGATGGAATCTCAGAGTAGTTTTAATTTGTATTTCTCTGATGACTATGGATGTTGAACATTTCATTAAGTGTCTTTCAGCCATTTTAGATTCCTCTGTTGTGAGTTCTCTGTTTATCTCTGTACTCCATTTTTATTGGATTATTTGTTCTTTTGATGACCAATTTCTTGAGTTCTTTGTGTATCAGACAGAGGTCTGATTGGGGTTAGTGAAGATCTTTTTCCAAAATGATTAATTCTTAGTATTAGTACCAACTTGAAAATCCAGTGCCCAAATTTTGGTCAGAATTCTATAAGGCTATATAATTAATTTCTGTGCATTATATTAAAAAATTGTTCTTCCGACACTGAATAAAAGTAAGCGAATGATGTCGTTAATATAGTCTGTTTTTGGCACTGGCAGCATTGTGATATGCAAGAACAATCATTTCCTATCTCACAAACTGAGATATGTAAGATCTACTATATTATATTGATATTAGTATGTCTAGTATTCTATAGACAATAATCTTTATATTTTAACAATTTCCAAAGAGTATAAAATTTAAATAAAAATTAAGAAATTGGAAAAGTGAAAGGAAGAAAATATATCAAACAGTGTTACAAGAAGGAAGTTACAACAGTAGAGATGCAAACATACTATTTAATTGGAAGTATTACATTCAAAATGACTCAACATTGAGAAAATCAAAGTTTTCAAAACTTGGGTTAAAAATGAGAGTAGTTGAGAGGCTACTATATTCAATTTTGTAGTCTACTATGTCTTTGAATATTTTTAAATTTAGAAATCCTTAATATAAACTTGTGGGTATGTACCAGAGTGGGAATGATGTTCAATGGCAAATAAAAAGTTCACTTGACTTCTGTTTAAAGAGGTGGATTTTAGTTTTTTGTCTGCCATAACCATACAGAAAATTCAGAAGATATTTATTAAATTTTAATTCCCCACTCTCTTTATACGTTCTAACTGTAGAATAATTATCCTCATACAGCTAGAGAATGACTGCATATTTATTTTCTTATCCAATTTATAAAGTGATATCATGATATCCCACAATGACAACTGTGTTATGAAAAATAAGCCGCACTATCTCCATTATACCTGCTGATGTTTTGCACAATGCCTTCACTCTATTATTATGCTTTGCTTCATTCCTACAGCTCTATTATACTGACAAATCTCGCATTGTCAGATTTGCAGCCTAAATAAATTTTCGAGTTCATGTACTAAAATGAGCAAATGACGACACTATATAAAGCAAGGGGAGCCAGTAATGCTAAGAACGCTGACAGATTAAAATATCTTTAGTTCAAATTTAAGGTTCTATAAATCATAATATGTTTTCCAATTTAGTTTTTCAATATGCTGGAGAAGATTTGAATTTTAGAAGTGTGTGAATGTTTCAGCCCCAAACCAATAAGATAATTTAGGTGCTGTTTAAAAGCTGACAATAATTTCTCTAATAATTCAAAGGGCTCTTAATATTAATAGATATAAGTGTGTCACCATCTTAATTGCTATAATTAATTCCTCTAAAATTATATGACATTGACCTTGGAAGGAATATAATTGACTTAGAACCTTCAATTAGAAATATTAATTGGTCTTGATTACCATTATTATACTGTGTTCTGTAATTATTATGTTACACAATATGTAACAAATTATTAAAGTATGTACTAAATTATTTGTGGAAATGACATGTTACTAAGGACAGTGTATATGTAATTATAAATAATATGTGTTCATATGCATTTCTGTGTTGGTATCTCTGTGTATGTATGATGTTTAGATTTCTTTCATCTTGATCTAGTCTAGAATCACCTGGAAAGAGATGCAGTAAAAACACATCTTCACCAATTGACCTGTGAGCATGCCTGTCAATTATGGTTTTGATGGAAAAATCCCATCAGTAAAAGAATTTCCTTACAAAAATGTACTTAGCTTCACAGAACTTGAAAATAAAGATTATTTTTTGCGTGTTTCAACAAAAATAAATAAATATAATTAGACAAAGTAAAAAAAAAAAAGAAAGTGAGAAGAAACAGTCCATTCTGTATGACAGCACTCACTAGATTTGTGTTCTGGACTGTCCAAAATGGAGAAAAGCAACTGACTATTTTGCATGCATGCAAACATTCTTTCCCTGCTCTAGACTGATGGAGTATCTGACTGCTCTAAATTCCTATTGCCTTGATTTCTCTTTAATGTTAGACTATAATCCAGAATTGTAAACTGAGTAAACGCTTTTTTCCTTAGAGTTGCTTATGTCAGAATGTTTTATCACCATGACTGGAAAGGACACTAGACAGTATGCTAATTTAAAAGCACACCACCCCCCACATTATTATATATTTTATACATGTGCATATATATATTATATATTATGTGTATATATATGTTATGGAATATTTGTTTAAGATAAGTTACATTCTTTTATGCTGTGATTTATTTAATGATGTAAAGATTTGCAACATTATGTTGCATTTGTTTAACTCTGTAAAACTGCGTTACTTTTTCTATCTATAACACCTGATTGGTTGATGTGGGATTTCCCTCTGTATGCTGTGATTACCATTGATAAATAAAGAAACTGCTTTGGGCCTGTAAAAGAGCTACAGGGGAACAGAGCTAGGCAGAGAAAACTAAGCTGAATGCTGGCAGAGAGAAGGAAGAGTCTGAGAGAAGCCATGTAGCCCCGCTGGAGACAGATGCCAGAACTTTAGCCAGTAAGCCACAGTCATGTGGTGATACACAGATTAGTAGAAATGGGTTAAATTAATATGTAAGAGTGAGCCAATAAGAAGCTAGAGCTAATGGGCCAAGGAATGATTTAATTAATACAGTTTCTGTGTGATTATTTCGGATCTGGGTGGCCGGGAAAAACAAGCAGAGAACAGCCAAGAAACAACAAGCAGCCTCCCTCCAAAAATTGCTCTAATAAAGAGTTGAATGGCAAACAGCTAGGCAGGATAGGGGAATAGGCAGGGTCACCAGGCAGAAAGAATAGGAGGAGAAGTTCAGGGTTGGATAAATAAGAAGAGAAAGGAACAAAAAGAGGAGGTACCACCCACCTAGCCACACAGCCAAACACAGATTAAGAAATAAAGATATATAGAATAAAGAGAGGTATAAAGCCCAGAGGTAAAATGAAGGTAAAGGGAAATGGAATAATTTAAATTAAATTAGAAAAACTGGCAAGAAACAAGCTAAACTAGGGCTGGCTATTCATAAATAGTAATAAGTCTACCCATATTTATTTGAGAGCTTGGTGGCAAGTCCCTAAATAGTAAAAAAAGAATAATACATATATTTAAAACAGAGATTTATGCCAGAGTATAGAAGCAAATCTTTTGAGGAGAGAAAAATGTATAGTACAAATGTAGACATTTAATCTTACACATTGATTTGCTGGCAGACACAAGTTCTACTATTTAAGTGGGAGTTTTGAAAACCTATGCTACAAAATCAATGAGCTCCTTAGTCCAGAGTTGAGATTTTTCTGATTTATGTCACAATAATTTTATTCGCCATAGCCATAAACCCTCCAGTAAGATAAGCTTTTATGAAGAGAAAATATTTGTAAAGCATCATTTCTTGTTCAAATACTTTCTTACATCTACTATTTTTCACTGTAATTTACAATGATACTATTGCTTTTATATTATGGTAGTGCCTCAGGTCAGCCTGGAATTTGTGGTCTTCCTGTTTCAGCCTTCCAAGTGTTAAAAATAAAGATGTTACCCTCAGCACCTGGTTTATTTGACACCTTATCATCAGTATTTTCTAGATTTGTTTTTGCTATATTCTGTTATGTTAATAACAGTACAAGCTCCACACATGTTAGTACAGCCACAATTAATTAGACTTTAGTGTTTACTATACTATATGCACACTTGTTCTTTATTTAATTTATATTATTTTACATGGCATGGCCCATATGCTGCTATTTCTGCTGGAACAATACATCCCCCCTGAAGAGGTTCAAAAGAAGAAACGCAAGGGTGGAATCTGTCTATCTGATGCAGACCTATGCAGGCATTGTGCATGCTGCCCTAGTTTCTCTGAGTTCACATGTGCTTGTGTTCTTCTGTTGGGCATAAAAGGCTTTGCTTCCTTGGTGTGCTCCATCCCTTCTAGCTCTTTCATGTCCTCCCCTCCCCCAGGGTTTCCTGAGACCAGAGGAGAGGGATTTGATGGAGACATTCCATTCAGGTGCTGACTGTTGGAAGGTCTCTCATTCACTCATGCTGACTGGCTGTGGGTCTCTGTATTTGTTCCCATCCATTGCAGGAGGAAATGTCTCTGATAATGGCTTAACAAAAAATTGATATATAAGTATAGCAGAATGGCATCAGGAATTATTGTATTACTACGCTAATTTAATAGAACAGCAGTGTTTGGTTTTCCTCTCCATCCCTGACTTACCTAGTCTCAGGTTCTTTGACACCCAGGCAGTGTCAGGGATGTCCTACAGCTCACGCAGTGGACTTGTCTAATCTGATACTGGTTGGTTATTTTCACAAGCTTAGTAGCAGCCTTGACCAGCCCATCATGTAGACAGGACACCATTGTAGCTGGAAGTGTTTGCAGCCGCGTTGGCGATTAAGTTTTAACTTTGATAGCATACAGAGTACCTTTTGGTAACAAAACACTAGCTGGTAGGGGAGAAAGCTTTTCATAGTGTCTTGACTTCCTCTGTGTTAAATAAGTTGTTTAGGTGTTGTCTGCAAAAACAGGGCCTTGCCATAAGGTCTTAAAGAGCAAACTATAGCCCTGTAAACAGCCTGGGATGTTCAGGGCTTCCAGTGGGACCTCTTTGACTAACAACCCTAATGAATGAATATAACCCATTCCTGGTACTGTAATCTTCATTTGGTGACAAGAAATGTGAAGCTAAGACTCTTGTCCACCCCATTATTTGTCAGTTTTAAACAAAAGTATTCTTTTTTTTTTATCTTAAAATGGTTTCTTAACAGCTTGCAGCCATCTAGCAGTGAAAAAGAATCATCTGAAACAGTGTTATTTGATGAAGCCAATTTAAAATATTTTTTATTATAGCGGGAAGGTGGTGGCGCACACATTTAATCCCAGCACTCGGGAGACAGGTGGATCTCTGTGAGTTTGAGGCTAGCCTGGTCGACAATAGCTAGTTCCAGAGCAGGCTCCAAAGCTACAGAGAAACCCTGTCTTGAAAAACCAAAAAGTAAATAAATAAAATAAAATATAAAATAAATAAGCAAATGAATAATAAGCAAAATAAAAAAAATAGAACTGAATATTAAAAGGAAAATCTCCACTTACAGAATAGTGATGACAATTATAGTATTGTTAAGAATTAATCACCTCCAGAACACGTAGCCAGAATAGGAGCAAACTCGCTGTGTCTACATGCTTCCCATGGCAGAGGTTTGGATTGATACAGCTCAGAGCTTTTGCTGAATAATCACTGATGGCTGTTCAGAGCCGACCTCGGCAGGCTGTTCTTGGAAGGTTAGCTGACTTAATGGACTACGTAATTAGCTGCTGTGAAATTCTTTGGGTCAGAGAATTAGATGAATTCTCCTTACAATGCCTACCCTTCCCCTTCCATGGTGTAGCTGATATGTTGGAATGAGCCCTGCTGGTTCTACGTTCAAGCATCTGGCACATTGTTGTGCACTGTAATCTCAGATGACATACTTGAATAGCTTACTCTTATTTCTATGTATAGCCTAATACTATTTGAATATAATAAACGAAGGGTATTCTGTATAAATTTTACAACCACCAAAGTTTCATATAGGATTAGTTTCATCATTATAAAAATATGTATATACAAATTTTTCTCCTTCCTGAAGCCATAGGAATTGTTGTCAGTCTTGCAAAAGCTTATTATAATTAGCAAACAAAGAATGCAAAATGCAAAATAGACAGCGAAGAGCAAGACACTGAGCCAACAGACAGAATTTAAACACGATATGGATATTGGTCATTGATCAGAGGTTTTTGTCCTAAATTCTTGCTTGGTATTCAAGGTCATATGTGGCCTATGGATATCTAGTTGTTAAAGCACCACGCAGTGGGGCCCTTCTTTATGTATTGCATTTTTTCTCTTCTTTTTCCTTTTGACTTTTAGAAATAAGGTCTCATGTAGTCAAGGTTGACTTCTAATTAGTCAAGTCTGTCCTTGAACTTCTGACCTACTCGCTTTTACCTCACAAGTACTAGGATTACAATAGTGATCCACTATGCCAAGCTTCCAAGTGTAATTTTTAGCACTCTTAATATTTCATGACTCTGTAAATCTCCATTTCATTTTTTTCTGATTTTTTTATCTGTTTGCTCAAATAATCTATGGTAATGTTGCAATTGTTCTCGGCCTATCATATGCCTCAGCTGCTATTTGCTTTATCCTTAGTTTTTTAGTTGGTGGAAGCTGGTGTTCCACTACATTTGAGCTTTCACTTGATATTACAAAAGATGCTAGATCAGACGCCGAGGAGGGAAGGGAATGGCTAAAAGCAAGTGTGTACAGCTAAAGATAGGCCGAGAACAATTGCAATTATTGTCTGGACCCAACTTATGCACAATTTCTAAAGTTCTCATTAGTCACTGAGACTTACAGAACGCTCAGCTGAAGATGTGATTTCTTTGTTGGAACTTGTGCTCACAGTGAGTGCAAATAATAACTTGGAAATTAAGAAGAACTTGTGGAACTGAAAATACAATAAACAACATGCAAAATAGACAGCGAAGAGCAAGACACTGAGCCAACAGACAGAATTTAAACTGTAGACTGTATGATCCAGGTTTTTCTTATTCATATGTACCTGTGCTAAAATTTAATTTAAAATTACACAAAATGAGTCATTAGCAATGATAACTAGTAATAAAAGAATAATTGTTATCATTAACATAATAAAAGTAGTTTAAGATTGGTAAATTGTTTCCCTTTGGGAGTTTCCAAATGCTATTTTTATACTGGGTTGACTGTGGGTAACAGAAACTGGGAAAACAAAATTACAGGCAAGGGAGTATTAGAGTATACACCTGCTGATTCGGTAACATTTATGTTCCTCCAGATGTCTCAGAGGGCACATTGTTCTTAAAGCCTTAAGATTTTCGAGTACAAAAGCAGGATTTCTGTCCCTGAAAAGAAGGGGTTGCCCACCTCCATGAGTAAGGACAGATGGTATTATTGTGTTATTGAAAAATAGAGAGTAAAAATAACTGTGAAAATCCCAAGGAGATATAGGTCAGGATGCAGTGCTGAACACCAAAAATACAGTAGATGTGGCAGACAGTAAATAACAGGATTTCATTGTGTTTTGAGAACATAGTCAGATGAGAAAGAAAAGAAATGGATGTTGGAATTTAAATGCAAGTTGAAATGTTTAGGTTTCCTGAATAATAAAATGAAGGGGCTTTATACATATTAAAATGAAAGGACGGTTTCTATGTTATACCATCTAATGCATATCTGCTCAGGTTATGAGAGTTTTGTGGTAGAGTTAGTGTGTTTCTCATGTTAGGCTGAGAACTACAAATATTTCAGAATACTGAGGTGAATGTCTCAAGACGTGATGGTTTCTCAGGAGACACACAATAATGAACGTAAAAAGAATGTGAACTTGAATCTGGGTTATCAGAAATATGTGACAATAAAAAAATCTAAGCATGTTATGGGAAGCAATTCTCCGGAATTCTGCAACATGAAGGAGTGATCGAATAACAGAAATGCAGAATAATGGGAAATAAAATATTGAACAGTTGCTTCAGTGTTTACTAAATTGGATAATTAAGTTTTGACTGAAATCAAGCTTTGTTTTATTCATTCATCAAATATTTGTTACATGACTATGTGCTTCTGTCATGATGCTAAGATGTTGATATTGAAACCACATCTTAAATGATATGAAGTATACATTAGAAACCCAATAGTGAGAAGACACAGGAGGAGGCTTGATTAGTTAAGAAATTACAGAAGTTTAAATAAAGGTAGACTTAACAGATAACACTAGTAGAATGACTACTGACGCAAATATTAAATCATAATTAGTTAGACACATTAAAAACTTTTGAAATAATAAAATGTAAACAGAAAGATCCCACACTTGCCTCACCTGGATAATGGCCTAAACTTTTTAAAGTGCCATCTTGGCTTTCAGGCAATATCCAGTTTAGTAAGTAATCCCTCGTGTTATTACTCAGAAGTTTTATATAAAGATATATTTAAGTTCCACACCAAAATTTTATGTTCTAACTATATTTTAAAATTCATTTTTAACTCCTACGTGTCAAGTGTTCTGAGTTCACCCAGAATACACTTATCCAACTATAATAACAGTACATAATCTGGCTACTAGTTATATAAAAGCACTGTTGTTGTGAGGAAATAATGTATAAAAGAAACTGTATCAAAATTAGAAACAATGATGTCATGAGACTTGTGGCTTGCTAAAGTTAAAAACATAGTTTCTAAATTTATGTATACTTATTTTTTAAGATACCAGTACATATATGTGTTCAGAGACACAAAAATCTGTGTTTGACTATTTCCATTTAATCATCATATGAGCATAGGCTTGGCGAGGTACAGTGATGTCCAAAACCAAGAACAAAGTGTGAGGAAATCTTCACGTACTAATCGATGTCCCTGGTCTAAAGAAAGATCTCAAACACTCTCTCAGTATATTCAGATATTGGTGATTGCTGCATTTGTAATTAGAGAGGCTTCATCCAGCAACTGATAAAAACAGATGCAGAGATCCTCAGCCAAACATTAGCCAGCACTTGAAAAATCCTGTAGAAGACTTGGAAGAAGGGTTGTAGAAGTCAGAGGGGTCAAGGCGTTCCATTTTTTAATTGTTGATCTTAAGGACTATGCTATTTGGATATAATCAGAAAGCTTTTTTCCTGTGATTGTAAGTTGAAGTCTATTCACTGCTTGATCCTCTAACAAATTCGAGGTAACATATCTTATGTTGAGGGCCTTCATCCATTTGGAGTAGAGTTTTGTGCAAGTTGAGAGATGAGGTTTAATTTTATTTTTCCACTTGTAGCTATCCAGTTATACTGGCACTGTTGGCTGAATTGCTGTCTTATTTTCCATGTGCATTTTGGGTCAGTTAAAAACACAAATCAGGTGAAATAAGGCTGTGTTGATTCACAGCTTTAATCACAGCACTCAGATAGCAGGAGTGGGAGAATTTCTGTGAGTTCAAGGTCAGCCTATTCTACGGAGTAAGTTTCTGGATAGCCAGGGATACACAGAGAAAACCTGTTATAAAAAAAAATCATAGGGGGAAAAATCAGGCAGATTTAAGAGCATAGGTCCTCAGTTCTGTTCTGTTGATCAATACACTTTTATTGAACTGTGTGTCATGGAGTTGTTATTATTATCTTTAAGTCAAAATTGATGATATCTCCTGTACTGTTTCTCTTGTTCGTGGTATGTTGACAATCCTGCATCGTCTATGTTTTCATATGAAATGTAAGATTATTTTTAGATTTCTTTGAGGAATTCCATTGAAATTTTTATAGGAAATGCATTGACCGTGGATATATTATTTTTCAATTATTATATTAAGAGTGAAAGTGGAAGTCTCATGACTATTAGGCAATTGCTTTTCCACTAAACAAAATACCAGTTACTATTTGCTTTTGAATACTTGTTAAGACAAAGAGGTGCTGCTATTTGACATAAAGTCCCTTTTCATTTAGCATAACTTATAGAAAGGTAATATAATCCTGCATTTTACAAATAAAGGTATTTCTGTTATTTACAGTTATTTTTCATTGCATAGTTAAAGAGTAGCTCAGATAAATTAAACTGATAATGTAAGTGATTTAACTGAGGTTTAGTATCCTGATGAAGTTTAGAATATGTGGCAAAAAAATATACCATCTTTGCATGGAAGAAACACAAGTTTATGGATACTTTTACTTTATCCGTGTTCCCCCAAACATGCTGTAAAGTCAACATGACTTTTTCCTCTTCTCATCAGTTTGGTCAAGAAATTATATCAGCTATAAAAAAAAATTGAGACGAGTTTCTAACAATGCTGACATGAGGAAAACTGCATGAGTTTATGCCATCAACTTAACACCTCAGTAATAAGAGTTTACATCAATGTTTGGGGTTGATGGACAAAAAAATACTGAACACAGGTGAATGCATATTTGTGGTTTGTGATTTTGTACCCAATTAGAATGGCATGCCTTTGACTCAATTATGAGCTATGAATATGGATTATTTTCAAATATTGTCAGATTAAAATGTTCTAGACAGCCCATATCTTCAAAGAATATGTGTTATTTGGTGCAGGGCTTATCTTCAAGTTTTCAAATAAACCATACTAATCTGTTTTTTTCTAAACATGGCATAACACTAAAAATTCTCATGCTTTACGGTCATTTGTCCATATCAATATTTTTACCATAGAATATCCTAGACACAGTCAATAAACGTTTTCTTATATAGAGTTATCTTTTCGACTTTTGTAAACATTACTATTGAGCTACAATTGTAAGAATTTACTGATAAGAAACTAAAAAGAGGTTGACAATGGTGATACATTCATTTAATCCTAACACTTATCAGACAGAAGAAAGCAAGTATCTATGAGTTTGAGGCCATTCTTGTTAATTCAGTAAGCTAAGAAGAGCAGGCACTGCAAAGTGAAACCTTATTTTCAGAAGTACTGTAGTGTCTGAAACAAACATCTACTTTTGATAATAAACATTGTATTTTCCTCTTAACTTTTGAAAAACAAAGTTTGATGTTTCCTCAATCTTGAATTAATCTTTTTTCTTATTTGTCAAATATATTTGCAAAATATTTTGGGCAACTAGCAACTAAGTAAATTTTTATTAATCAGATACTTTACTTTCTATATGAGTTTGGTTCTTTTCTCTATGACCAAATATCTAACAGAAAGTCACTTATAAGAGGAAAAATTATTGTTCTGAGTTTGAAGTTTGCTTTTCACAACCAGACATCTCAGGAGGAGAGAAGGAAATACTACCCATCAGCCAGATATCTAATCTTCCCTTTTTATTCAATGTAAGAACAATGGCCCACAATTGAGATACCACATTAAAAACTAAGCTTCCTTGCTCTGATATTCCTCTCTGAAGAAAAAAACCTGAAAGATACACAAAAATATTTTTCAATAATGCTCCAGATGTTTTCAAATATAGTAAAAATGGCAGTTGGCATGACCCACCCAACTCTAATATTTCAATGTAATAATTTGCATGATTTTACTGTTTATAGTTTTAATGGTGAAATAGCATATTTTATATGGTTGGATAATTAATTATAATGAAAATCTTCAACTATTTCTATAGTAATTTTTTTGAATTAATGTTACTTCATATTTTAACATTAAAATTAAAATATTAAATCTTAAATAGTTAAAATGTAAATCCACACCATTTTGAACATTATGAAAATAATCCAGTTTTTCTAATATTGTTATATTGATGGCTTCTTTGAAATTTTGTACTGTCTAGATTCTCCATAATTCTCTTAAAGTCACACTGATCTTTCAATGGCCAGCATTACAGTGATATCATGGTCACAAAGTTTATTTTTTTTTAAATGATTTTCAAACCTCAGCTACTAAGGAAACCAAAAGAATTGGTTTTCTCTAGGTTTCCATCTTTGCTTAAAGGAATTATAATTGCTGATTCTTTCAAACATAGAGAGAAAACCGATATATTGACAGTGTGCACCAAGAGAAGGGCTTGTCCCACATGGCTTGGATGGTGTAAATAAGGTGAAAGTTCATTGCTACAATACCTGTTTGTTAGTAGATTATGATAAAAAATAAATCCTATCATTTCTTAGTATACAGGAAATTAAAAGAATCTTCATAATTTTATCATTTAGATAAGGAAGCATTTGCCTAAGGGAAATGTTCTTGTCACTTGAATATCATTAGAAACTTATCATTTACAATCAATTTTTAACTGACCTCTTCAGCAGAAGTGTATTTAGTAGTCTCTGAATCATGTCTGAGTTTAGGCAATTAAAGTTATTTTTTTCTATTGTAGAACTTTTTATTAACTTGGTAAAAACAGAAAATTTCTCTGTGCTTTGAAATAAGTCAAGGTATCTAAGAAACATGCCATGAGGAAAATGTCTACAGAAATGAAGTGTTTTGTACAAAAGGACAGGTTACTGGCGTAAGTAAAAAGACACTGACGGAAAGCATGTGACTTTGAACTATTGGCCCTGTTGGTAGTAGAGGATGTAGACTAGCTGCATCATTGCCTACTGACACCTACATCTAAAAAGCTATTATAGAAAACTCATTCAAGTGAAGATAGTCACAAAAAAGAATTTTCAGATAAGTGAAGCCGACTTGGAGTTGATTAGGAGAAAAGTATAATATACATTTAAATTTAACAAGCAATTAAATTAGGAAAAGGAAAGTATACACCTACGAGTCCAGGCAGGAGCTTCTCAAGGAAGACTGGCAATTAATTGATTCTATAGTAATCATGTATGATTTGTTTGCAAGAACCATGGCCTCTGAAGTTCCAGCTTGTGTTGGTTATTTCGTGGTCAAATTGAAACAAATTACAGTTATTTGGGAGTGAGAATCTTGAGTGATAAATTGTCCCCAATCTGATTGTCATGTACAAAAATGTATGGGGCGTTCTCTTGATTGATTCGATAGGACCTTGGCCCCTGAAGGTGGTTCCAACCCTGAATATGTAGTTCTGGAATGTTAAATATGGTTCTCTAAAAGAGAATCACACACTATTAATGATTGAGCCACCTTCCTATCTTCCTTTTAAAATTTTATATTTGGTTATGTATTTATTTTCTTTTCTCTACTTTTGTTTCTGTTCCCAGTGAAAATGAAGTACATCTCATATTGGCTTATACATTGTATACCAAGAATATCAAAGCAAGGTCTGGAACCTAGGATCTTGTCTGAGGATTTAAAGTTTGTGTATATATATGTGTAAACAGTGGAGATGACAGGCAATCACAAAACACTCCTAACTGATCTTATTTTTTCAGTATTATTGAGATTTTAAGATTCCCTGTTAATTTTGCAGGTTCTAAAAAAAAGTCATCTTTGGCACATGTTATTTCTCTATGTGCTCATTATTTTGTTGATATCCTCTGAGAAACCTTATGTGCTACTGTACTAAGATTCAGGACAATGCAATATTTTTATTTTGATTAAAGAAAGCATACTTTTATTTTCCTATTAGTCCTAGAGAGCTTAATAACTAGAACAAATGGCTGTGGGTAAATGATTCTTATTCTCTTACAAGACTTATTTATGAATTTTATTGGGGTAGGAAATATGGATCAACTTTTTGGAAAACTGGAAAAGTGGCTGCTTGAAAAAGCAAGGAATCTAAAATATGAGAGCAAACTCCAGGAAACAGTGTTGTTTATCTCTTCTAGAGAGCTTTTATAACAATAACTGCAGAGTAATAACTTCTATGAGTCATCTCACCCACAGCCACTGTCAAAATTACCAGCATTGTTTGTCTTCTAAAGGTGACTGAGAGGAATCAGTATGTGAGCTTTGGGCAATAGCTTACTTGATAATTAATGATAATTTGCTTAGTAATTAGACTATGTTAACCACACAATAGATTTTCTGTATCCTCTTATAATTTCTCAGAAAATATGAAAGATGTTTTACCTCTGAATCTCATAAGGATATGCAAATACGTGCCCATGATATGACATCACTACGCCACTGACCTTAGAGAAAGAATATGGCTGTGAGAGAAGATGTCACATAAGAGTTATCGTGGCATGCCGAATCATACTCTACTTTTGAAGTATAAAAGGAAAAAGCAGATGGAATATAGGAAGAAAAGTAAACATTAAATACGGGTTATAATGAGGACCATGTATACCATATACATCTCTTGAAGGAGACAGTTTGGGATCATGTTGGGAGGAGAAGAGAAAGGATAGTTATATTTCCCGGGAGAATACAATTAGTTTGCTAAAGCATGTTCTTGAGAGCAATCTATGCTTGTGTTTCCAGCATAGAGTGCAATCACACCATGAAGAACAGTCAGTATGCATAGAAGCTTTACATACACCTCACTATGCTGATAGGACTCTATGTCAGAGAACATATAACAATCCAGAATAAACACCATACAATGTTAATTACTATGGTAGTAAGATGTGTATGAAGGCAAAATTAGGCAATCAGGATGATACAGCAGCATGACAGTTTTGAGCGAACAATAAGACTTACTGGTGTTAAATAGAGCAGTACTTAAATATAGGCTTTTAACTGTTCCTTTCCTATGGGGGAGAATCACAGAGCTAATTGTTGTAATAATATAATTAGAAGAGAGGTTACAAATAGCAGATCTTCACCAGAACTTTACATAACTCATATACAACAATCGTTATACAACGATACTTGGGAAGTATAAAACCCATAATTGATGAAATTTTTAAGATGAGTCATAATGAAGTGTTTAACCATGAATGTCTTTCCTACGGTTCCTGTTCCTATAAGTGAATGAGAAATGTGGAAATAATCTTCTGCTAGGAAGAATAGATGTTTATCAGGGTACACATTCATTAAATCTTGAATAAATTACACTTAATCAACAAACTCAATGTAGTACCTTTATATTTTTGTACCAGATATTTCTTTAATATGTCACCTAGCTCTATTTTTTTGACAAATGATTTGTTTACAGTTTCGTGGAAAATAAAATATCAATGTGTTTTTTGATATGTGTTAATGAAAGGAAAACATATTTGAGGAATTTGGTGGGCCTAATTAAAGCATCCTGTCATAACTATGTGTGTTATGAAAGATGCTAGTCATTAACATTCAGATGAAAAGGCAGTTGCTATATTTAAGTTTGAATGACCACCAAACCCACAGAGGCTCACATGCAGAAGATTTCGTTCAACAGAGAATATTGGAGACTAAGTGGACCTAACAGCAAACTTAGGTGACTGGGAGAGTGCCTGTGAGGAGTAGGGAGACTCTGGCATCTGTCTATCTCTCTACATAACTCCCTTACACTCAGCCACTAGAGGTTGCGTAGATTCTTCCTTCATGTGCTCCCTGCTCTGATTATTGAATTTCTTGAGTCACTAAATAAAATGGACAAATGATTACTGGTCAATAACTTAACAAAACTATAATCTTACCAAGTTTATTAGGCTAAATACTTTGTTGTAGCCATTAACAACTGACAGCTATACTGTGATTGAAAGAAAATAATAATTGGGGTTTAATATGATTAATATAGAAAGAATAGGTCTTCACATCCACATTTTAGCAGATGATTGCAGCATAATTAGAGATTTTATTAATGGAGTCAGTCTAGTCAGTCACTCACGTGACCTGAAAGTGAAACACACTCAATTGTTCTTATAGTTGCAGTGTGTTTGATAAACTGGCCCCAGACCTGAAAGGCTTTGTTTCTTGTGATAGGTTTTTGAAGGTTCAGAGAGTAGGAAAAGTTTTGTTTCTGTGTACCACCAAGAAAGGTCATTGAGGTCTCAGTATCATCAAAGGAGTTTTGGTCAGTGCACTACCAAGTGGCTATGCATCTGGTACCACCAAGGGGTTTGTTTCTTCAGATCTTCTGTCTGCCCTACTTTGGAGGCCAAAAAATGTGAGCATCTGAGGACTTAATTGATGCTTGGAATTCATGATGTTTCTAAATCTTTATTTTATACTGTTTTTTGCCTTTAACATCTAATTAAAATGCTGCTTGCTTTTTTGTTTTTTCATGCCCACATATCTTTATGTCACCTCTGCCTTCTAGACATCTCTAGATTGGACACATCCGACCCTGGAAGGGCTGGTTTATCCCTATGCTAGACAGATCAGTTGCCTTGAAACCTAAGCTGTCTGAGGTGCTCTAAAGAGCACTCATACACTCTTTATTATGCGATCTACATGGACAATCCTTTAGTATTTTAGGTAAATTTACGCAACAGAGGCATCCGTGCTTAGTTTTAAAAGGTGTCAGCATAGCTTTCATGTTAATATTGGAGGGAAATTTGATGAAAGTGGAACTTTCAAGTATTTGGTAATACTCTTGTTGACCTGTCTTTGCTGAAATGATGCTTTCTTTAAATGAGAAACAGCATCACCGTGAAATAAGCGGCTTTGTGTGATGCTTACAAATGACACAGGTTTACTCTGAGTTTAATGATGTGTGCTGGAGAGCATACTTACCCTAACTAGTTTTCTCCATCAGCATCTTTGGGTTGAGTAGAAGAACAAGAATCAAGACTAAAGCCCTTAACTGGAAACTTTTATGTGTCCATTTTAAAATTCCATTTCCACATGAGTATCTTCAGCAGATAATAAACACTACTAGAATGATACTACTTTTCCTTTGTGAAACAGCAATCAAATATTGAATTTTAGGTTATCTTTGAACAGCTATTAATATAAATTTACACTTTTAATATTTTCATTTTTCCTTTTATTAAAATAGATTCTTTTCACGTATAATACATTTTTTATGCTTGCAGATTGTATTAGAAAGTTCATGGTGGAAAATGCTTGTTTTGCTCATTTCTCTTTCATAATGAAAATGTAGCTTTTTTCATCCTCCATAAAAATCCTTTTAAAATTTTTTGATCAGGAACATACTTTTATAATTTCATACCTGCTTTTATATCTAGTATATATTATTTTCATGATGCATTATTATATAAATTAAAGGTTTTAACTCACTGCAAATCCTTATTTTAAATTGTTTTCATACATCAAAAGTGTAAAAGGATATTCACTTTATTAAAATCCTAAATTGCTATGTGATGTCTTAGTTTTATTAAAGAAATATTTATGAACAAAGAATAAATTGTGAGACTCTATTTTAGCTAAGATAATTGTAGCAGGTGTATCTATTGTACACTAGAGCTAAAACTATATTGCCCAATTTCCATGGGAAAATTAAAACCAGTTTTCCATATTGCACTTTCAATACCATCCACATTTGTTCAATTAAAGCTCTCAGTTCTGTGTATATTCAGTTGGGATCTTATAATTTTATTACCTTTCTCAATATCAACTATATATGAATATACATAAATATAAATTTAGAAATGAGTGCCTTGTGTTTTTCATGACTCTAGTTATCGTTAGTACCCAAATTTGTTGGTTCACCAACAACTCCTGACTCCTTAAATATTGTCTCTATTTGGGTCGTAGTAGTGTGGATATTACCCCAAGCCTCAAGCATACAATGAAAGGGAAGTGTGGTTACATCTGATATCAATTCCCAGTCCATTTCAATCCATTTTATAATGAAATATAGGTTTTCTCTCTGTCTTTGATTACTAATATTTGCCTAGTTTTCTTTAATATCTAAATTCCAGAGCATTCTTATGAGGTATCTGCTGGTTCTATAATGCCACATTAATGCTTCATAGAGTCCATGTCTCTATACACCATTTCTACATACTGTCTAAAATCTAAAGCTCTCTCTTGCCACAGACTATAACTATAGCCAAACGGATATTCGAAATTCAGCATCATTTCTTAGTAAATAATTCTGACATTCTGATGAAGCAATCCCTTAATTTTTCCTCATAGATAATGAATTATCATATAATTAACTACTACAGAGTTAAACACCAGAATTATTTATTTTATTTTAAATATATGAGCGCTTGTCTCAATGTATGGCTGTGTACCCTGTGAGTGCAGTGCCCTCTGAGGCCAGAGAGGGCATCAGGTATCCTAGAACTGGAGTTAACACATGGTTTTGCAGGCCATGTAGGTTTTGGAATTTGAACCCAAGTCCTTTGAAGGAATAGCCAGTGCTTTAAACTTTGAGCAATATTTCCATCTCCTCCTACTCTTTTGATAAAGTGACTTCTATTCCATAAACTACTCTTCTGTTGTAATAAGTGGTGGTGGGCTGTGTCCCGCCACCCAGCTAGCTTTACCCAAAATAAATACATGGATACTGTATTCTTTTAAACACTGCCTGGCCCATTAGTTCCATCCTCTTATTGGCTCACTCTTACATATTGATCTAACCCATTTCTATTAATCTGTGTAGCCCAAGAGGTAGCTTACCAGGGAAGATCTTAACCTGCAGCTGTGTCGGGTGGAAGAATCATGGCGACTGCCTGACTCGGCTTTCGTTCTCCCAGAATTCTGTTCATTCTACTCTGCCTACCTAATTTTCTGTCCTATTAAAGGGCCAAGTCAGTCTCTTTATTTAACAAATGAAATTAACACAAAACAGAAGACTCTCCCCCATCACTCTTCATTTGAGGGTATAATTCCTCATTTCCATTAATATGTCCTGGTCTTTCATTACAGAGATAAAATATAATATTGGACTTACTTATCTAATGATAATGCAGAAACACAAAGAATCCTAAGAAGTCTGAAAAGCAGAAGTGGAAAACCACTGCTGCATACAGCAGTGACTTTGTTCATTATTAAATTTATCACTTCAAATACAAACACTGTATCACTTTATTTGCAAGAGACACCATAATTAGAGGTACCATAGCCTTGACAAATATATTCATATTAAATATATAAGGCTTAAAAAGTGTCAAAGCGATAGCATTCTACCCCCAAAGACTAAGAAATTGATTTGTATTATTATTGGTTACCTGAAATTAAAAAAAAAAAAACTCCCAAGATGTCAGAATAAGTCAAAAAGAATCTCTATATTCCTCTGGCAGGACAGCACCAAGCAGGGTAATCAGAATCAGTCCCAGTTTTCAGCTTCTTTTTTGAAATTTTAAAAGATAGTACAGTAATTGTAACATATACAGAACAGCAATTCTGGACATCTGCAGCAGGCAAGCATTATTTTACAGAATTGGAGACATACAGTTTACTGGTCAGAGAGTTCTCATAACTTGTGTTCAGCGTCATACTGTACAAGACTTTGTCTGCTAAAATAGCTTTAGGAATTAATGCTTTCTTAGGAATGATTTCATGAGAAGCCATAACTATAGTTCAGTAGCCCGCTACTACATTATGACTGCTCAGGAATTATAGCCTCAACCTGCCCCTCCCTCTCTGTATGTGTATGTGTTCTGAGTATCTAACATGTCTGTCCATATTAGTTACACTATCTCTGAAACTTAGATTTATGTTTCTCTTAATCATATTAAGAGCTGATTAATCAATAAAATAATGTATGAGACTATATTCCCACAACTCTATTTCTCTTAGGGCCACAGTTAGAAAATTTTATTTATATCTTATATCTGTTCATGCAAATCAACATGTGACATGCTTTTTAATTATCTGTCTTCCAATTGAATTCACTATTCCCTGCAGGAATTTCCCTCAGCTAGTATTTAATAAGGAAATGAATATATTAAATAATACGATGTGAATAAAGTGAAATCCTTTTAGATCATTGAAGCTGACGCTTAATGGGTAGAGTGCACTGCAATTAATGCATGCATCTCTATGAGGAAGCCAAGGCTTGGATGATGTAGTGTCTGAGCAATAGATTAAATTGCATGATAAGCTTCTGAAAAAGTGAGTTCTCTTTAGATTTCAACATATGAAGCATAGATTCCAGGACAGTACTTCTCAAGGATTATGTCATTTAGTAATTCCCTCTGAGGAAATTAGCAAATTGTTGAACATGTAGGGGTGTGATGGATGAAAGCTTGAAAGTCATGTATTACCCAGTTATTACAAATCCAGTTTAGACTTTGTAGATTTATTTATTTACTTATTTATTTTGGTTCTTTGAGGCAAGGTTTCTCTGTAGAGTTGGAGCCTGTCCTAGAATTAGCTCTTGTAGACCAGGCTGGCCTCGAACTCACAGAGATCCGTCTGCCTCTGCTTCCTGAGTGTAGGAATTAAAGGCGTGGGTCATCACTGCATGGTTTATGAATGTAATTTTAAAATGTTTAGCTAGGAGTTTTTAGTTTGTCTTATTTTTAGGAAATAGTGCCTACAATGTATTATTATTTTATTAATTCTGAAAAAATAAAATTATATGAATGATCAAATTTTGTGTGAAACATAAATCATTGGGGGACATTGTGAAACGATTCAATGAACAATGGCAGAAATGCTAATCATAACCTTACAGTTTGTTCTTCTGTTAGGGTAGTGAACCCAATACTACAAGGGAACTTTAAAAAATTTGTTTGCTTTAAATATCAAAGTATAACCTGACATTGTAGAAAAATTCTTGCTGACCTTATGTCAGATAAAATAAGTCCAAATTGTCAATTTATTTAACACTCACCTGGAAGCAGTGTGGTTTCTTTGGAACATCTCAGAGCAAGCCTAATTGTTCCTGCTGCCTTGACATTTTTACTAGCTTGTATGCCTCATCAGTTTAAAACATTTACTTCTGTGACTGCTGAACCATTGAGCAAATTGGTTCCTGGGATCAATATTCTTTCTTTAAAGTGGAAGAAGCCATACCCAGGTGTCTGGCGATGTTTATTCACTGAAAGCAGTTCATTTTCTGTTGATAGTGGCAAAGTGACACTCCATTTTAGGTCTTTAATCATTTAAACCTTTCCCTAAGAAAGGTACAATCTAGAGGCAAAAAGACGAAATCTCAATGTACTATCAAATAAAATCGGCCAATCAGTCAACACAGACACCCTCGTCACTGTAATCAGCAACAGCTGTATCATAATTAAGACTGTGATTCTGCAGGTGTTCGAAGAAGACTATGTCAAAATAAATCCACTTATTTAAAATGTTTTGAAGCTTTATAAATTCTCTATAGATAAGATCAGGTACGGAATTTACAGGGATTTTCAGATTTGTTTATGAATGTCAGGATTCTTGAGAAAGAGGGAAAATATCAAATCTAGACATTTTTGATAAACATCAATCACTTATTATCTGTGAAGAAAGGCATTTGAACATCATTGCATTTGATGGGTCAAAGCTGATGGATGGTACTTTATGAAGTTCTCAACTATTTACAGGAATCCAAATGTAACTACCAGGTTCAAACGGTGTACTATAGCCATATGCACTTAAAATCACTCCTCCAACTGATCAGTTTCAACAAATAATATGTTCATAGAATTTCAACTGCTTCATTGAAAAATTGCAATTGTTGTAACATCAAATTCTATCCCAATACTTATAAAATTACAATTTTGATTACTTCATTCTGGTAAACATATAATTTTTCAATCATGTTCAGTAATTAGGAAATACATGGTTCATTTCCACATCTGTTTGAGAAAATTTGTTCTGATTTTGTGGGAAAAAAAGAGTCATAACTTTTAAGTTACATTTCATATATCTATATATTTTTAACTTATGATTTTCCATACAAACACTAGCACTCCTACATACTCCAATTTGGTTCTGAGAATGAGTAATTCTTGCTGACTCTGTTTCCATTCACTGAAGTTAATGATGAACCTGCTTTTCTTTTCTTTTTTTCTTTTTTGATTGTTTGTTTTGGTTTTCAAGACAGGGTTTCTCTGTAGCCTGTCCTGGAACTAGTTCTTGTAGATCAGGGTGACCTAACTCATAGACATCTGCCTGCCTTTGCCTTCTAAGTGCTGGAATTAAAGGCATGAGCCACCACTGCCTGGTGAGCCTGCTTTTCATTGCATGAGTTTAACCACAGTTTGAAAATTTTTAGCACTGGGTACATACAAATTCAATTATAACATGTTTTTGTGATACTATGAGATTTGAATGTTCTGTGTTAGAGCAAAGTGTCATTGATGTCATTAAACTTCAGAGTTGGCAATATCTAACAGCAGCCTAGGAAATTATTCTCCTAGGACTGGGTTGCTTACATGAGCTAGATATATCATTAGGATATCAAAATATTGTTGTTGTTTTTAAGAAGAAATGAGTTTAGTTCTCCTTACTATTATTTTTATGAATTTTTATGATACTGTATAATTCTGTTGCACTCTTAATATTTTTAAAAAATGTTGGTAGTTTCCAGATTGGGAATATCAATAATGTTTCTTTGATCATTTTGTTTTAATGTTATACATTTTACTTATTTTTTGTATGTTTTTTGAATATATATATATTTATACACGTATTGAGATTTACATACACGTGCATTTGTAATTAAATGCATAAGCACAACCTGATCAGTCTGTAGGTTACACACAGACAAACACATACACACAAAGATGTGTGTTACATATGTTACATATATTACATAAGTTATAAATATTTTTTTTTCAGAGATGACCACTTGGCATTAAATAACCAATTGATTTATTCTTCCCTGAATAAGACTTTTTTTTTTTCCTCCTCTCAGCATTCCTTGGTTACCGATAGTGGTTTGTGTAAGCTTGATGCCTTTGAATTTTCCACCCATATTAGCATACCTATTGCTTCTAATTTGCATTTTTTGACGATTAATTGTATTGGAGAATTTAAAACATTTATTGGCTATTTATATCATTTTTTGAGAACAGATTGATCGGTATCATGTTTTTATTTTTTGTTCCTTTTCTTGTTTAGCTTTTTTAGTTGCTTTTATATTCTAGGTATTAGTTTTACATTCAATGTATAGCTATCAAAGGCTGTCCCCATCATGAAGGCTGCCTCTTCAGTTGACTAGCAGTTTTTATAGACATGTTTAGTTTCATGAGGCACCATTTGTCAACAATCAATCATATTCCCTGGGTTACAGGAGACCTATTAGGAATGTCCTCACCTAGAACAGTATCTTGAAGTATTTTTTCTTCACTTTACCCAGGATATCCCTTTTCAGTTTGATCCATTTTGAGTTGATTTTGGTGCAGGTTGATAGAGAAGGAATCTAGGCTGATTCTACTGCACCAAGCTGCCCACTTTTCTCAGTAGCATTTGTTAAAGAGGCTGTCTTTTCTGAAATAGGTAGGACCTCGTTACTGTTTTATTACTTTGAAAAAGCACAATTGCCCAGAAAACTGTTAAAGAAAACAGTTAATTGGAGCCTTCTGTACAGTTTCAGAAGCTTGTCTATGGCTATCCCAGTGGGAAGTTGGCCAGCAAGCAGGCAGGTACAGGGCTAGAACAGTAGCTAAGAGCTTACCGCCTGATTCCCAGGCACCAGAAAGAGGGACTGGGCCCAGTATAGGCTTTTTAAACACATGCTCAGTGACACACCTCCTCCAACAAGACCACATTTTCTAATTCTTCTCAAACAATTCACTAAATAGGAAAAAAATTCAAATAAATGAGCCTATGGTGGCCATTTTCATTCACATCACCAGAGTATTTATAGTAATTGCTTCAAAATCAGGTGGCTATAAATGTCTCTGTTTATACCTGCGTCCTCTATTTTGTTTCAATAATTTTCGTGCCTGCTTTGTGCCAGCACCATGTTGCTTTTCCCAATGTTATCTTTTAACTCAAATATGAAACATAATTATTGTACTTTCATGTTAGAAACAAAATCTTTTGAAAAAATTAAATTCTTTTTGTGTTTTGTTAAAGTGATACATATTTACTTTGTATACCTAGCATGATTTTATTTTGTCTTTTAAAAGAAAATGCTTTTCTTCTTTACAGATGTAGATTTTGTAATGGCAGAATGAGTACCCTGGACTCAGAACACTATGCTGATTTCAAAGGACACCAAGAGATAAATGGTCACTGTAGAAAAAAGATTCCTACTCAGAAGGCAAAGGCAGACATATCTCCATGAGCTTGAGGCCAGCCTGGTCCATAGAACAGAGAAAGTTTCAGAACAGGTGGGGCTACTCAGAGAAACCCTGCCATGAAAACACAAAAAGTCATAATTATTACATATTTTAAACTTATTCTAAGTAAAATTTGAAAAGCTAGGGCAAGCAACCAGGGGGAATCAGTCTAAGTTGACTGCGTGACAGGAACAATGATGCAAAATGCTAAGATTTCTTCCTCTACAGACATATGGGCCCTGGACTCAGAACACCATGGTGATTAAAGGGGAACATTATACGAGGAAAGGTCAAGATAGAAGAAAAGGTTTGTCCTTATCAAATCTGTTTGAGTACACGGGGATGCTAACCTCTACAAGACAGTCAACTTTTCTGCTTATAGAAACTGAAAATCAGCTTGTGATTAGTTTTAAACATGTACATTTTAGTTAGGTTTCTGGGCTTAGAGATACTTTTGAATGGTGAAAATGATAACACAACTTCAATTTTTTTTAAAGTAGGCCATCAATTTGGAGCTATAACAGTTACTATATAAGGACTCATAGATTTTAGAGTAAGAATATTTATGTATGTTTCTATGTATATACACACATATGTACATGCATATACACTTATATAGATACATACATATATATGTAAGGTTTTTGAGACAGGGTTTTTCTGTGCAGGATATTGTATATCCAGTTCTGTAGACCAGGCTGGACTCAAACAGCAATCCTCTTGTCTCTGCTCTTGAGTACTGGGATTAAAGACATACACCATCACCACTCTAGAATAAGAATATTTTTTAATTTAACGACTGAAGAAAAAACTTCAGGAAAATTTCATACTAAAGTATTTTCAGTGCTTTAAGTTTTAATGAAAGCAAAGATTAATAGTAAGTGGAACTGTTATCATAAGGAAGGCAGTGTAGTTTCTAATATAGAAAATGATTTTACATGTATTGTGGAAAGTCAAAAGGATATATATATATATGTATAATATTATATATATATAATATGATTTAGGAGCACAAATTGAAAGAAATTGTGTCTTGTAGTTATTTTGGAAAGTCTCTCTCTGTCTCTCTCTTTGTCTGTCTCTCTGTCTCTGTCTCTCTGTCTCTCTCTTTTTCTCTCTTTCCAAATATATATATTTAAAATCATTGTTGTGAAGAAATATTATAACTAACAGTTGCTCAGTAAAGCAAGAATTTCTTTTGTCTTGCCATCCAGAGAGATAAGTGACCCTCCTAGCAGGCACGCTTGCTGTTTGTTGCATACATGCCTGCAGAAGCAGGAAGGTGACAATTTGACCCACAAACAAGAGGCAGAGAGATGCAGCGTGGAACAAGGGTTTAGACTTCAAGGCATTCAATTCCACTGACACAGGAATATTAAAGTTGACATTGGGAAGAATGATTTAAAATGCTAATTTATTGATTTTAATATAAATATCTGCAAGCTGAGTATATCTAAACAAATTCCCACTGATAAAATTGAAAGACAGGAGAAATTTCTGTAAGGGTTGATGCCTAGTCTGTTTAATTATGTGGGGAGTATGTACTGTAAAAATGATCATAGTATAAAAATGATTTTGTTAGTTCATTGTACCAAAAAGTACTCTCTCAGACAGGTTTTTGGAGAACACTTTAGGGTTTACCTATATCTGATTTTCTCTTCTTTATGTGAAAATTACTTTCTGTAAATTTTATCACAGCTTCAAGTCCAGTCTATGAGACAATGAATAAAATATTTCCCATTGTATGGTTTGTTAAGGAAGAGATTAGACAAAGCCATAGAAAAGAGACTAAAATAGATGTCTGCATCATTCTAAAAGTCTGCAAAGATATCCTGAAAGAAGATAATGGATATGGGGAAATTAATATTGTATTTGGTTATTGTACTTTTGTATCTTATATGTGGGTAGCTGAGATATGTATGGAAAAGAGACTGGTAGAGTATTTAAATTAATTTTGAGGAATTTTGACAAAATGTTATTTAAAATGTCACTTTCATGGGCAGTAATCTTTAAAAATGTTTACATTCGGAGAACTGCTATCAGGTGCATTGACAACAGAAGGAAGCCGCATTCACAATACAGCTATTTCTGGATTCTGTGAATTTCAGAAATGAATCAGTCCAGCACTGTACTGTCCAGCAAGCCCTCCAATATTGTTCGTCACATAATCTGAGGCAGCCTGCCTGCTCTGACTATACAGAACTTTTATGAAGGGAAAGCCAATGAAAACATTAGAAAGTTTATTGACTTAGATGAAACACCAGAGAAGCAAAAATGTAATATCATTGTAAAAATAAAAAGTCAAAGTAACACTTTTCAGAATGTTGAAATCATAAGGTGCAAAGGAAGACAAAGAAGTGCTGGAGACTGCAGATGTAGGCGATATTATCAAACGTTATTAAATATATCATGTTTCTGAAACAAAGAACTAGCAGAGCACTAATGTTATTAAATCAATTACTTTCATTATCATGTTGAATCAAAGTTAAGTTCTTTGTTCTTATAAATAAATCATTGTTATCTAATATCAAAAGTTTAGAAGAGGCAGGTTAAATATACATGACATCTTTTAGTAAGTCTTATGCAAATAGCAAAGTATGTGAAATGCATTAAGCATTTTAAAGTGAATATTAAAACATTTATAGCAAAGGAGCAATAGATACATATGAATTATTTCTTAAATATATAATGCAAGGCTCTGTAATATATGAATTATGATTAGTACATAACTTGAAATTTTATCTTATAAAAATCAAAATATTAAAGTTCTCATAAATTCATATAAAACTATGCCCAGCATCCTTTATTCCACAATTTATATGCACCAGCAATAGTATATATTATGTATATTATATTAGCAATAGTAATGTGTTTTATAAAATATAAACTATGGAATTATTTCAAACTATTTATTATACCATGCTAATTTTACGTATTCATGAATATGGGAGACCTTTTCATCTGATACTTCTTAAATTTCTTTCTACAAAGACTTGAAGTTTTTATCACATGCTTGCTTAGGGTTACCAAAAATAATACTTTATATTGTTTGTGGCTATTGTGAAGGGTGTTTTTTACTTCACAGTCTGTCAATTTTATATGGGAAGATTACTAATTTTTTTTAGTTAATCTTATAACCAGCCACTTCATTTAATGTGTTTTTCAGCTGTAAGAGTTTCCTGGTAGATTTTTGGGGCTGCTTATGTATACTAATATATAACCTACACACAGTTACACTTTGATTTCTTCCTTTCCAATTTGTATCCCCTTTAAATCCTTTAGTTGTTTTGGTACTCTAGCTAGAATTCAAGTATTATATTGTATAGATATGGTAAGAGTGGACAGCCTTATACTGTTTCCAGTGTGGTTGACAGTTGTGTAGTTGGGGCAGTCTATGGGGCCTCTGGCAGTGGGACTAGAATTTATCTTTAGTACTTGAACTGGCTCTATAGAGCCCATTATTTTTGAAGGGATACTCTGCTAAACCTAAATTAGTTGGGAAGATTTTGGTCCTGCCTCAAAGTGATGTGTCAAACTTTGTTGAAGGCCCAGAGGAAGCCTTACCCTCTGTGAGGAGTGTATGGGTGGTGGGGTAGAGAGGATGTGGGGGAGCACGAAAAAAGGAAGGTGTGGGAACTGGAATAGGTATGTATATGAGAAAATATTGTTTCTAAAAATAAATAAATAAAAATTTAAAAATGTATATATACATATATAATTTCTCCTGTATGTTTAATACTTTGTTTATTAAGTGGGATTGAAACTTCTTTCCTGGTCCATCATATTTGGTGTTCTGTAAGCATCTTGTACATTTTAGGTATGTCCTTCTTTATGTTAGAAACATTTTCTTCTATGATTTTCTTAAATATGTTTTCTGTGTTTTGTACTGGAATTCCTGTCATTATTTGAATCCTATTATTCTTAGGTTTGCTCTTTTTATAGTATCCCAAATTTCCTATTTGTTCTGAGCTATGAATTTTTTAGATTTAACCTTTTCTTTAACCAATATATCTATTTCTTCTATAGAATCTTCACTGTTTGAGATTCTCTTTTCCATCTCTTGTATTTTTTCGGTAATCTTTATATTTGTGGTTTCTGTTCACTTACATAGATTTTCCATTCCTACAATTCTCTGCTTGTGTTTTATTTATTATTTCTATTTCCGTTTCTGGGCCTTAAACCATTTCTTTCTTTTGTTTGCTTTCTTGGAATTCTTTAAATTTTTGAAGGAATACTCTGCTAAACCTAAATTAGTTGGGAAGATTTTGGTCCTGCCTCAAAGTGATGTGTCAGACTTTGTTGGAGGCCCAGAGGAAGCCTTACCCTCTATGAGGAGTTTATGGGTGGTGGGGTATAATTTTTGTTTGTCTTTTCCTTGATTTAAGGATACCATTTTCCTTCTTCCTGTTATTGTGGAAAAGAATTGTAATAAATATACCTATTGGAAATATTAAACATCACAAAATAAAATTTTACTTTAATTCAAAACAAATGTTTAAACTATTAACTATTTAAGCTTTTAAGTTGTGTTTGTATGTATTTGTCTCTGTGTGAATGTATGTGTGTGAGTGTCAATGCCCACTAAGTTCAGAAGCATTGTGTCTTTATGGAATGAAGCAACAAGAAGTTGTTGAGCCACCCAATATGGGCACTGTCCCTAAAGGTGGGTCCTTTGGAAGAAGAGGTAACTCTTAGAACCACTGACTAACCAATATTGGTACTGTCTGTAAGGTTGGTCCTCTGGAAGTACAGGAGACATGTGGAGCCACTGAAGAAACTCTACATTTCTGTAAAAATTTATTTTTATATCTAAAATAAAATTAAAGTTCAATCATCACACAGACATATAAACAATAGATCTGAATGCAGCATTATGAGTTTAAATGTACACATTGTACAACATTTAAATCAGGATAAGCATATTTATCTCCTGAAAAGTTATTTATGACAGATCCTTTCAAAAATATTTTCTTGCTTTGCTTAGGCACAGGTATACATTAATACACCCTGCTGAGGCATTTTCATTTTTTTGTGTTTAATGGACACAAAACTGACCACTCTGCAGTGAACAACTAATAAAAAGGGACTTATCCCAGGGAGTGGATAATTCTTTTCCTAGAAGTCAGTAGTTGCCTGTGGCTCTTTGTCCGGCATCAGGACCACACACAATTTCTCCTTCCCATGCCTATTGAAACTCCTGTTGTTTGGCCAGGTTTAAAGCAGTCATTTCTATTGAGAGTCTATTTTAAAGTAGACTCTTGATATTCTGGCTCTTCTACTCTTGATGTTATGCTGCTTTGATATTCCCTGAGCCCTAGGTGCAGGAGCTGTGAACTAGATGTATCTATCAGGGCTGAGTCCGGCAAATTCTGTTGATTTCTACACTGTATCTAGATATGGCCTTCTGTGATGGTCTCCATTTGCTTTAAAGAGAAGCTTTTTTGATGAGGTTTGGGAGCTTCCCTTACTTACCTCTGGATACAAAGATAAGATTTAGAAAATAGGAAAGAATTAAGCTAGTCTAGCAAAGTGGTAGTAATGCATTTTCCCTAATGTTCATGATGTCACTAATTCTAGGTATATTTGCACACACACATGCACACACACACTCATGTGTAACAAATATATACTTCTTCTAAAAAAAGATATCAACTTGAAAAGGGGTACATTGAAAGGTTTGAAGGAAAAAGGCAGGGAAGTCTTGGAGAAAGAAAGGGAAGCAAGAAGTGGTGCAATTCTATTTCAAATTAAAGCATTTTAAAATAAAAATAATCTTTCCCTTTTTGTTTCTTGTGAAAGTATGTTTATATTTGATTTTGTGAGGTTGTGTAAGTTCAGGATGCTGCATGCACATGTCTTCATGTAGAGGCAAAAGCCTGGTGTCCGATATTTTTCTCAATCACTCTCCACCTTAGTCTTTGAAACAGAGGCTCTCACTGAACCTGAAGCTCACTGATTCATCTCCTTGGACTGACTGGAAGTACGATGGTCCCCGTGTCAGTCTCATCTACCTGGTAACACAAATGTGCATTGCTGTGCCCAAATTCTATTGGGTTCCATTAAACACACTCAGAGCCAGAACCTGGAAACAACCTAGATGGCCTTCAATGGAAGAATGGATGAAGAAAGTGTGGAATATATACACATTAGAGTACTATGCTGCAGTAAAAAATAAAGTACATTAATGTTATACATCTATCCTTCTGGGCAAGTTACAAAAGGATTTTGTGCCTCGTATTATTGTTATTCAGGACCCAAGGATGAGCCGTTTCCTCACTACACTCCAGACCCCAGACCCTGGTCCACACACTCCCTTCTCTCAGGTAACCATTATTCCTTTCCCATTTCTATTGGGTAAATATTTAAGATTTCACACACGAGTAAGGTCACAGATGAGTAAACTTGTCTCTGGGTGCCTAACATTTTTCATTTAATACAATGATGAATTCCTTTAGTGCTCTTCCTGGGTATCAACTTTACCATTTTCTTTCCATATATTTTTAGTATAAATTTGCTATTCTGTTCTTCAGCTAGTAACTATATACCAACACACCAATTTGCTACTCACCCCAATTTTTTAGTTTGTTGGGACCATTTGGAGTCCTGGCCTTCAGTGCTCTTCCCTGCTAGAGCCTTCTGATTGGAGTTACTAGAAGCTGTGCCTTGAGTATCAGAGGATGGGGTTTTCACCTGTTGGCCCTCTTGACTGCTGGGTATTTAAGCCTCCATGGTGCTACTGAATAAAGGGTTTTTTACCAGTGATTAGACGTCCGTGTGTCTGTCTGTCTCTGTGTATGTTTGTGTATTTCAACCTCCAGCCCCTTGCCCAAAGCTCGTGAACTGTATTGTAGCGCATAGAGCACAGACTGGGGGGGGGGGGGAAGCTCAGTGCGCTGCATTAGTTGTCTTTAGAATAATTGTTTTCTAAAAAGAGTCATGTTTGAAAAGGACAAGAAGTGTAATTCACTTGAAATGTTCTATATTTGTAATTATGTTACAAGGAAACTGAATTCATATTTCTTTTGAAAACCACAAATTACCATGTTTATTCATAAAAATCTACATATTTGATGCAAATGCCACTATGTATCTTTAACATCTGGAGGTTTTGCATTATTAATCCAGCTTATTTCCTTGAAAGTATGAAAAGATATAATGCTTTAGCAGTGCCTGAGAATGAATAAGAAACTAACATATGCCATCATCAGAATGATGTAAGTTGAAGTTCATATAATTGTAATTAAACATCATTTCTGTATGTCTTCTTTTCTCTCAGACATTAGAATATAAAAACAAATTCTGACCTTAAATCTAATAATTTGCTATAATAACAATTAATAGGCATCAGATTAAAAAAAAAACAGACCCCCGGAATTTCTAATTAGATAAAACCAATATAATTTACTAACAGTAATACTGAGTTATACTTTAGCCAAAGGATTGCTTTAGGGCATAGTTTAATCCAATAATTTGCTGTCCAGACAACTCTCAAATCAAAGGCTGTTTGCTAATACTCAGTAAGACACTGAAGGTTTACAAAGTTTCCTGAAACATCTTCAAGGTAAAGACTGGTTACAGTTTTATCCAAACCAGTATGAGTGATGTTTGTGTTCTTTGGCCATCTTTGTAAAGAGAACCTCAAAGAATATGGATTAATTTACTCTGTAGTTTCCTCTCAGTTTGTGACTCCTATGTAAAGAATGCGTGTGAAAGAAAGCTCCAGGGAGATTATAAACAAAATCACATTTCAACAAACTGAACATTCTACCCAGCACTCATTATGTTAATGTAATCATTATGAAATAACCGATGGAAAACATAAGCACACACATATACACATTCTGCACTTGTAGTTACAAAAAATAAAAATCCAGACAAGACAAATATCCTTTCTATTCATTAATCTTTCCTGAATGTGAATATTAAAATCCATTGCAGAAAAACTTTCATTATACATTAAAATACATTTTAGTGATCAATAATATTAAAATTTTATAAAACAATTATGTTAACCTGTAGGATAAGACAGAGTCCAGAGTCAATCATTCTTCTTCTTCTCTCTCTCTCTCTCTCTCTCTCTCTCTTTTTTTATATATATATATATATATATATATATATATATATATATGCTTCTACAAGAAGGGTAGACACTCTCAAGCCCCAAATGAGGTTGGACACACCTGTAATGCTCCTGGCAGATTATGTTTGTGGCCCAGTCATTCTTTCTTGGCCTTTATAACACGGACTATGCTCCCTTCGTCTCTGCCTGTCACCAAAAGTGTCCCTTTGCCTTCTTGGTTCCTTGGGCTGACAGATCCTGACTTGCTCAGAGGCAAGAACTGCAGGAAGCCTCGGGAATTCAATTTCCCATCCATCAGGAGCTTTCGGTAAATAAGTGCCAGGACTCAAGTTGGAAAAGCACTCCATTAAAGCAATAACGACAAGTGTTGGAAATGCTGCTAGCAGTGGAGACACGTTACAAGTTGTTCTCCCTTTCAGCAAATGTTGGAAAGGGGTTTTTCATTATTTTTAATTTCTGTGTTCTCTGAAAAAATGTAATTACAAATTACCTTATGGCTTTTTGCAGTATACATCTTTTAAAAACCTTCTATCGTCAATCCAGAGTGTCTGAGGCAGTCTTGCTGAAAAGCCATTGGATGGAAATCATCCAGAAAAGTGGGACCTAGGAATCCCACTGCTGTGAGAGGGCTACAGTCTACCTTTGGCAAGTTATCGCGGCATCTCCTTTCCTACAGATAGGAGCAAGGTTTACCTCCCCTTGCATGAAGGTAGTTCATATAAAGGTGGCTAGATTTCTCTTCCTTGCATGTCTTTCAAATCCTAGTAGGTTTATATTGCTTTCCTAACAATAGAGTCCACACTGAGTTCAGAACACTCTTACTGATTCCTTTGATAGTTTCAACAAAATCTCTCTTGTCCATCTGTGTGTGTGTGTGTGTGTGTGTGCATGTGTGTGTGTTTCTATCTGTCCCTAATGTGAAAGTGAATGGAATGGAGTCATACTAATATAATTATATTTCTCTTTGTTTTTTACTTAGTTCTTTGAAAAGTAAAAAATTCTAAGGAAGAAACTTTTTGAATTAGCCAAATTTATTTGAAACTTTGCAGAATGCTTACTTAACCTTGACTGAGTAGAACATCTCAATTGAAGGAAGATGAAATGCTGTAAGTCATGAGTCAGAATTATCTTATGTTCATTTCAATCCTTTTAAATAATCTTTTTATTTGTCAACCACTGTATCTGATTCCACAACCCTCTGACTTTAGATTAAATTATTGGAATATGGTGCTGTGCTGGCATACCAAAACTCTACCCAACCATAATTCTAAGATGTAAGAAAGACAATAGGACTGACCATGCACTTGGAAGCACTGGTCTGTGACAGTACTGACCTCTGAAAGATTTTAAAGGTTTGATTCAACCACACACTAAGTACTTTTCCCACAGACATCAGCCTCTAATCCAAAACAGTTATAACTCTATGATACTGGAAATAGTGTTTGCCTTTTATAAACAATGGCTCAGGCTAAGGCTTTCACAACCATAGATACCAACCAAACACCTGGGATGATTGCTATATAGTCAGGTTAATGCAATTCGCTCCTCAAGTTAGATTTACTTTCTGGGCCAGCTCTCAGGCCCCAAGGAAACTAGTTTATTCTACTGCTCGGAACCTTGCAAATGATGAAGATAATCAGCCAGATGAAGAAGTGTGTCTGGCATGGGGAATGGGAAAGGTGTGACATTTTTCTCCTCTGCTGCTGCAATGAGAAGAGTCTCAAATACAATCCCTTGGGTATTAATGGCGATTTCACTCTCCAGAAAGGACAAAATGCCTAATTGGCTGTTGGTGAGCAACTAAACCTTCAACAATGCTGCTCTCCCTAGAGGTCCCTGGGTGAGGACAAAAGCTTCAACCCTCTAATTACATAAGTAGTCTCCTTGGCAACCTACCTCTATCCTACATTATCCAGCCTCCTTAGTTCTCTCATGAGAAGAGCAGATAGATATTCGTGTAATGTTAGAAAGTCTTAAGAGTTACCAGCTTAAGTTAGGCACTCAAGCAATCGTAGTAGTTTTTAACATTCTGTATTAGAAATTTTAGCAAAACAAAAGTGAAAAAAATACTTTCAATTTTATTAGTATTCCTCTCTCAAGAAACAACATAGAAATGCACTATTCATTTGTCAGCACTGATGTCAAAGATATGCGTGTGTCTGTGTTTGTGCCTATATGTGTATTTGTTCTGCCGAACTTGAAAACTTAAAAAAATAAATCAGTAAGTAGAATTAAGGAGATCCCAAATCTTCCCATCTTAACAAACATCTATAGTGTTAGAATAGCAATCTGTGAATCTTGGAATTCACGCTTTTACTGTCAAAATATTTTTATGGATTTATTCAACACCAAAATAATGAAAAATCCCTGACAGAGTTAAAATTAGCTTTCTATCTTCTTTCAACACTCAAGTATCCATTCAAACATATTTAGATTTTAGTGGGTAGGATCTTTGTATCTATCATAGGCTGGTCTTGATGCTTGATGTTCCTCACTTTTTTCTCAGGCAGACATGTGCCACCATATCTATCACCAACTTAATTTCTTGTCTTATTAATCCACACAAACACACACACATCATATATTACAATTTCTTTTAGGGACTTGGTGTATCCTAGTTACCCACCCCCCATTCTTCATTCTCTTATTTTCTTCCCTTCTTTTTCAGCTCATCTTTTCTCACAAATCTCTTTTGATATTCAATACAAATTGTTTTGTTCGTATCCCCTTAGAATTTTATCTCAGCTGTCTCTGTGACCAAGGTTATGATATGAACCATCCCCTAGAGACTGTGTGCTCACTACTGACTACATGGCTATAATATGTCTTCCTTCCTCTCATAATCCATTAGTTAACAATAGTTAAAGAGTGAGTGGTAGATTTTTGTGAGTCTCTCCTTGATCCATCGCTCATTGTTTGGGGCTGAACTTTCACGAGCCCTGTACCCTTATGCATAGCTGCTGAGTTAATGATAGCCATGAGCTCAGAAGATCATTTATTCCCCAGTTCTTTTCTTTGCTTTTCAGCTGATGTCTGTGTAGATTGGAGTGCTTTTTCAGCCAGGTTCAGCATTCAGGAACAAATCAGTAGTGAAAAAAATGAAAGAAAAAAGTAATAAATCCAAGTGACTGTTCTATACAACAACAGACTAATCAAATCTGATATGATTTTCAGGTGGAATTTGTGTTTATTTCTCTTTTAACCAATAAAACATAACCAAACAAAGATAATTAGATGGTGACTGTGTCACTGTGAATTTACCTACTTACTTACTTAAGCAACTAGTTAGTTCTAGGGACTGATCCAGTGCCTTGTCCATACTAGCCAATTAATCTATCTCTAGGGAATTGAGTTAGACCCAAGAATCTATTCCTAACAAACAAAATAAACTCAGTATTGGAAACCCTGTGAAAGAAACCACAATTTATTCATAATGAAATGAAGTTCTAGAACCCTTACTATATCCTACTGTTTCTATGTCAGAAGTCTCACTCTGTGTGACAAGATATACTTCACTGAATCTCTCTGTTCAACACTGAGCTCTGATGACTGTCCACCATTCACAAAGGCCACAACAAAATTTAACAATCACATAGAATAAACATATTCAATTTCTATACCCAGGAAATTCCACCCAAATTCAGTGACTAACAAAGAGAATTTAATGGTGGGTATGTATAGATTTGGGATCTAGAAACAAGTTGTTTACAGAGGGTCTTTTAAAGCAAAGCTGCACATTGCGTTTGGTTAGTTTATAGCATAGGGTTTGTGATTTGAAGTTGGCATGTACAGTGAACATAGGGTATTAAATACTTCCATTTAAGAATTAGCATCCTACTTGGAAGCTGTGTATCCAGATGTTTAGGCTATCTCCAAATTACTATGGTTTTTAATATGTTCAAGTAAACAAGTTTCTTGCCACTATAAATTGATTCACAAACAAGAGGAACATTGTTTTTCAGTTATTCTCATCAAGAACTTTCTGGGAGTTTTTACCATAATGTGAGATATCACTAGAGGATACTTTGTGGTGCACAGTAATGGTGAGCTTAAAGAGTCTGTCAGTTATTGAAATTCATCCAATTTAAAGATGTTCTAAAAGATGTACAAATTTAGGGAAATAAAAAAAAACGATGCTAGCAATCATAAAGGATTTCAGTGTCAGACATATTTTTGAACAAATTTCAGCAGTGTATAACCTGAGTTTACAAATTAATTGACTTACTTGTTTTTAGTGAGCTATTATTTTCCAATAATTTCTAAAATAAGCAGATACAAAGGTGAGAATGGAACTTAGTGGCAAGTCAAACCATTTATCGTACTGAGCATGAAATTGTTTTCAATGATACTTGTGGGGTTAGAAAGTATTTCAAAGTTTATTTTATAGTTTTGTCATAAAGCATCATAAATAAGGAAAGCCAAAAGCAATGTTTTACTGTGATTTCTTTGTATATCTTAATGTGCTTGGAATAAAAACAACTTTCTTTTAGCTGATCAAGTCTGTTTGAAGTTTCTTATTAAGGTGGCAGAACTTAACCTGTGAATTTTTCTAGAGGCCTGGGGACACACACAGCAAGATCTAACTTTTCTTCTGGGTAAAAATACATGTTTCTCTGTATGTGAAAGTTTGCTTTTTGTTTGTCATAAGAAATCCCCTGGTGAGGTGAGTTTTCTGAAATAAAAATTTAGGAAAACATGCGCCTGGAGAAAATAGAAAGCAACATAATGAGAAATTAACACCTGAAAATACACTCATAATAACTTATGATAACTGTTTTCTCTTTGAAGAAGATGATAAAGTTTTGCAGAAGTACACTTGGATATGGATATGAATCTAGTCTGTCTTCACATTTGATAGTATCTATGACTCTTAGATCATGCTAAATTTAAAACTCTTGATTGTGTCTTCCTTCCTAAATTATTGGCTGAGTACATGGTAATACCACTCTGAATCCAATTCCCTGCACAATATATAATCTGAGACTTCACTGTATATGTCCATAATCTATAAAAGACATGTTTTAATCCATTTGTCAGCTTTTACTTTTAGTTTCAGGGATTATCTTACTTTTGTCTCTTCTGCAGTGATAAGTTTATAATGCACACCACCACCCAGGTATTTTGTGTTGTTTCTGTGGTTCCAAACTAATTTTCAGAATGAGCTGTCTCCAGACCCTTAATATAACATACTCAGTATAATGTGATTGTAGATTCTACAATATCCTAAAATAGCAATGAAGTTTTCATCTAAATATGCTCATGAAATATTACTGGCAATTTTCAACTTTTTATCATCTAGAATATCAAATTCCTAAAATAAGAAAATAAATATATAATCTTGTACTTTAATATTTTTTCTATCTTTTTGCATTTTTCATTGATTTGTTTCCACTATAGAACTTTATTGAAGAGTGCAATCATGGTAAGAAAAGCATTATACATATTCTAAACTGAAGTTTGTAATTCTAAAAGCAATCCTCATTATTGCAGAAATGTAATGTAATTGAACTGTGGTAGCTAGCCACTTGGGGCCATGACAGAGACAAAGACTGCAAAATCTTCTATGCCCACGGTGTGAAAGGAAAGAGAATTATATTCTGATGACCCTAGAATTCTATCTGCTGTGTTAAGAAAGGTTTGTCAGTATATCAAGAGTGTGAGTGAAGAAAGTTCTTTGAGAAATTCAAAGCTAGGAAATTGTAAGTTTTTACAAAAAACAAAATACAAAAACATGATCACTATATATATATATATATTAGATAGGGTTTCTCTATAGCTTTGGAGCCTGTCCTGGAATTTGCTCTGTAGACCAGACTGGTGTCAAATTCACAGAGTTCTCCCTGTCTCTGCCTCTTGAGTGCTGGAATTAAAGGCATGTGCTGAAACTGCTTAGCAGTCATATAGGTTAAGACAGCCTATGGAGAAAGAAAAATAAGCAGAATGAAGGTTGAACACTGCCATAATGCTTGATTCATTTCCTCTCCCACTAAAGTTTGTCCTTAGGTTCAGGGACATCATTTAGGGTTAGAGGGCAGGGTCCTTCTGTTAATGGAGATAACAAAACAATTTCTATCTATATTTAGATTTGATATAGGAAAATTTTGATTGATAAGTAATTAAGCTGAAGAGAACAATTGAGAAATTCCTGATCAAATTGATGATGAATATCTTTCTTATAAACATCTCACAACCTGGTCTTTCAGTTCCCTAAAATATATCTAATTGTGGCTTCCTATGATGATAATTCATTTTGCTGCAATGACATTTCTTACGGTCTCCTCGGAAAGGACTGCTGTGATTAGGGAAGCATACCATAATATAAAGTTTCAGTTTCAGCTAATTGGATGATTTACAAGGGCTGCACTGGATATGAAATGCTTGCGTGGTGGGTTTTTTTACATGCTAGCTGCTAAGAGGAAATACTATCAAATCACCCTGGGATGCTGCTATTCACAGAACCGCTCACCGTGCTCAAACTGCTTTGTTTTGTAGACTGACCTAGAATGAAAGAAGATGAGTTGAATATTTCATGCTGTGCTGGAATGTATAATTCATGATCAAATTCTTCAAAAAGAAATAGATAAGAACTGAAAGCTATAAATGAAATATTTTTATACTTAACAGAGACCCACTCCATAAAGATCTTTTAAGTTTGACTTTCACTGATATGAAGAATTATGAAAAAACAACAAGCCACTAAATAAAGAATCCAAAGAAACAGGGGAAAGTAGAAGAGAAAAATAAGTAACCAGAAAAATAGATAACTCTCCTAGTAAATACAGAAATAATTTTCTCTGTGATCATTTATGAAAATCATAGCAATTTTTGAAGATGCTGGAAAATATGTCCATTGCCTTTGTCCATTGTGTGTGGTCAGGCTTTCAGAAGTGGTCATCCCAAGTATCTTCTAAAAATGAGAAGTAACCACAGCCAGTTCGTTCAAACACTTAATTATTAATTTGTCGGCTACTGGTGCAATTTATTGTGATGGCGCTGGGTAGAACCCCAGCTATGCCAGAAGAGCACTATACCACTGAATTATCTTTCAAGACCAATTATAAAATCCTTTGTTGCGTACCTATAATTTTCTTAGATTGATGCTTAATGTGATTGAGGCATGGAGCTTATAAATCCACTGGCTATATAGTTTATCAATCAAGCTAAGATACTTTGTTCTATGAAAGGGGATATTGTAAAGAGACTGGTTTAAAAATGAAGTTGCCTCTAATAAACAAGATATACAAGTTATTCTAGTTATTAATATTGGCCTTCTTTACATTTTATTTAGACAATCTGTTTTCTTTTTCATTTATTTTACAAACCATCTGAAGCCCTCCTTCCCACTATTCCTCTAGTTTTCTTGGAATAGGATTAGACAAAGTTCTAAATGCTGTTCATTTCTTTTTTAAAAAAAAAATTGCTCATTTAATCTGGGGATAAAATTTCATTCATACCTGAATCAGTGGAGATGTGGGTCTAATATAATTCTATATGAAATATGCCATGAGCTAAAAATGACCTGACTTTCACCGTACTTAACCATGTTTGCTTGTAAACTTGCTGGTTGGAAATCCCTGGGTAAGACAAAGGACTTTATTATCTACATTTTGCAGACACTTCTTGTTCTTGTCTGTTTCTTGGCCCTCAATCTGATAGCCTGAATGTGTTGTTACACATGCAAAGGTGTTTTATGCCACTGAGTAGCAACAAAATCCTACACTGTGCTTGTTTGTTTAGATTTTTACTTTTATTTATGAGTGTGCATACATGACTGGATATTTGCTTGATTACAATGTGCAAGTACCCATAGAGACCATAGGTCAGGGTTTTTTTTCTGATGCTGGACTTACAGATGAGTTTAAGATGACCATTTTGGATGCTGGGAACATAATTTGAGTCCTCTGTAAGATACATAAGAGCTCTTAAGTGCTGACCTTCATTTTTTTGGCTTTGTTTTGTTTTATGAAATCCGATGCTAGCATAAAAGGAAGAAAGGCTTCATTTATTTTGGCTTATCATGAAAGGGGTACATTCTATTGTGGCAGGGAAGGGAGAAGGGGTGTGGGTGGTTATCTGATCACACAATGGTGATCACCTGCCCATCCATCAGCCCAAGGGAACCTTTGCCAGCATCTATAAAGACAATATAGCAAAGGAGTGCTACTGCCCTGCAGAGGAAAGAGACAGAAACATGGCTATATCTGGCTTGGTCTTAGAACAGGGTCATTGTTTCCCTGGGGAAAAATAAGATTTTTTTCCCTTCATATTGTCTGGATTTTATGTGTATTTTAATTGAAAATTTGTAATCTCCAAATATGTAATATTTCTGTCTTCAAATTATCCTTTAACTTGCTTTTGTTTAGCAGACTTACTTAGAACTACCAAAATGCAAATGTCCTAGAAAATAAACCTGCCTATAACTTTCCTGACTATAAAATGCTGACAGTTTATAAAGAAACAGAGGCACTATTCATAGACTGTGCAAAAATTTTTTGCTTTTTCTAGAAAAAATAATAACTCATGTTCTGCCAAAGAAGAATTGGTTTTCTTATCTCTGGATCCTTTGTGTTTCACAGTAAACTCTGAGAAAGCAGCTTTTTCCACTGCCTTTTTTTTTCCTGAGGCTTTTGAACTTCCAAGAGAACAGCGAAGACTGGGAAGTTCTTCAAACAATAGCTTTAGCTGTCTGGTTTAGTTCTGAGTTTTCACTGTGAGACATTTCATGAAAAATGCACTGGGTATTGTTAGAAACATGTTTTGGAGCTGATAGAGCTAGCATATATATTCATATGGAAAATTCCTGTGGCTCCTTTGCCTGTGTGAGTGTATATCTGTGTATACATGCCCCATTGAGGTCCTTCGTTAAATGTTGTTACCATGAGGTAGAATTCAAGGAAGGTTGGATCACTTGAGTCCCTGTCAAATCTAAATGTCAGTACAGATTATTCTCCACTTTAAATAAAAATGCCTAAACTACCAGGTTTCAAGACCAGTCTACATTATAAAGTGTTGGATATCACAGAAGGAATAAATCAAAGCCTTCCAGATTTCCTCCCTCAGACAAGATTACCAAAAAATATACAGGATTTCTTTTTTTGCAGATGTATACTAGGTTTTAAAAGGACCAGCCAAAATTTAGTTTTAAAGCTTCAGTTCTGAGGTAACTTTTAATAAGTCTATTATTTCTGCCTAAATTCATCCAGCAAGAATGAATTATGTATTTCTGATAGAAATCAGTCACTGGAGACACAGTTCAGGTCCTACGAAGGGAATAATTTACCTTTCTCACATGGTTTACAAATCATTTCACCACGCATTTCCTGAGACTGAAATTCCACAGAATTAGCTAGACATGATTTCCTTTTCTAATAAAACTGTTACATGTTGGACACATTTTTTAAACTATCATATTCATCTCAAAATTAAAAATATCCTGTTGTTGACCTCTGTGGTAGAGAGCCTGCAGCTTTAGGTCTGCAGGTCTAGCCCCTTCATGTGCCCCAGGAAGTCATAGATGGGGTATATATTGGGGTGGGCCACCCCATAACCCTGGTTCTGGGTCTGGGTAGTTGCAGGGTTGGTCAGCCCCATCAACTATCCCACGTCCTCCCCACCAGGATGAGCTCAGCATTGTCATGGCTAGATTACCCTTTGGAGCAATGAGCAAGGTGTTGGGCCATTTCTCGTCTTTTCACAATCTCAGGTTAGCTTCTCCCACACCTATACCATTATGGCCATCTCTACTATGTTGCCCAGGTAGGGTGTGGGGGCCACTCTCCTGGGTGTTGTAGCTGGTGAGAAGCAAGGACAGCTCTCCTCTTAGGACCTCAGGGCTAGCTGTCCCACCTGCCACACCCAGTGAAGGAAGCAGCAGGGGTGGGGGCATCTCTCCTCGTCCCACACCACCATGTCGCAGATGAGGGGCAGGGCCTGATCTCTCTCACTCATGTTCTCAGGGCCAGTTCATTTGCACCCCTATCAATAGGGTCAAATCTACTGTGCTGCTCAAGTAAGGTACAGGACCCATTTTTTCCAAGTGCTGCAGTTGGTGAAACGGGCAAGGTTGGCAGGGCATCACTCCCTTGCCCTCACCATCACAAGGCAAATGAAAAGGATGTGGCCAACTATGCCATTCTCACAAGAGGGTCTACTGTACTGACTGAGCACAGAACAGAACCTGCGGTCCCGAGTGCTGCAGCTAGCAAGAGGAGTTCCAGTGAGGACCAGTAATGTAGCAGATCAACGACTTTTTTGCAATGAACACTTGCATGTAAAGATGCATAAGTAAAAGGATTTACTGTGTGACTTCCTCTGTCACACTTCAACTTCCATGACAAGACTGGGCTTTCATTTCTTTCTTTTTCCCTCGTAAATTTCATTTTATTTTATTTTGGGGGAGGAAATTGCAAGAACTGAGGGCAGATATGAATGGACAGGGAAACGAATGGAATTGAGATGCATGATGTGAAAGACACAAAGAATAAGTAAAAAGGAAGTCACAAAAGAAATTAAATATGTCTATCACTTATAAAACTTCTTTTGGATTCTATATAATCCTTCTACCAGGACATATCCCATCTAGTTTCCTGTCCCCTGCTACATTCAGTGAAAATCATCTGTCTAACATCTGTCTTCCAACTACCTCTTTCCTTCTTCTTTCAATTTTTCTTTCCTGTCATGGTCTCATTGTAAATCACAAGGGTGTTATTTTAGGATTTCATTC
The DNA here is from genome assembly GCF_014885135.2 of Alexandromys fortis. NCBI lineage: Eukaryota > Metazoa > Chordata > Mammalia > Rodentia > Cricetidae > Alexandromys > Alexandromys fortis. Next base: position 2,536,991 of record NW_026067913.1, on the reverse strand, counting down.
ACCCAAATTGATGTACATAGCTTATGTCTCTTTGGAGTGATTATCTGTGTGCTAAACCATGTTAAATCTACCACTTTGTTGTTTATCTTTTCTACTTTTTAGTCTCTCTTTTTTTGACTCCTGTGGATTTTTAAAACTTTTTTTGGATAGTTTTAAAACTATTTTTGGATAGCTGATATAAATATAAGGTTATTCAATGTATTTTTGGACATATTTTTCCTTCAGTGACTCTACTGCAATACACTACTTTCATAGTCCACCTTTAATACATCCGGTTCAATACAGTTGGATAACTCATGTTCTTATGCTCTTTAAAGTGAGTATTGAGATATTAAATATATTTTTAATTAATTTATTTTTGAAGACAAACATTCTTGATTTTATATACCAATCCCAGTTCCCACTCCCTCCACTTTTTCTGATACCCCCAATTTTCCCCCCACGCTACCCCTCCATCCACTCCTACGAGAAGATAAGGGAGTCTAGAAAATCTAGTACATCACTTTGAGGAAGGACCAAGGCCCTCCCACCTATGTCTAGGCTGAGTTGATCAATCTAAGTATGTTTGATAAACTATGAGGAAAGTTTGTTTATATTTCTGTTACTTGTAGAAAATTCTTTGCATTTTATTATATCAAAACATTATTTGTTTCTTGTATATCTCTGAATAACATAGTGACATTGAAAATAAAATTCATAGACGACAACTATGTTTTAGCTGCTGAGCAAGTTCATTTTACCTCCCCACCTCAGTATCTGTATCCCAAAAATCTGTCATCTTAAAATGGTATCCACTACAGATCATACATTCTTTTATTCCTGGATTCCTTTAAGCTTTTTTCTTTGTTTTTACTTTTTGACAGTATTTACTTTTTGACAGGTATTTTCTGATATATATGTAAGAAAATGTCCATTAGAACTGGAATTTTATATCATTTATTGTATTTGAGAAGTTTCAAAGATTACTTTTTCAAACCCTGTTTTTGACCCTGTGAGTTCTTCCTGAAATTTTTTCAATCTCATAAAATTTGACTGTATTTCTGTCCTGCCTGGTCCTGCAGCCCTTCAGGCCCCAAGAAACAACAGATGCTAATAATCAGGGTTATTATTAACTAGCTCTTACAACATAAATTAACCCGTAATTCGTGTCTATGTTTAGCCACATGGCTTGGTTCTTTCTATCAGTGAGGCATTTCTTCCTCTGCATCTGGCTAGTAACTGCATCTTTGCCTTTCCTCTTCCCAGAAATCTTTTATAGGTCTCCCAGCCTATACTTCCTGCTTGACTACTGGTCAATCAGCATTTTATTAAACTAATACAAGTGACAAATCTTTACAGTGTACAAGAGCATTATCCCACAGCATTGGACTTTTGGTCACTCTCCTACAGGTTCTTGAGGTAATTTAGTTTATAATTGAGCTTGCATTTTCTCTGTTTTTAGAAAAGCAAAATTCAAATGTTTTATTTTGATAGCATCTCCATCTGATTTCAATCCGGTCTGCTCTTGAGAATCTAGCCATTTCAGTTCTTATTGATATTTTCAGCCCTATGATTTCTGCTTTTTTCTTTGTGTGTTAATTGCTCATGCATTTCTTACATTTTGCATGATTGTAATTGATGATTTTAAAGATTACAATGAAGCCCTCTTTAAATTCCTGCCTGGTGAATTCTGGTGTTTGTCTTGATGGCCACAGAAGCTGATAATGTTTTCTCAATCAAACTGTTGTTTCCTTGGTTCTTATAATCAGAGAATTGTTTTATTGCTTCCTGAATATGATGTTATGTGACTCTAATCTCAATTAATTTTAGGAATCATTTGATTTATGTTTATATAACATATCAATAAGTCTATTTTTTATGGACTAAAATTTAAAATATAGTTGTTAGAGTCCACTTAGTATTATTTTGCCATGCTTACCTGGTGCATGTGGGAATTCCAGTGACCTCTCTTTCTGCTGTCTGAAGGGCAGAAGCAGGAATGAATGTCTTTAAAAGGCAGACAAACACTGCAGGTGAAATCTCAAGATGGGTAGGATAGTATGGGACCCCTGGATTGAAAGGGCAGTTGAAAGATCCTTACAGTAACTTGATATGTCATGATCTAAGCAATATATATGTTAATACAAAATAAATAGCTCCTAATTCTATTAATTACATGATATTGCTAACTTTCTCTCTTTCGTATACAAGAAATGCTGAAAACATATACATTTTGTTTGCTGATATTCATCATTGCATCTGTTTCTTAAACGATTGAAGCCACTTGAAATTAAATGAGAAATTAGGATATATAACTGTTTATTTTCCAGTACAAGTTGATGGTCATAAATGATTTGTTATACTATAAGATACCCATGAATACTATTTTCATGAAATGTATTTTCAAATGTATCACTGACTCTAACATTGTTGATTCACTGTAGTGCTTTTAAAAATGCATCATTTCCTGATATTTCAATCAAGTTTAAATCCCGTAGTCTAATTGTCAGTAATACTTCCTTCTATTCAAAGTAGAATATATTTTTATAATTTTTTTTCAAAAGGGTTAAGAGAGGCTTTTCAGAAAATCATTTATTGGCTATCAGGACAGTCAAAGAAAGTGAAAAATATGTGATAGAACATAAATGAAATGACTAGCAGTCAATATCCAGATAAGTTCATTTAGGAGTTGTGCTTTTCCTCTTTTGTTTTGTTTTATTGTTTGTCTTGTTTCACTGCTTTCCATAGCTCTTTAAACAGTTAGCATCATCTGCTATCACTATGGGGAATAGCTGTTCTTCAAGTTAGACTCAAATTGTCAACAGACTGTTTGCCTATGCAAAGGAAGGTTTCCAAGACAAGTTCGAAATAAGCCTTTAAAGGAAGCTGAGAGTTTAAGTATTTCTTTTCTGAGTAGTTTAATATAGAGTAACTTTAAGATCTCTGGAAAAACTGAAGGAAAATGTTCAAAAGATAGCTAACCATGTGGACACTTCTCAGCAGCAGGAGAGAAGCTCATTGGAGCGATGACTTTTATTGGTCTACACAGATATCACTTGAAGAAGCTACAGTTTTATACAACATTGACTTTTAGGCGCATACTTTTATATTTGTTCCTTAAGTCTCTCATAGCATAATTACTTCTAGGTTGTTCTTTACTGTTTGGTTCAGAGTGACCCATTATTCATTACATTCCTGAGTATAGGCAGGTCATAACTACTGAAAGAACTTTAACTGAGTTCTGTGAGTTTGAAAAAAGACAGATACTAATTTTGTGGATAATTCATTACCTACTTTCAATAGGAATAGTTCAAAAGCATATTTTCTACATAAGCAAAAAAATATAGACTTCAAAAAATGAACTTTTTGTAATTTGAGTACTTGCTAAATCTTCAGGACTGAATTTGATTAATTTCAAGTCATTTTAAAATTCTTAGTTAATTATTTCATTAATAAATTTACTAGATAAATTTAATATGTCTCGTATACTAAATGCCTTAAATTGTCCCTGTGATTTATAATATCAGTTGTCTATGTATATATCTAGTTACATCTCACTAAGCTACTTTTCAATTTCAAGGTAATAGTCATAAAGCATTTTTATTTTAAACATTTCCCGAAGAAACCATCTGTTCTGAGAAAGAATTAGATGGCATGTATTCACTCATAAATGGATATTAGTTGTAAAGCAAAGGATAACATTCCTCAGCCCCAGAAAAGCTGGGTAACAATGAAGACCCTATGAGAGACACAGTGATCTCCCTGGGCAAAGAAAATAAATGAGATGTCCTGGCTAAACTGGGAGTGGGGAAGGAAGTAGAGGAGTGGGTATAGGAACATGTGGGATCAGGCTGGTCTAGTTGGGGTGGGACAGAAAAGGAGAGTAATAAAAGAGGGGCCATTTTGAGGTTAGGGCGAAACTTTGTGCCAGGGAAACTCCCTAGAACCTCCAAGTATGACCCCAGATAAGACTTCTAGCAAGAGGTGAAAGGGATTTTCTGAGCAGGGAGAAGGGAGTCAAGATCTTGATGAGAAAACTCAGAGACAGCTGACCTGAGCTTGTGGGAATTCACAGACTCTGGAGGTACAGCTGGGTTACCAGCATGAAACTACATCTGGTTGATAGTTGTGTAGCTTGGTCTTTCATGGGGATCCTAACAGTGGGGTCAAGGAGCTATACTAATGCATGAGCTGGCTCTTTAGATCTTATTCCCTAGGGTGGGATACCTTGTTTAGCCTTGGGGCAAGAGGAAGGAGTTAGCTAGGTCCTGCTTCAACTTGATAATTCCTGCTAGGTGATTCCCATGGGAGGCCTTACCCCACCTGAAAGGAGATGGAGGAGGAGTGGATGGGAGAATAGAAGGAGATGGTGGAGGGGAAGAAATGGGAGTAGAGAAGATAGGCCAAACTGTGGTTGGTATGTAAAATAAACCCTAAAAAATGATGAATAAAAAGCATTTATTAAAATCTCTTAGTATTATTGAAATTTCTTCTAAATTATGCTTGCTTTGTAAATTTATCCCATTTTTAATGATAGTATGAAATGATACATTTATAAATAATCTGTGTTCTCTTAGTAAACTATAATCACATGCTGGCATGCTCCAAATTTTTGCTAGATTAAAGAAGTAATATTTTGCAGAAAATAAATAGGGATAAACTGGAATGTTTCACATAGGAACAAATTCTCTAGATTTGAATAGATGATTAATACAGACAGGGTATAATGCATTTTGCTTTTATAATTCATGATGTTTTAATGAAAATTAGTATTTTGGAAAGTCATTGATTATGATTAGGTTATCCACATTATTTCTCTTTTTTCTTTGTGGAATGGTGATAAAGCATTGCTTTTATATCGCCTTTAGCACTCAATTTGAAAATGAATTTATATTAGACTACCAGAGTTCTTATAAGTCAAAAGCTTGGGAAAGACTCTAGTCTTAATACTTCTCAAGACTAATTAAATGGTTAATACAAAGTTTCTAGGCAAATATACTTAATATCCATTTTATTTTATTTACAAATTAAAATATTATATTATAGTTTACAAACAATTTGAAAATACCAAAGACTATTAAATACAGTCAATCATTACCATATAGTAAATAATTTTTTATTTAATATTTTCTCTTTAATTTAGCCACAGTTTATTCTTAATGGATGCAATTGAAGTTTACTTTCTTATTTAGTGTTTCTTTAAGAGAGAAAATAGAAAGTCAATATTTTCACACTCAGATATTCTTTTTCTATAAGTCATTTCAACATATTTCCTGTAACTTTCCGAGTGCTATTTCACACACCTCACAGAAACAATACAAGGCCTACATCAAAGGAAATAGTAGCACGTATGTCCTCTTACATGACAATGAGTGGATGGACAGACAGACAAACAGGCCAAAATTAATTGATTAGGTCCTGCCCCATGAATAAATTTTGCCATCTTCTTCAGTGTTGTTTGATCATCATGAGGGTTCAATTATTTTGAAAGTGGACCGTCTAACTGTAGCCTCTTCCAGGTCCTCTCATCCCTCCAATCCTACAACATGGAATAACATGGTAATAAAAAGAAGAGAAAACAAACTGTCTCCAGATAGAACATGATGTTCTCAGACTTCCTAGCTTCCAAAATGTTATGAAATGTATTTCCTTCCTTTATATTAACTAATATGTCACATGTCATTGCCATAGAGAAAATAGACTAAGGAAAATGGCAATGGTAAAATCCATAAGGAATAAAAAATGATGGCCAGAGTGTAGAACAATGAGAACCCTCTAACTTTAATAGTGAGACTGTTAAATGGGTCCACTGAAGTGGAAAACAGCTTTGTGATTTATGATTACCATTTTAGTTTTCTTTTCTTATATCTATGTTTATGACATGTCTGTTTGTATGTATGTGTATATATGTTCATAAGCATAAATATGGCTTGGTAAACACATGTGTGTATGCATACAAGAGAATGCGTGATAGCAATAGTCTTCCTTGATCATTCCCTACCTAGGCAGGGTCTCTCAAATGAACCTGAATATTTCTGTTTAGACTAGTCTAACCACCTAACTTTTCCTGGGAACATCAAGTGTGTCTTTCGAGAGCTACATTAACATAACCAGGGATTTATACTGATACTGGAGATCAAAACTTAGAACTTTCCTCATGTTTTCATGGCAGCATTTTTATTTATTCAAGGGTAGAATGTTGAGCTGTCTCCCCAGCTTCTCTTAGTCGTCAACTTCAAATTTGAATATGATGTCTAAGAGACGCCCAGATAACTGTTAAAACATTATTTTAGGGTATGTGTTCGAGGTATTTCCAGACAGAAATTTAATTTCGATTTATAAATTGAGTAAAATCACATTCTCCAATATGAATGGAATCATACACCACTGAGAGCCACAGAGAAGTAAAGGGAGGGGCAGCAAATTCTCTCTGTTTGTGCAACTGAGATATCTACATTCTTTGTCTTGACAGGAAGCCTGGAATTTTTTTTTTATGATAAAATAAGCAAACCATTTTTGCTCCTGGTAAAGAAACATTTAAAGATATAGCACCTTCTCTGTGAAGGTTATAAACTTCAAGACATTAAAGATGTCATGTAGGTGAGAGTGTTTTCTTCTCCATTTGCACAAATGTTTAGTGTCTCCTGACTCTTTGGAGAAAAGGGTGAAGAAGTTAATAAGCATACCAATTGGACTAACTTGTTTTTGTGTTATGGTTTGTTTTCCCAAAGAAGGGGGTGACCTTATCATTTATCATTCTTCTTCGCTCCCATTTGAGGTGGGATTCAGACCTTACTCCAGAGAAATGCTACTTTAGGAGCAGGAAAAACAAGATGTTGCTGGAGTGATTTTAACCTCAAGAATGAATATTATTTTCCTGTATCTTTATATTGATATTGCCTGCTTCACAGCCTCAAGTATTAGCTTTTAGTTTAAGTGTAAAAACTAGATGGTGTATGAGTTTGCGGAGGTGAAAATATAGTGGGTTACACCATGTGAATGACATGATTTCCTAGCCTTCTTAGTATCAAAGTTAAGAGATTCTCTTAATTTGCAATTCTTTCCTAGATTCCTAAAGTGCAGATTCACCAGACAGGCTTTGAGGTAGCAGAAACCTTAGTAAATGATGTCTCGTACTCTACTCAACCAATATGAACTCCCAACCATCCTCACATTCCCCTATTCCACAATAATTTGTTTCACAATAATCATTTGGGACTGTTATGCTATAACAATTACTTAAACATCAAAAGTCCTTTTTGTCTAAATTACTCATATTAATTTTAATCACAAATTTGAACTGCTATTCCAATAAACCAATCTCTACTAAGTATAAAAAGCCCTTTATAAATAATTTATTTTATAATTAAAACTACTTAATTATCATAATTTTGGTAAATGTACAAAAATTATATATAAATACTAAAATACTAACAATTAAAAAAAAGTCCTTTTTGGAAGAAAATAGTCAGTAAATTTAGCAGTCATTTTAAGTGTTGAGGGCAAAGATGTTTTACATGATAAACAGAAGCAAATGTGTTCCTAGACAATTTCAGAGATATTGCCAAAAGGAAAAGGAAAAATGTGACAAAACCTTTAAAATCTTTAAACATAACACGTTAAAATCTCATTACTACTTTTTGAAGTAATTTGCATTTTGTAAAACTTATTCCTGTCTTTAATGCTGTCTGTATTTCCACAACTTTCAACTCAAACTAAAAATATAATCCAATTTCATATTATTGACAAAATTTCTCTGCTTTTTTAGTGGCAATATTTGTATTTGCTTTCAATTTTACTTTTGATAGCAAAAAGAAATTTATGCTTACACATAATTTGAGACTGAGAGAATTAAAGAAAGTGATAATTACAAATCAATAAATAAAAAATGATCTGAGATCAAATTTTGATCAATATCACACCACAAAAGATATGTAGGAAGTAAAAATGTGACATTGTCTTCTGCTGCTAACATTAGCTTCATTAAAATACCCTGTCACTGTGCCTAGATATCCATTTGGTGAATCTCCCTTGAGAATGAAGAGCTACAGCAGTTAGTGCCATCTCTAAGAACATTCATTGCACCTGTCCCATTAGTTTTGGAGGTCATGTAACATAATTTCTGAAAATGTTTCACATTCTGTGAACTTCCGTTGAATTACAAATACAGACAGATGCACACTGAGAGAGCCTGCAGCTTTCACATTCCCATTTCTGCCACAGATCAAGGGGGTAAAAAGAAAATGAGCTAAGTTGTCCATATTTCAAAAACAGCTCATGTGAGCAAAAAACCCTCTGAATGGATTATATCTCAAATTAGACAACAACGCAATCAAACAGGGAATAGCCAAGAAACCCATTATCTCTCATCTCATACCCAGTACTTAGGAGAAACCAAGTTATGAGCATCAACATTGAGAAATTTCAACAAATAATCACGTGAAAATCAAAACCATCAATTTTTGTTGGGTACACTATTTGCAATCAATTGGCTGGAATTTAAAATACAGTCTAAAATAGAGACTATGCAGTAAGTTAAAAAAAAGAATTAGGAAAACAGGCAGCAAAATTCTCTTCCCTTCTCTCTCCTCTCTCTGTGTTTCTTGCCTTTGTCCCTGTTTACCTTGTTTTCTTGCTCTGTCTTTGTTTGTCCCACTATCCCTATCTCCTGATTTTTTTTGTTGTTTCATCAGACAGAGATGTGCTAGGTATCCCAAGGGTGTTCTGGAAGTTTTGTTTCTTCTGCTTCTGTCTCTTTGCTTTCCCTGATTAGCAAGGAAATATTGCCCCGAAGAAAGGCTCGCCAAGACTTCAATATTTAAAAGGCACATAATTTTATCAATGCTGTTCACATGACCCTCCTTACTGAAAGATGCTGAAAACCTAAAGATGATTTTAATGACATCTTAAAATGACAGAGAGACAGAGGATTTTCTTTAACCAAATTGAGAGAAACAGAAAAAAAATGTTGCTGTATGTTTGGAGCAGAATTTAGAGGTAGACTGATGAAAAGGAAAATAAAATATGAAACTGAAACTGGAGACACACTTAATTAGAATGGTACATTTAGTGGAAAACAACATTCAAAACTGTACAATAAAGGACAGAATTCACGTAGAACATAATTTGTTATAAATAGTTCTGTGTAACTGTCAAGCATTCATAATTATAGAATTCTAAATTATTCCCAGAAATCCAGAAGTATATATAAAATAACTTGTGTGAAGTGATGGTGGTTGTCTCCAGAGGCAAGTCTATTTTTCTACTATATACCATCCTTGACAACAAGCAGGACATTGTAGGCATGTGTGTGTGTTCATGGCTTTGTGTGTGTTTATAATCCATTAGTTCTCTATAGAAATATGTTTTCATAGGAGACTTTTAAAAGTATAATTTTTCTAAAGCATAAGATTGCTTCTAGCAGATTGATTTGAATATTTTTGCAGGTTTATCTTTATTTCAGCATATTTAAATGCATAAAATTTTAATGTACTTTTGTTTATATTAAGAGAACTTTCATAGAACATGGAACTAAATTGTCTAAAATGTTCTAATTTTCTAAAATCCTGAAAGTGCATGATTTCGTATAAAATAGATGAAGAGTGATATTTTCTACAGCACCCAAAACTACCAAAGCTGAACAGCTTAAGGAGTAACCTAAGTTCATAAAGTAATTGAACAGTAAGGTTCTCTTCATTTTTATATGGCTTTAAAATACCACAAAAGGTCAAATTGAAAAGCCAAAGAAGAAAAAACATGGCATACTAATTATACACAAGCTTAAACACTGTAATTTTTCTCATATGGACATTTTTATCAAGATAATAAATTGCTATTTTATAGGTTGGGGATTTACATAAATTTGTTCAATACTTAACCCTGATGCTTGGCTTCAAGAATATTTTTAAAATAGTTATTATGTATTGAATCTTTATATTGAAAATATAATTTGCACCTTAAGTCTAAAGCATTATATTAGCAGGTACATATTTGCTTGCTTTAGATTAGCATAATTTATTAAATGTTAATTGAATCCCAGTTTTATCTTAGTTTTGCCATGGTGAATTACTTTTTTCCAATTACATTGTATTGTAATGGCATCTGCTAGAGAAACTCTATGAAGTGTTAATAAAAATAATAGTCTCATCTATCTCAAAAGGAACAATTGAAGGGTTTAAGTTGCAATATTAAGAGACTTTTCTCTAACTTCTCTTCATTGTAACAGAGTGATGGGTTTCTTTAGGCAGAAAATGTCAGGCATACATTAACGGTATTGTCAGACTAATATTTGCTCTCATTTGTTGTACAAAACCAACAGTGACAATTGTTCCAGTTGTTAGATGATTCTGTCTATACTGAGATGTCAGTGTATGAGACTGTGTTGCTAAAATAACTAAACATCTTTAGTTGGTGTTTCTTTGGGTTCTAATAAAGGTTGGTTTAAACTTCTTTATTGCTCTGTAAATGTTCCCATTAGACCATATTTAATTTGTGTAATAAGATATTGGTGCTAGAATTTTCACCATTATTTTGGGAGAGTTCCTGAAGACATCTATCTAATTCCTATGTCCACCCTGTCACTTTCTATTTAGGGAAATTCACCACAAGACTCATCATGCTTCATTTTAAATAAAAAAGTGAAATTTAAACTCATGTTATAGGATTCTTGGAGTTGAGTAAAAAATATACTACTGTGAGTTCAACTTTTACTTAAAAAAATGTAAAGTGTCATGGAAAGATGGGTATTAAAATATCTCTTATACAATGAGTTCAAATTAGTCAAACCAGAAGCAGAAAGCAGAATGGTGTTTGCAAGACAACAAAGAAGAGGAGAAAGCATATATATATATATTCAAATTTGAATATATATATATTCAAAATTCAGAAATACGGCTGTGCAAGGTGTGTGAGAATTAGATATCTAAAATTTTCTAATACAGGAGTAGGAGGAGATTTCTGTCCCAGCTGCCAGTACCAAGTAACTACACAGAGGTTTACGTTAATTGCAAAGTCTTGACCAATAGCTCAGGCTTATTACTAACTAGCTCTTACAACATAAATCAATCAATTTCTGCTTATCTTTGTATTGCCAAAGGGTTCATGGATTTACTTGTACTCCAACATGTCTTGTCCCCTTTGTGTCTCCTGCAACTCTTCTGATCCCACCCTTCTTCCTCCCAGCATTCTCAGTTTGACTGCTCAGTTATTGGCCAGTCGGCCTCTTTATTAAAGCAATCACAGTGACACATATTCACACAGTGTAAAGAAATATTCCACATATTCCACAAATATTCTAAATGTAGATGTGAACAAGTGTTTCTGGGAAAACAACACTGTGTCTTTGACAACATGCAAGACAAATTGAGCAAGTGTTGAAAATTTTGAAGATATTGGCTGCTACCTACAAGTCTAGAGCCAATTCCAGTTTTAATAGGTTATCATAACAACCTTTCTTTGATCATGTCCATATCTGAGCTAACATCCTTGTAACTAGTGTGTGAAAATCCTCAGAATGTGTTAATTTGTTTTAACATTTTATTCTATCCACTAAAACCCAAAGCCTGTGACCAGATAGCATCCACGACTGATAGCAGAGATTTTCTCAGATTGTTGTAGCCCTCTATGTAATGTTTCCATCAAAGTATTTGAAAGTACTTTATCTATAAATTTACTTGGTCTATTACAATAAACATTTTGTAAACCTGCTTCTCTTGGTACATGGTGTTTGCAGTAACCAAAACTGGGTTTCTGGGTAATGTTCTCATAGTCGTCGTTTGCCTCCAGAATAAATTCTTTCATATCTTTAAGGTAGAAGCTTTTATTTCTAAGAACATAAATATTAAACTGATAATAGATAATTAATATACTGAGTGCTCTTGTATTTTTGAAAGTTTTTTTTATGAACTATACATATGGATGTAAGAGAAATTTTAGTTGTAACATACTTTTCTATTTAAAAGCTAAAGTTATATAATAAGATATTTCACACATAGACTACTATAAGGTCACAGAATAAATGTGGGTTTTTCCTAATATTGATTTCATTGAACTTTCTCCTCTGGACAGTGATGAGCATTCTGAAAACTCAGATAATCTTATTAACAATGATTTTGAAATAGATTACATATTATATCTTCAAACAATCTTATAAACTGTGAAAAGCAGAGGCAATTATTCAAACTTTCCTTAAATGATTACAAAGACAAAGCTGATTCATACAGTACATTAATTAAAATACTACTTGAGATTTTCAAATACTTTTTGAGCTTGATCAAAGCAAATATTGACATAGTTTTATATTTATGATTCTGATAACTCAATACTTGTTCTTCATTTGGATTTCTTGTTAGTTAATTAGATTTACATACTTAATACAATATTTTCATAGGTAAACATAGTAAAATCTTTATATTTTGTAATATATCTTAGAATTTTATGGAGGAGATTCCAAATAGCCCAATTTATATTATGTATGTTGCTTCACGCCTCTTGGAAATACTGGACCCCTTTAATGACCAAATCCAACAGAGTGGGAAATTTTATATTTCTTTTCAGTATAGATATTAAGTGTAATTTAATTTGACCATCTGAGATTTAAAGTTAATATTTTTAAAATTGATTACAAACTATAATTTTTGTTATATTTTTGCTTTTGCAATTCTAAGTAGTGATTTTAAAAATATATACACTATCTCAAATTCTTTATTTTTTTCAATATTTCAATTTCTTAAAATTTCTCTATCTCAAATCTTCTGTCCACTTTTACAAATTAATTGTTGCTCAGCTGGATTCAAATAACTACAACCCTCTTTCTGGAACCATTTTTATTTAGAACTCTGTTCCAAATTTAAAATAAAACATATTTTGCAGCTATTTTCTTGGACTTGAAGAATTCACTATGGAGAGATTATAGAGATTCATATGACATGGGAGGCTCAGAAAGTTCCAAGATTTACAAGGTCTTTTATCAAAGTTATAGAAGCAAGAAAAAACTGCTAAAAAGTTAGAACTTCTCAGAAATTTCTGGCTGTGACTTCATCAGGGAATTAGTGGGATTCAGCTTTCAAGTATCCTCAGGCATCATGAGCTGGATTTTAGAAACACAGTTCCTTTGAATTTCCTGTGCTACCCCCCCCCCCCCACTAATCCATTCAACTCCCTTGTTCCCTAATCTAGACTTAGGTATGTCCATTTCTTTAATGTTTCTAGGGTGAATAGAGAGTTTGTTTACATCTTTACAGTAAAATCATGACACAGCATTCCATAGAAACATTACGGATGGTATTAATAAGGAAACAACTGTAGTTTTGTGAAAGTTCGAAATAACAGCATCTTCCCTTGCAGTGTAAATTTGAGTTGGAAGATAATGTTGTTTTTGAACTTTCACAGTACCCCAGTTCTTTCCAGGACATTTGCATTGCTTTAGGTTGCTCTCCACAAACTGATGATATGGCTCAATTGCTGAAAATGACATCTATACAACTCATTGAATGTGGAGAAGCTGAGTTGGTGCCTTCCTAGAGCCTTCACCCCTAAAGACTAGTTTTCATCGTACTTGAACGTTCTCTGCAAGCCACTTCAAAGAAGAAAGGTAAATACCAATATTATGAATAAGCAATGTCTCTTATCTACAACGATGGCCTGCCTGCAAGATGTATTGCTGCAACAATGGCACAAAACTTGAACAATCAACCAGCCAATAACTAATTGGAGTTAAATCTCAGCCCATGGGATGGAACCCTTACTTGACACTGCTTGAGTGGCCAAGAAGTGGGATTCATAATGACCATGGATATAGGGAAAAACCAAATACTACTTTTCAGCTAAAGGACCATTACTCTTAATGGTTATTATTACTCTTAATTATATTACTCTTAATTATATTACTCTTAATGATACTGTGATATATTTATACATCAGTTTTTGCTCAGCCATCATCAGTGAAGTGTCAGTAGATGAGAACAAATATAGAGACCCATGGATGGATAAAATGAAAACAGGAAAAGGAGACATTGGCACACTCAGTCCTAAATGGGATTGCTCCATCTAATCCCTCCTTTTAAGGCTCAGGGAACCTTGCTGAAGAAGAGGCAGAAAGATTGTAAGAGCCAGCGGGCATGGAGAACACTAAGAAAACAAGTCCCTCTAAACACAGTACAACCAAAATAAATAATAATAAAAAAAAAACATATGAACTCAGAAAGACTGTTGTTGAAATATGAATGGCGGGGTTGCGTCCCCAACACCCCGGCCGCTTGGCTAGCTCATGGCCGAAATAACAACACACAAACATTTAAGAACTGCTTGGCCCATGAACCCTAGCTCTTACAGGCTAATTCTCGCACCTGGACTAGCCCATTTCTAATGATGTTTGTAAGTACCCCAAGGTGCGCTTACCGGGAAGATTCTAGCCTACATCCATCCGGGATTGGAGGAGCTTCATTGCGTGCATCTGCCTGGGAGAGCTGAGCATGGTGTCTCTCTGGGAGCAGAGCAGAGTCTGACCTCACTTCCTCTTCCGCCCATAATTCTATTCTGTTTACTCCTCCCATCTATGTTTTAAGCTGAGGCCAAGCAGTTGGTTTATTATAACTTAACCAATGAAATCAACAGATTGATATATGACACTCCCACATCAGACTGTGACTGTTGAGCATGCACTGGGTCTTCAGTGTGTGGCTAGTGTGGTCCCAACACTGAAAGGAGAAGTGAACACAAGATTTTATCTCTAACCCAGAAGCTATGTCCAAGTGCTAACCACTCACAAGTGAAAATTCAGTGTTCTCCAATGAACTCTCACTGGGCATACAAACTGCTCTCAAGGACAGGTGGCATGTCCAGCAGCAAATGACCAAAAGAAAGCAAACTCAGTGGCATCTTTGGAGGAATTTTGTCTTATAAGACTTTGACAGCACATTTCTTGAACCTTTTAGATGCTTTGTGCATATAATATGGCTACTGGTTTTGTGCTTTCAAGCAATTCTTGTGTGTATGGATATCTGTGTCTGTGTCTACTTTTATAGCTCATTCTTTTTCTTAGATTCCTTTTTGTTGTTTGGTTCGTTTTTGTTTTGTATTATTTTATTCTATTATTAGTCTTTAGATGCTTGTTTGTTTTCTAATGAGAGACAGAAATTGTTTGAATCCAATGGGAGGGTGTAACATGAGGGCTTGCTGGTTGGAGTTTTTGTCCTACCTAGTTCCCACAGCCAGTAAGCCCCAAAGAAACCACACAGAGAGTCTACATAAGTTATAAACTGGTTGGCTCATTAGCTCAGGCTTCATATTAGCTTTTCTAATTTATATTAGTCCATTATTATAGTATATGTTAGCCACATATCCCAGTACCTTTTTCAGTGGGGCAGGTCACATCTTGCTTCTTCCATGATCTGGGCAGGACTGCTGAAGAGCTTCCCTCTTCCCAGAATACTCCTGTTCTCATTTCCCTGCCTCTACTTCCTGTCTGGCTATTGGCCAATCAGTGTTTATTTAAAACTTAATTGACAGAATACAGAATTGTCACCCACCAGGAGGGAAGGTGTCAGGAATCCTTGTGGTGGAAGGGAAACTATTCACAATATATTGTATGATAACAATCTATTTTAAATAAAAGATAAAAATCAAACAACATCTTGATGAAGAAATTAATGTTTATCTCCTATAAAAAGTGAGGTTTTCATTATGTGTGACTGTGCTCTACAATTAGAACAAAGGTATTCTGTGATATTTTTCCTCTCATCCTTATGGTACTCTTTTATCCACATGGTTGAAGATGAATTACTTCATATCTACATTGTAACCCATGGAAAGGAAAGGAGACTGGGATGTCACTTCCTTTATCATAAATATATGAACCCAATATTGTATACATTCTTCTTCTTTCTGCTCACATTGAACAGGCATTAGACACACTGGAGAGCTAACCTCAGAGGAGGCTGAGTTATAGTGTGCTTATTTTTGATAGGTCAGGTAATTGTTCATCATTAGTGTTACAGTGCTATATATATTATGGAGGAGGAAGACATTGCAAGTCAGTTATGAGCCATTGCCAGAAGACTATAAAGGCTTTACCAGAATCTATTTTTATTTGAAGAGATAATTGAAACTTGAGAATAAGGAAAAATTATAAGGTGTCCATGGAGAAAATACAGAAGCAATTATAATATAAGCAATTATACAGTGGGAATAAATTATCAAACAGAAATAGTGATCTTAGAGTAGAGCATACTAGTTCCATGATCCTAAACAGAAATCTATAAAGCCATATCATTGTCAATATCTTTTATTTGTATTACTTTGCATGTAATTTATGTATTTATGGGGTCTGATTTTTATCTAGTGGTACCTGAGTTTAGTATAAACCTCAAATATATTTAAAATGTCATTGAACCAGATACAGAGAAAGAAGTCTTGCTATGTAAATTAAATGATATAGACACAACACAAATTTGGACTATTGAGAGGTGAGACCAGACCTCTGATGTCTGTTGTGGGATGTTTCCTCATTGGGCTATAAACAAACATGTCTTCATTCCAGATAGAAAATTTATTTACAATTGGTGAAAAAAATATATTTCTCTTCTAGAAAAGCTTAGTGAAACATTGAATTTATTATCTTCAAGTGCATGTTTCACTCAAAGGCATCTGTGTCTTCAATCACACACAATTACACAATTTATGAACCTCTAGGTAACTTTTCTAGGTGGTAAGGCCCCACCCTGCCAGCAATTGTTCATTGTCTCTACAACCTTGGTGAGTGGTCTTGTGACCCCTGTTTGTTTCTGACATGGGGATCTTTATTTCTTGCCTGAATCTTATGGGCACACCTCACCCTCCAGGAGTGAGTGATTGATTCAGTAGGGATGATTCATATTCCTGTCTAGGTGTCAAATGGCCTGAGTAGACATCCCAGCCTGTACCCTTTCTTGAGATCAAGGAAGTTAAATTAAATTATAGGAAATGGAAGTATAATGTGTTCTGTTTCTTTTTTTCTGGAGGTACTGAGAGAGATCTGAAGGTAGCTGAGGTTTCTAATCATACCTTCACCAAAGGGGTTGACTGCTTAGTGTCATCCTATCAGATTTTGCCACTATCAATGAAATTGATTATTGTTTTCAACTCTGTATAATATATCATCATCACACACTATCTCTATTATTTATCTCTGTTGTATTACTTAGTACCCCATGGAAACACATTATAGACCACATGGTGGGTGTTCCATTTTTCCTTGGAAGATACCAGCAGGAGTAAACGAGATTGAAAGTATACTCTGTCTCTTAGCAGTGAGATATTGTCTACCTTCAGTTATTCTTATTCCAGCCCAATAAGTAACCTAATAGCATATATATTCATCTTGCCCTCATGCTGTAACTCATAAGGTAGGACTGATATGAAGAGCTATCCAGATGTCAATCTTATGCAAAGAACTAGAAAAACAAAAATAATTAAGAGAGATAGCCATGAACTGAGCCCTAAGACAGATTTTGAAATTATTCAAGGAGGATTTTCTTTTTTTCAGAAAAAAATATTTTGTTTTTCCAAAAAAAGATTTTCATATATTGAAATTAGTTACTTTGATTATATTTTTCTATACTTTTCCTCTTTTCTTCTAAATCCATTCTCAAATTCATGCCCTTTAATTTGTTGATAGCCCACTGACTCTAGTTTATGTTTACCATGTACTCATGAGATTGGGTCATCCCTTCAAGCATGGCCAACATACCAGGGAGCATCTCTTTAAAAAAAAAAACAATTTTTCATCTAGGAACAGTAACCAAATTTTTGAAATAGGAAGCGGCGGCGGGGCTGCGTCCCCAACACCCCGGCCGCTTGGCTAGCTCATGCCCGAAATAACAACACACAAACTGTATTCATTTAAGAACTGCTTGGCCCATGAACTCTAGCCCTTACAGGCTAATTCTCGCACCTGGACTAGCCCATTTCTAATGGTGTGTGTAAGCACCCCAAGGTGCGCTTACCTGGAAGATTCTAGCCTATGTCCATCCTGTGTTGGAGTTGCCTGGGAGAGCTGAGCATGGCATCTCTGCTCCCGAGCTGTCGGCTCTCTCCCCGGAAGCAGAGCAGAGTCTGACCTCACTTCCTCTTCCGCCCAGAATTCTATTCTGTTTACTCCTCCCATCTATGTTCCAAGCCATGAGGCCAAGCAGCTGGTTTATTATAACTTAACCAATGAAATCAACAGATTGATATGACACTCCCACATCACCAAATGCCAATAACTCCTCAGGCCAGGTTATGAGCACATATCCCTCCCATGCTGGACTACTAAGTAGCATAATTTTGTGCAAGTCTTGTATAAGTGATCACAGATGCTGTGAATTCACATACTCAGTGGTCCTGTTTCGTTCTGATCCTTTCTGACTTCTGGCTCTTCAGTCTTTCTGTTCCACTCTTATTGATGTTCCCAAAGCCTTGGAGAGGGGCTATGTTGTCGATGTCTCATTTATGGATGAGCACTCCACAGACGATTTTCTTCTTAATTCGACCAGCTGTATTTCTGAATTAACTACTACTCAACTTCATGAAGAATCTTTCATGACAAGGACATTGAGATGAACTAATTTACTGATATAGAGAAATACGTTTAAAGTACAATTAGATACTAAGTCCATTTAGCAAAATGATAGTAGTAGGTTCACTCGTGTTGTCCTTGAGCTCTGAAGCCATGAATCTTTGGCTAGATTTATAGCACAAGCCATATGCTTATGTGGAACATTCCTTAATCAAGCCAGAAAATAGTTCATTACTGGCATAACACCCATGCCACTATTTCACTCGCTGGAAGTATTTTGCGAAAATGGTCTTTATTGTTGCTGATAGGTGTTGGGGGGGGGTTGTTGATGACTTTTCTCACACAACATCCTAACAAGGATTTTTAAAGTAACACATTAAAACTGACTTCATAGAAAACTATAAAAATATTTAGACAAATAGAAAACAAAATAGAAGTTATAAATATGAATCAAAAGGAGCTGAAAAAAGGCAATGAATGTTCTCACCAGCACAACTGACATGGGATAAAAATTTGTAAACTCAAACAAATTCATTGAATTTCTGTGTTTTAAAAAGAAAAAGTAGCCTGAAAATAGTCTTTGAAATCTCAAAACATTAGTTAGTAAGTAAATATTCAGGTAATTAAGTTTCTGACATCAAGAGACAAATGAATTGAAGAACATACCATGAAAGGGTGCAGGAAAGCCAAAAAGACGCAACCCATCCCTGGTACAGGAGAAATTACTGGGTAGCATAATTGATGTGGGAGTCCCTTCTGTGTGCTGTGATTACCATTAATAAATAAAGAAACTGCCTTTGCCTATTGATAGGGCAGAACTTAGGTAGACATGGAAGACAGAATTGAATGCTAGGAGAAAGAAAGATGGAGGCAGAAAGACACCATAGAGCCACTATGAAACTAGGAAACTTTGTTGGTAAGTCACAACCTCATGGTAATACACAGATTAATGGAGATTGGTTAAATTAATATGAAAAAGTTAGCCAATAAGAAGTTAGAGCTAGTGGGCCAAGCAGTGTATTAATTAATATAGTTTCTGTGTGGTTATTTTGGTCCTGGGCAGCTGGAATGAACAAGCAGCGTCCTCCTACACATAATATGTCAAGTTGCAGCATTGTCTCCTCTGTTATTGTTAGCTTCACTTAGATTCCTTTGAGATTTCATTATTCTTTAGGAATTCTCTCCTCTTATATTCATTTATAATCTCTCACATCACAGTAATTAGTCTGTTCTTCAAAGCCAATCATTCCAAGGGTCAAAATCTTTCAAGTGCAGAAATTGGAAAAGAAACCCAAAAGAAAAATAAAAACTTAACAAAATATATTGACTTGTAAGGAAATCTCACCATTTTAGGTACATAGTCTCCCACACCCAGTCACTGTATATGTATATATGTATGTATGTATGTATATATATGTGTGTGTGTACATATACATATGAAAAGGAAGAATTATGGATATCTCAGACATGGTTCTGGATATATTTTTAAATATAGATGAGCCAAAATGTTGATATTTTGCTGTTTACAAATCAGAGGAAAATATAACTAAAACCACAAAAATTCCTAAAATATCCTGGATCCAGGAGCCAAAGCATAATTGCTAGACAACACGAAGTTTACAAGAAACACAAAGATTAATTTTAATTTACCATCAAATGATACAACAAAACAAAACAGACACATGAAAAGACAGAATATGTAGAAAGCTGTGCTGAGATTTACAGCCCCAAAGAAGAGCTAGATGGATGGAAGGAGAAGAAACAGCTTGAGGGGAGTTTCTCTACCCCAGAAAGACAGGAAGACACAAGGATCTGTCAGTACATGCATTGGAATTTCATACAGGACAATTCTAAGACTAAAAAATTCTTTTTATCCCCTTTTCCTTTTTTTTATTGGGATGCAAAAACCATGAAGAATCATTGTAATTTTGGAGTTTGTAGCACCATTCTCCACAGAACTGATATATAATAGGCCTCTAATCTTAAATATAGAGGGATGATTCAGAGAACTTGGGCCTCTAAAGGAGCAGTGTTGAGTTGGGACAACAGAATTCTCCTGGTCTGGAGAGCAGTGGGAAAATCCCAGATCATCACAGTTCTTTTATTTATAATTCTGCTATAACACATGTAATCTCTGTAGGTTAGACAAGAAAAATAGAATACAAAACTTAACAGAAAGATTAACCAGATGAAAGTTTCCTTTTAGAAGCAAAGATCACATCTTTCAGAACAGTTTTGCCCTCATACATAAAGTGAGCTATGGCATCCTTAACATTCACCGGTTGCCTCTAGTTCTGCCTGACTTCACTGGGAGATACTGTGTTTAGAGTCACCTTTGGATTTTCAGAGTGAAAGGTAGTCTTCTTGCTCATTAAAAGAGAATCCTAAAGAGAGAACTGGACACTCTCACAAATAAACAGTTTACTTTTAAAAAGAAAGTCTTGTTGTAAACATCTCAGACACTCATTTTTCATCCACTGCTCTTAGAGAACATGAACAGAAAAGATAAATATTGAAACAAAGATTAAGATAAATAAAAACTTCATAGCAGAGAAATTCAAGAAGAAATTAAAACTGAAACACATTTTAATTCTTAGAATATAGCAATCCACAAATACATTGAAGCTATTAAGGCAAATAATTACATTACAGAGCAAGTTCCATGATACATAGCTACACAAAGAAGCTATGTTTCAGAAACAAACAAACAAACAAACAACAACAACAGAAAAATCACCAACCAACCAAATGGACAACAACAACAAAAAAGAAGAAGAAGAAGAAGAAGAAGAAGAAGAAGAAGAAGAAGAAGAAGAAGAAGAAGAAGAAGAAGAAGAAGAAGAAGAGTTTCTTGATGCCAGTTTCTGGCTATTACAAATAAAGCTGCTATGTACATAGTTGAGCAAGTGCCCTTGGGGTCTGATAGAGTGAATGTGCTTTGGTACATTCACAAGGGCTGTAAAGTTGGGTCTTGGGGTATATTGATTCCCCATTTTCTGAAAAACCATATTAATTTCCAAAGTAGCACCACCAGCATAACTCCACATCCTCTCCAGAATAAGCTGTTGCTTGTGTGTGTGTTTTTTTTTTCATACCTGTGAGAGAGGGAAGGAATCACCACTTTAAGTTGTATACCAATGCATATTCTAAATCAGTAATCAGACAGTAGTGATTAAATTCAGTGGATAAAAAAACATACATTGGTATACAAGACAGGTATGTGAGATAGTACAGATAGGAGAGGTAGGGCATTCTGAATCTTTTCTCCATATATGCCTGGCTATTGATGGGACATTGTTGTGTTTAGGCTATGAGTTCATGGTTGAATGAGTATGTCTGGCCAGATAATGGCATCTTATAAAATTCTCCCCTACCTCCCAGATCTTACATTCTTTCTGTCCCTCTTCCATGGTGTCATATCTTGTTTAAAGCTCATCACTTGACCATCACTTATTTTTAACACCGATGTAGTCATAATTTTATGTACTCAAAACCACTGACTGGAATAAAAAGCTTCTTTGATTAAAGTTGAAAGTAGCATTTGCTGATGGGTATAAACATGAATATTTAGTAGGCAGTTTGATACATGACAACTTAGCTAAGCAACAGGAGAAGTGGTTATGTTACTGTATTTATTCAATCTTTTATTTAAATAAAATACATTCCTAAGTTGTCATGTTCAAATGGAATGTTTATAGAATATTATTGGTGATAAGTAACTCTTCTTGATTGAAGGAATTGAAATACTCCTATCTGGAGGGAGAATGGAAGTTAAGACTTTGAACGTATAAAAATGGATGAGATTAAAGAAGTCATGCGATATATATAGATCAGGATGCCTCTCCTGAAAGATGGGAAAGTTCTCTTCAGTGTGTGTTCTTGCCTGCAAGCTGTGTAGGAAGTCCTGTTGTGCAGCTTCCGTCGGTTGTCACCTACACGGAAGTGGAAGTGGAGCTTTCTGAGGATGCAGTTTCTGTAACTTTCTATGCCTCTGTAAGCAATCCCCCCCCCCCAAAAAAAAAAACCTCATTTATTTAACAAGCTGGATTTTTGCTGAGTTATTCTTGGTCCCAAGTCAGTTCCTCACTCGGGGTGAAAAGACTCACAACATATCACATTTATTACCACCTTTCTATGAAACCTGAGAGTACAGATACAAGCTTCTAAATAGGTGTGAAAATTATGGCGCACAGAGCAAAACCCTCAGATTTTCAGAATGAAAATAAGTGTGGCACAGAATAGGAGATATTTAACCCTTAGTTTTTCTTCTGTAGTACTTATCCTGGAAGCATGATTCAAAGATGATATAATCATATCATTTTCTCCTCCTCACAAATACCCCCTCATGCTCAAATTTGATAGGCCTCTAGTTGTTAGAAGAAAAGTTATAAAATTATAGAGAAGGTAACTGAAAAAATAAATGGAGAATAATTCAGTAATGAAATCAAACTATCCAGGAATATTTAATGAGAAGATACTGCTCATTGATGTCAGTAACTATGTTAACCCAATTTTGTTCTTAGGTATATTAATTAATAGAGATTTTATGTTATGTTTGGTATTTTTCTTAATAGGAAGGTGTGAATGCTAGTTGTGAAAGAGGCTATAAAGATAATTGTTTTTCTAGTTTTAACTTTTACATGTTTTTTTTCTGTTTTGGGTGACAAATGAGTGCATAAATAAAATACACGGTATAAATAAAAATATAAAACCCAATATGAGGCTCTGCAGCTTTATCATGACTATTTCTAACTATACAAATTCACTGAGATGCATACATTTGGGGTCTGATTAGTTTCATGGTGTGTTATTTTCTAATTCTAATAATTTACAATAAAAATTTGAAAAAAATAAAAAAATAAATAAGCAGGCAATTCATAAAAGTATTATTGTAATCTTATTATTAGCTGAACTATTAAATTATAAATAATATTCTTTTTGAAGCAAATCTTAAAAAACATGATAGATGATAGATGATAGAATAAGTTAAAATATTCTCTGAAATATTTAGAGAACATTTTCCATTGTGAAATTTCCTTTAAGTAGAATGAGCTTTCCCAAATTAAACTGTGGCAATTACCAAATATATGATTTCTAAAAGTTATTCAAAGAAACATGTTAGTAATAAATTTTTAATACATTTTTTAACATTTTAGTTTTTAATTTTCGATAAAAATTTCCTTCCATCTTACCTATAAATGACCATCAAGAATAATTTTCCTGCCAGTAATTAATTATTAGAATTTTGTATATTATATTATTTTATCATTTTTGTATGCTCATTATTTCTTAATATTTAATAATACACATATTTATTACTAGTAATTAAGTTGTATCATTATTTTTCTCTATATATATTTAAGTCTTAATACTTTTGACAGAATTATAAATTGTAAATGTCTTATCTCAATCTACCTTTTGTCTTTTGTGTAGTTAATTAGAATAATAGTTTATAGCAAGGTGAGTAACTTTTATGTTAAAATTGAACTGGGGAAGATGCTCACATTCACTATGAACCGTAATTTTCACACAGAATTGGTCTTGGAGTGATTTTGAAATTGAGTGACCTCAAAAAGAAAAAAAAAGAAATTGAGTGACCTCATAAAATATTCCAAAATGATTATTTAAATAGTTGATACATGGTATGCTCTTCTGTCATTTAAAAACTTCCATAAAGTCATAATAAAATATTTTTAAATAATTAATCTGAAGAGATTTATAAACATTTTGAGCTATTGATCATTTTTCTTTAATATATTTTAATACAGCACATATGCTTTCCATTTGCCAAATTAATATTAACATTTATTACTTTTTAATTTTAATTTATATTTGCTTATCTCTTTATTTTGGCATAAGTTAGAATATTACCTAATAATACCACAAAATAATAGACATAGATTTCTCTAATTTATGCCATTTTATTCTTCCTCAAATGCTGTGGTTCAAACATCCCATTTCAACTTGAGAAAATGTAATTGCAACTGTGAAGACTTTGGAAAATATGATCATTATGAAGAAGTTAGTGTGAATTATTGTCAGACGTGGATTAAGGCCATTATGCCAGAAATGGGTTTTTGGTTTGTTTGTTTTGTTTCCTAAATGATGCCCCTGTCACCTATTCTGTGCTGTATGATCCCACCCTGTCACTCCGTCACTCACAGGCTGTTTTCCATGAGGTGTTCTCTGCTAATTATATTGCTGCAGAAAAGCCCTTAGCCTCTGGTAGCACTCTGGCTTTTAAAGTTCCAGACTCCAGAACCATAGGACACAAATGCATTTTCTTTGCACATGTCTTAGTTGGGTTTTCTAGTGCTGGGATGAAATATCATGAAAAGAGTACGTTGGGAAGGAAGAAGTTTATTTGGCTTAACCTTCCATGTCCCTGGTCATCATCAAAGGAAATCAAGACAGAAACTCAAACAAGGTAGGCACATGCTGATGCAGAGGTTATGGAGAGGTCCTGCTTACTGGTTTACTCCTCATGGCTTTCTTGATCTGCTTTTTTAATAGCCCAGAATCACTAGCCTAGGGGTGGTACCACCCACAATGGGCTCAGCCCTCCCCCATTCAATCACTAATTAAGAAAACGCCTTTCAGCTGGAACTTATGAAGGCATTTTCTCATTTAAAGTTTTGTCCTTACAGATAACTGCAGCTTGTGTCAGGTTGACCTAAAACTAACCAGAATAGCCTGCTACCTACTCTCAAACACTGTGTTCCAATAACTGAAAATAGATTGACACTTCTTTTTCTAAATTTAGTAGGTATTGCAGCTATCACAGAGAAAAACATTATGTCCTTACGTTGATGGTCTGAAATGACTGATAATATTTTTTGCTGTAGAGGACATTTAGCAATCTGAGGCCACTATATGTTTCAGGATTTAGGGAAAAGAATGCTATTGTGATCAATGCCTAGATATTAACAACTAACAAAAGACTGTGCAGTTCCAAATGCCACTATCAGTTTTATTGCATTTTTTCCCAGGTGCAATGCCTAACTCCGTGCTACTCTGGAAAGTTTCTATGTTGCAGTGAGCAGTGGTCTGTTTAGGGGCTATCTGGTATAATCCTCTTTTCACTTTCAATTTTGTACATGTTATTTCCAATAGTATGTGTCCAACGTGATCATGCTTATACTAACATCTTTTAAAGTATTCATTTATTCTATAAGAACTCTACTAATTAAACCCAGTAGTTAGAAACCAAGTCAATAATACTAACACTCCATTTTATTGCAAACTGAATATATTAACAGAGTTCAAAAAAGTAAACTAGGGCAAATTTTTCTTCTCTCTTTGGTAAAGTTGCATTATCTATGTCTCAATTATAAATATTGTTAGGTTGTAGATAAAATTTGTTTCAATAGAGACACTAATTGTTCAAAAATAATAAAACATCACAATTTTTAGGATTTGTTAAATACATTCAGATGGTTTTGCTTCCTTACTCATTTAACTTTCTGTACTCTTAATTGTTTTGTGAAGAAGAAAACCAAGCATTTTAATATTTAACCTACAGATTATTATCATCTACCATGATCATTTCACTTATTTTGAAGACTTTCTATCAAAAATTTAACTTTTTAATTTTATCAAAGGATTTTCGGATATTTTACAAACTTTAAATGGGGATTATAATCTTTGGAATTCACTATATAACTATTTCTTGATTTCAAGTTTGCTCTACGTTTCTTTTAGAGGTAGAAAACCAACCATGGCATAGTTTCAAAGCTGTTTGTATTTGAGTTCCTTTTTGTTGGAGAATTGAGCCAACATTTGCTATATCATTTAATTAATGTGTATAGCACATGGTTCAAAATAATTTTCATTCTAAACTTTAAAAAGCCTTGTCCATATAGATTTTCCTAGTCAGCGTTTCTAAGGATTGTGGAGTAAGCTTTATTCTCATTTCTTTGTGAAAATGAATTAATTCTGTCCCTAGAAGTTCTTAGAATTTCCCTTAGTCTTCCAGCCAACAAATCCTCACAAGTGCCAGTCGGGATATTTTTAATTTCCTTTCTATTCAATACTTATGTAACAGACTCACACATTTGAAGTTGGATAGCAAGTGTGTCAGGGGCATCTGCATTCCTGTTTATGGAGCATTATCCATACTGCCAAGACAAGGACCCAACCCTGTGTCCATCCACACATGAGTGGATAAGGAAAAGATGGTAAGATACATCATAGAATATCAGTCATAAGAGTGAAATTATACTATTTTTGAAAAAAAAAATGTTGGACTGGAAAACTCCTGCTAAATGCCAAAATTCAGGCACAAAGCAATAATGTTCCATTCTTGCTTTTACGTGCGGAGGTAGAAAGCATGGCCTCCCTAAAGCAGGGTGGAGAATAGTGACTGTAAGAGGCTGAGAGGGTGGAGAGCAGAGGATGGACAGGAAGAAGTGGTTAATAAGTGCAATAAAGCAGAGGCCTAGCATATCCTACTTTGAATACCACACAATGCATGTATGCATTGAAAATTCATATTCTAAATATGTAAAATTCTGAGTCACCAAAATTCCAATATAGGATTCTTTATAAGAAGAAGCATTATTTTGTCAAAAATTCTTCTTAATTATTGTAATGAAGGCAGAATTCAACAAAGAGTCTGAAATCAAAATTTCTCGAAGCAAACATAATTTTCCTTTATAGCAGTGTACATAATGAAATTGGTTAAACAATAAAGGTACTTGCTATTTCAAGACAATTTTACAATCTAAGGTGAAATATTCCTGTCTGACTTATGATATTTTTTCAGTGAAGTCATTACTTAAAATTGAATTTTGCTAATCCTTTTCAAAATCTGCAGCGGTTTTTTTTTTTTTTTTTTTTTTGCTACAGCAATGCACATTGAGTTTTGTGACAAATGTCCCAGATGACACATAGCTGAACTGGCCATTTCTAGAGTATAGAACATAAACAATGTCAGGAAGATAATGCTGTGCAATGGGCAGATCCAGGCGATATTGTAGACTATGATAGATAGTGGGCATGTTTGTTCTGAGATATTTCAGATTTAGCTTGAAAATGTGTAGAAATACTGATTACTTAATATTTATAGTGAAATAAATTGTATATTGAGTTTCTATTGTAAAATATAAAAATATAGCCACAGATGATCAGTTTATTGCATTCAAAAAAGCAAGTAGTTCAATAGATTTGGAAGCAAAGAAAGGATATGGCTTTTAGCACTACACAGATAAAATGTCAAAAACTCATACCACAGTGAAAGGAATGTTTGAAGGCTAACCTTGATTGCCAAATTGATAGGCTCTAGAATAAGCTAGAAACAAGTCTCTTAGAGGCATATAACCCCAAAACACTGGATGGAACTAGAAAAAAAAAAAAACAACAACAATCATTCTGAGTGAGGTAACCCACACCCAGGAAGACACACATGGTATGTACTCACTCATGAGTGGATATTAATTGTAAATAATGACCATGCTATATTCCATATACTAAAGAGGTTATGTAACAAGGAGGTTCCAAGGGGGACGCATGAATCACTATGGGAAGGGGAAATAGAAGAGCTCTTGAGGGTGTACTTGGGGTGAGTGGGGATAGGAACTTAAGGAACTGGTTTGGGGGTGGGTGAGTGGAGGGTGAGAGTGTTGAAAGAGAACTGAAAAAGGAGGAGGGATTTTCGGGGTCAGGTAGAGGCCTGATGCAAGGGAAACTCCCACAAATCTACAAGGATGACTCTCACTGAGCCTCCTAGAAATAGTGGAAACATAATCTGAACTGGCCCTCTCCTGTGATGAGATTGCTTACTGCTCCAATTGTCATCAGAGAACCTTCATCCAGTAACTGATGGAAACAGATGCAGAGATCCACAACCAGACATTAGGCCGAACTCAAGAATCCTGCTGAGGAGCAAACAGAAGGATCACAGGAGCCAGAGAGATCAAGGACTCCACAAGAAAACCCACAGGAACTATTAACCTGGCTCACGGGAACACAGTCTGAACCAACAGGGCGACCCAAGCCCTCAACATATAGAGACAGTTGTGTAGCCTGACATACTTGTGGGATTCTTAACAATAGGATCAAGGGCTGTCCCTAATGATTTGGCTGATTTCTGGGAACTGTTCCTCATACTAGATTGTCTTGCCCAGCCTAAATACAAGGGGAGAATCTTAGTCTTACTGAAACTTGTTAGGCCATCGCTTTTCTAAACAGAAACAGGAGGAGTGAGTGAGGGGAGAGGTGAAGGCGTGGTGGGAAGAGGGAATGGGAGGAGAGGAAGGAGAAGAAAATGCTCAGGATGTAAAATAAATAAATTTTATTAAAAATTCAATACAGTGCAGCTCAATTCTAGTCTCATCAATACTATGAATAGCATTCCATTCATCTTATGGCCAAATAGCATATGCAGCATTTGTATACCAAATTTTTAAAGATCCACTTAGTAATATGCAAGTATTTATTTCCAAAATTTTCTGCTATGAATTGTGCTACAGTGTGTTTTATAGTACAGAGTCCCGTCAACAGACTTGTTCTATTTAGATGAACTCAACAATCTGAATACTAGACTATATGGTAGTCGTTTACTAGATTATAAAATTTATATAGTATCTATCCTCATGTGGAATCATGTGGAATGACTACAATTTTTATTTTATCCTTTCCAGAATTTTTTCTTATTTTTTATAATAGTTATTTTTATATTTATGGACCGAGACAATTTTTATTAGAAATTTCTTGATTATTATTGAGGTTTGAAATTTCTCCTCTGCCTTTTGCACCTTTCTCTTTCTTTCCTTAAATGTCTATTAATGCCTACTGTCTATTTTCAAATTTGATTTCTTTTATCCCTGTTGAGCTTTTGAGTTCCTTACATATTATAAACACTAACTTACATTCTATATTGTATCTTCACTCATTTTCTAGTTATTTCTTTAAATATCCTTTAATTTTTTAACATTTTTATTTGATAAAGTGCTTTTTCCTTTGTTTTTGTGTTTTTGAAGGTTCAAACCCCGTACCCATTCCAGTCTTCCTAAACATATCATCAATAGTGTTTGATTACATACATTTTTATGGTGTCTAGTCTTACATTCACTTATATACTCTGAATAGATTAATTTTGTAGTTGATGAAACACAGATCTAATTCTATTATTGAGCCTGTGAACACATCATTTCCTCAGAACCATTTATTGACAAGACTGACTTTATTCCATTCATGTTCTTTTTTTTTAATATTTATTTATTTTATTTACTATGTATACAATATTCTGTCTGTGTGTATGCCTGATGGCCAGAAGAGGGCGCCAGACCTCTTTACAGATGGTTGTGAGCCACCATGTGGTTGCTGGGAATTGAACTCAGGACCTTTGGAAGAGCAGGCAATGCTCTTAACCACTGAGCCATCTCTCCAGCCCTCCATTCATGTTCTTAGTAATTTGATGTAAAGTTTTGACTACCAATGTTTTGGGTTATTTCAAATCACTTATCCTATTGGTTGCTTTCTGTAATTGCCTATGTTGAATTGATGACTGGAATTTGTAAGTATATTTCAAAGTCATAAATATTCCTTGAGCTTTACCATTCCACTCAATCTTACTGTGACTAATATAGGTTGCCTCCAATTATGTGTGTAAGATTTAATGTTCACTTATATAAAATATGTTATTGATGCTTTAAAAGTCCCCACTGAATATACAGATTACTTTGAGTCAATAAGGCACTTTGACAATGTTAATTCATACAATGCATCGTAGATTTTTTTCCCACTAAAAAAAAGAAGGAAATTTTCTGTTTGTTTGTTCTGTGCTATTCTACTTTGTTTTTTTTTTTAATCTTACTTTATTTGATTGCTTAGATGCTAGCTTTTTTTTTCTAGTGAGAGAGAACAATAAAAGGTGTGTATTTGGGAAAGTGTGGAGGTCTGAAAAACGTATAATACAGGCAGTTTATAAAATATTTCTAATCACTATTTTCATAATTGCCATTGATTAATTTTGATCAACATAAAAAATTCTTTATCAGAAAACATTGAAATAATAAATCACCGTTGCAAGTGTGACAGAATCAGAGAAAAATATGTATAATCAAATGTAAAAATGTTTTTATGAATATATTGAATAATTTTTTTCTAATAATACTTTTGGGAAAACCCAGATTAATACAAATCTGCATACACTGAAATAAAGAATTAATACTGTTATATTATAGGTGGGGGTACATATCAAAAATTAATAATCTGTATGAAAAGCTCATATCAGGAAGTAACACAAAAATTATAAACATGTCAATGATATATATTTTGAATTTACTTCTAATGGTATAATTAAATTTCAATGACTTAAAGTTTTTATGAATTTTCTAAATGAAATAAATTGAGTATAATGTGACTTCTACATGTCTGAAATACATTGATTCTCTTCAACTGACTTTCTCATCATGTTCCTTATATTATATTCATAAAAGAAGGCAAATTTATACTTTTCGCCAAAAATATATCATTTTTAAAGCTTGATTGCTTCAGAAAAGATTTGAAACATAGCTATCAGTGNAAGAGGAAAATATGAAAAAAAATCACGTATTAACAATATTCCCAAGGTTCACAGTTAAACTTACCTCATAATCTTATATTTGAAAATATTTACATAAACCTATTTTTAAATATGTTTAAAGCACATGGGTTTATCATGGACTCTATCGTAACTTGTGAAAAGAGATACCGGTAAGTATTTAGCGACAAGACAAGAAAAAAATATATAAAGGCTTATAAAATGTCAAAGTCAATATTATATAGCAAATATAAGTACAATCCAATAATTCTGTAATATCAGAAGTGAAAGAGATAAGATATAAAAATATATTCAGAATCAAAGCAAATACAGGACTCCTGAACAGATCCATAGTTAATGCCCAGCTCATCATCTATTTTGGCAGAAGATAGGATACAGTTTATCCACCACTTACTTTTGTTGTCAAACGAATACTTAATTAGATGTAGCTTAAAATGTCTTCGCTGAATCCCCAGTGAGCCATGTTGTCTTCAGCTAGGATGCAAGATAATACATTAAATGATATTTATTATTCTACCTTTCTGGTTTATCTAACCACAAAATTATGAGTTCCTTAAGAACTTAAATTCTATTTTTATTTGTCTTTTCTGTTTCTTCCTTCAATTCCTGGAGCACAGTAGGGGAATGGATAGCAGCTAGAACAGCTGTGTTGATTACATAGTGATAACTCATTAGGAGGACCCCGAGGCTAATGTGAATCACTGTCTTCCTTCTTAGTCAATACTCTGTTTTACTCATTTTAGTTATTCTTATCCCCAATGACTTCACCAAAAATAGACACAAAACCATGGCATTTTACCATACTTCACTAGTTTCAATATCCTTCTTAAGGCTTCTGCCCATAGCAGTTTCCTAAATTTATTATTTCCTGTTTGCTTTGTCTTTCTCTACTGCCCATGTTTCTTTCTCTTTTATTTTGATGACTCCCGATAATCACCTTCATTTCCTCTTTTGTCTGTAACCCTGAACTTTAGCTCATGTGTCTATTTTAATTACCCTCTTATGGAACACCTGTAACTTTGTAAGCAGAAAGTAAAATCTAAATTAGATTCCTGTTTGAGCCTGCTCTGCACATTTTGATTTAAGATTTAACTCAGTTGCTGCAATGTGCCCTGCTACTCAGATTAGCCTTACTGTGCACTCAAATTTTATTGTGATGGATGCACTGTAACAGGGATTTCTAATTGCTCAGCATGTTTATACTGCCATGTTTATTTAGCTTGACAGTCCTTTTGAAATTATTTGATGATATGAAACAAGTTCTAGAAGAACTGGATGGAACAAATGCATGCCGTATTCACACATGGCTTTTGTGTGTTACTGGTAGTCTTCCATTCATGGGTTTGTTCCATGTGACCTAAGCAAGGCAGAGCAGGAAGGACCTATGTGCTCTCCATTGTTGTTCACACATATCCTCTGCATTGCCATTGGGTGTAGCTTATCTGAAAATTTAGATTTTTGATTTCTGTGTTTTTAACAGGTATATAAAAGTAGGCAGCTTGTATTTTTACATCTTTGGCCAAGAAACTTTATTCATCAGTGAATAAAAGCAACACATATACAGAAGGCCATCTCACACCTGGCCTCATGAAGTCAGCCAGTCAGACTGCTGACATTGGCCTTGCCTCTCAGAGCCCCTTGTCTATCTCCCTTCAGTTTTCTCTCTCTCCCATACTAAAGAATTAGCCCTTCTATTTTAGCTCTTCGTAGTTTTTGGTCCTGCTGCTTTAATGCTAACATAACATCGTACCTAGTGTCTCTTCTCCTTGTGGTATGTGTGAGCACCTTCATCCCTTTGTCCTTACAGTGAGCTATCTCTGGCCTCACAGAGTTTACAGTATTCACATATGTATTGCTTCCTTCTATTGTTAGATCTTCTGATTCCAAGAATATTTCTCTTGTCCCTACATAATGTCTGCCTACTCCTTTGTGATACGACACTCACATCCTAATAGACTCTCAATTTTTTTCATGCTCTCAGTAGATTTTTCTGCGAAGAATTTCTAATGAAATTGTGCTCATATCTTCCTTCTTTACAGATTCATTGGACTTTTAATTTTCTCTGTGAATAAAAAGTGGCAAATAGCATACATAGATGTAGTAAGGCTGTTTAGTAGTATCAAACAAAAATCAGTTTCCCAGTTAATCCCTTAC
Source organism: Alexandromys fortis (assembly GCF_014885135.2). Lineage (NCBI taxonomy): Eukaryota > Metazoa > Chordata > Mammalia > Rodentia > Cricetidae > Alexandromys > Alexandromys fortis. The sequence goes on along the minus strand of NW_026067913.1, from coordinate 2,503,779 downwards.
ATATGTTAACTAACAATCTTGACAGCATTGTTAAAAAACAACCCCATGTGGTAAAAAAACATTTGACACATTTTGACTTAAAATATAAGATGATTTCTCATCATTTGAAGGAAATAAATTTAAACCATGTCTTCAAAATTAATAAGCCATTACTCATTTCCTTTATATGGTGACTTTTGACTTTTTTTTTTCTTTCTCACTTGCTTTCTTCACAGATAAAACTCAGAATTTTATGGCATCCAGCTGGGAGAGACTTTGAGCACGCATAGTTAAAATTGAAAATTTTATTTCAACCAGAGTTATACTGATTGGCGAATTCACTTTGTGCTTAAAATTCTATTTGATATTTGAATAATCTAGGGCAAATATTATTTAATCATAGTATCCAAGTGGCTGAGTTTAAATCAAAGTGGCATTTTGATTTCCCCTCATAAATAATGCAATGCTCCAAAAGAAGATTTATCACAATGTTACATACTTTATTAAGACATACATCACATGTCTTTATGGTACATGAGAAGTAGAAAGTTTGCATAATACTCAATTGAAAGCAAACTTGGTGCTTGTGCATATATATAATTACATACTGTTGCAAACCTAGAGTTTCACTCTGGGACAAAAATTTTGAATGAAATGCCTAAGGAGACTGAAATTTACTATTGCACTGGGAGAACTGCTGTGCAAGCATATCTTTCATTGGTAACTCCTTTTAGGTCATTCCTTTTTCATTATTGCACTATTTTAATCTCCTTTTCTCAAAGCCCAAACGTCTTCAAACTTCAACCTAAACTCTCAGGGCTCACAACACAAATATGATCCTTTGGTCTATAATTTTTCACTGACAGAAATGGAACAAGGTATCCTAGCTTAATGGTCCACCTCATTTCGTTACTATTTATTTTCAAGCTACACCTTCAATCAAGTTAGGTATTATAGCCAAAATAAATTGTTAAACTATTCAGTGTTAAAATTCTCCATGATCCCCTGAGCCAACTTAGTGTGTACTCTATGGTGGCTATGGAATTCAAATACAATTGTTCTTACAGCGGGTCACATATCAAAACATGAAAAATTTTGGTTGTATGACTTCTTTGCATACAAGAATAATTTCTGAATACATTCTAATTCTAAGAATTACACATATAAATCTTCTACCTTATCTTTCCATTTTATGATTTGGGTTCAAATTGTGATAGTTTTGAACTCCTTAGCTCAAATTATTCCTCCCCTTTGGCCTTCTGATCGTGGGAACTACAGATATGGGCAACATCCCATCTTCTTCCTGGCCTGCTTAATTGGAAACACATCAATTCACATTTACTTCTCAACATCACTAAGAAAAAAACTGTGGTAGATAAAAATCAGTTCATAGGTGTAAAACCAGCATGCGAAAGAATTAAAAGACTTCTTTATTTTCCCTAAATCATCCTCTTGAATGTAATATATCTCCCAAATATAAACTACACAAGAGAGAACCTCACAGGTGTATGCATGCAATAAATTGTTTCTTTTCACCCAAATAAAATTACAGTAAATAGTGAAGTCACTGATCTTGTTAAAGTTATGTAAAGAGCATGTATGTCCTCTGGGTTAATTTTCCCAAAATATATGATAACTATATTTTAAAATGGCTTTCTCTGTAATTATATTTTTTTTACTATAGGATTTAAAAAATTCCCCCGATGAGACAGTAATCTTTAATAAACAAACAAACAAATAAATAAATAATAAAAAATTCTCCCGATCTATTCTGACTACAAAATATTCTGAGGCAATGGTGATGCATAACTTGTGATAGTAGCCAACTAATGACTAGCCCAACTTGAGGCCTACCCTGAAAGAGGGAGCCCATGCCACACACTGCTTGCATGGCTAGGACCCAGAGAATGAATAGCCCTGAGACCTAAGAAAAAAAAGAAAAACTAAAGCAAATTCATTGAAATTTTTCCTAATGTTACTCTACTTTATTCATATATCGATGTCTTCTCATCATCACAAACATTTACCTTTTATGAATCGAATGCAGTCACTCTGACAGGTAAAATAGTCTGGTTTTGTTTTGCATTCTCCTCCTTATAATGTTACTAAACATTTGTTTATGAGCCTGTTTGTAATAAATACCTGTCATGTCTTTGTATCTTTTAATGGAACCAAAGATTAATTTGTCAGATTTTAATGTAAAGCAAATTTTATTGTGCTCCCTACATATTTTGAAAATTAATAGCTTAGATTTTTGATTTTTAAGTACTTTCTGTCATGCTGGACAGTCTCTTCAATCTAATGTTGTGTCATTCATGAGGTTTTGATTTTGATAGAAAAGAATTAATAATTTTTAAATTTTGAGTTCTTGTCTAAACACCTCTCGGCCATTTTATATAATAAGTTATTTCTCTTGTTTATGATTCTAGCAATCTTATAGACTTATGTCTCAAGTTATCTATTAAGTACTGAAATACATTTTGATTTTGCATATTGTGAGATATAATCTAATTATGCTGAACGCTGACATCAAGCTTTTCCCAAATAAATTACTAAAGATAAACATCCTTTTTTTAACATATGTTCTTGTCAACATTTTCAAAATGTTAGTTGGCTGTATGAGTGTATTGTTTGAGTTTTGAATTCATTCCATTGGTTGATTCATCTGTCTTTATAACAGCCAGTTTTATGCTGCTGGTTTATGTGTGTGCTGGGGACTGCTGGGTTTCTTGTTTGTTTGTTTTAAGAATTTTTACATTGTATCCCATATTGGCCTCAAACTTGTGATCCTCTTAACTTCCTGAATGCCAAATGTGGGATTATGCCACCATTCTTGGCTGATACCATCTTATTTAATAACAATGGATTTATGATATATTTTGATATCTCCAAGTAGTTTCAATTTACTTTATTCTTTTTCTCTTTCTCTGTCTCTCACACAGGAAAATAAATAAATTAAATAACTAAAGGAAATTAGTATTGAAATTTTGATGGATCATTTTGAATCTACAGTGGACTTTAGGCAGCGTAACCTATTATAAATATTATATCCCCACATTCCAAGAATGTGGGATCTTCCCCTTAATTGTTTTTTCCTCTATTTCTGTTAATAGTGTTTTACAGTAGTTTACATCTACATTTTTCCCTAAAAAGTCATAAAACATGGAAAATGAAATAACGAAACTGGAACACATCTACACATTTCCCAACAGGAAATCTGCGGGATTATATACCTTAGGTGAATTATTTAAACATCTAGTAAAAATGAAGAATAATCAATCCTTCTCACGTTCTGCCAGCAAACTGAAAAGGAGAGAATACATTCAAACCTATCTTGCTATGCCAACATTATCTTGTTACAAAAAGTAGATAAGGACAGTACGAGAAAATGAAAGGCCACTGTTTTGTATGAACAAACAGACAGAAATCTCACACAAAGCTCTGGCTATACAAACTCAGTGATCCGTGAAGACAATCATTTAGCCCCACCAATTGCCACTATTCCTTAGAAACAACGATGCTTCAACATATAAAACGAGGTATATATGGCCACATTAGCACAGTGAGGACGAAACTCATCTCAAGGTGCTTAGAAAGAACATTTGATAAAATTCAACATGCTTTCCTGGACCAAACTTCTAATAAATAAGATATGCAAAAGATATACCTCAAAACAATAAAAAACTGTAGTTATCTAGATACTTGTCATTTGGAACTGTGTGGATGAAAGACATGGGTGATATAAATAAAGCCACAAAGATGAATAAAATAAAAATTGGAAAATGAGTGTAACATAATTTACTCCAAAACTTCTTACTTTGATATAAAAATATTTCAAAAAGGAGCAAAAGAAGCTATTACAAGTTGTTAGAGAAACCCTGTGTCAAAAAATAGCCAAAATGTTAATTTTTTAAAACTGTAGCATATAAAGGTACTTTATTAAAGCAGTTTTTTATGTAATAGCAGCAACAATTGACAAATTGGATTTAAATTGTAGCTCCAATTAGCATTAATCTGAGCACATACAAGACATTAAAATGCAGTGAAAACATTAAGATTCATATACTTTCACTGACTTATAATAACAATAATTCTGTCATAATGGATTTGAGATGTATATAATATTCTCTATACTAATCTATAAAATAACCCCCATGTAAAGGTAAAACCCAAATATATGAAGACATTTGAATCTAAAATAACATTCTCCCTAAAATAAGAAAGAGTAGAATATAGATAAAATCTTTAATTCATCAGGGGTAATACACAGTACTTTTCTTCTTTTGTTGCTTTGTCTTTCCCTGGATTTCGTATTAGAATGATACTAGTTTCACAGAGTTCAGGACTACTCCTTCTTTTCCTATTTTAAATAGTAGTTAAAGATTGAATGCAGAAATTTTAAAGTCTAGAGGAATTATGCTGTTTATCCAGCTTTCCCTGGACATTTTTCAAAAGAAGTATATTTATCATTATTTCAGTATTCTCATTGGTTATGTGTCTGTTTAACTTGTCTACTTCTATTTAACTTTGGTGATTTGACTGAATTGAAAAATAAGTCTATCTCTTTTAGATTTTCTAATTTAGAGAACACATTTTTTTGAATGTTAGCTCATAATATTCTGAATATCTTTGGTGGCTGTTCTAAAGTTTCCCTGCACATTTCTGATTCTAATAATTTGTGTTTTCTCTTTTTTTTTTCCTTTGGTTAGTTGGGCCAAGCATCTGTCATTCTTTATCTTCTCACAGAATGAATACCATCCCAACTGGGTCCATCAGGTGTGCACAGGCAAGAGAACATGGCAAATTCTCACTGCCATTCACAGAGATATTTTTTTGCCACACATTGTGCAGTGTGGAAGATCAAGCTTTCATTCAGACATAAAGGATTTCTGTTTGTCATACTCCTTCCCAGAATTGAGGTGGTGATCTCGGCTCATAAGCAGCCTTACCAGAGTTGGTGACAAATGTATCTCTGCCATATGAAAAGGCCAAGAGAGTCAGAGCCAACAATCAGGGCCACTGTGACAAAGATGCTTACCATTTGAAAAGCATTCCTGGTCAGAAAAGTTTTTTTTTTAAATGTTCTTAAGCCTACATACATATTTAAACAATTTGTGACCTGTCAAAGGTTTATTTTTTGTCTGAATCTGTCTTTGTTATATATCTAGAAGGCATAAAAGCTATTAAGAAGCCTGAGCTAATGGGCCAATCAGTTTAATCAGTTTATACTAATATAGTCCTCTGTGTGATTTCTTTGGGACTTAACAATTGTGGGAACTAGGCAGGACAGAAAACCTCAGTCAACATTACTTCATGAAAAAGTCAACCAGATACTACGGGCCTGTAGTCTTCATTATATAATGCTGCCACTATTAATTTCTACAAAAGCAAAGTATTTGAATATTCAGTAGGAAGAATTAGAAGTAGGCAGACAGATCTATATACAACTTATAAATGCAAACTAGGACATCAATTTTGATAGAAGAACAAGCAAACACATTTAGTATTTAAATACATA
>NW_026067913.1:2477703-2498194 GCF_014885135.2 Alexandromys fortis | reverse complement strand
CTGGCAAGAATATATATTTCTAAATATTTGCTGTTGTAATAATATGACAAAGTATGAACTCATGAGTAGGACATTTCTTGCATTAGAATTTTCTTCAGTGTTAAAACATCAGAACTTTTCTTACTGCAAATTCCAGTTTATTTTCCTAGAAATGATATAAGCTAGAGTCATCTGAGAAAATATATGAGAAAGTATTTCTATTAGATTGCTTGCAGGCAAAGCTATAAGTTGTTTTCTTGATTAATGTTGATATGAAAAGGCCCAGACCACTGGGAGTGATGATATTCCTGTGCTGGTGATCTTAGGTTATGTAGAAATGCCAACTGAGAATGCCATGGGAGCAAATTAGGAAGCGTATTTCTACTGTGGCCTCTGTTTCAGTTCCTGCCTTGAGTTCCTGCCCTAACTCCATCAGTGGTGAAAGATAAGCTGATGAGAGATAGCTGGGGATATTTAGCCCAGCAGCTAAGAGCACTGACTGGTCTTAGAGAGAACCCGTGTTCAAGACTCATGGTGGTCCATAAAGTTCTGTAACTCTAGTTCTAGCATATACTGTGTCATTTTTTTTCAGTATCTGTAGTCAATAACAATCCATGTAGTGCACAGAAATATATGAAGACACAACACTTGTGCACATAAGAATAGGAACAAAGAAAATAAGTGTTTTAAAATGATGAAAAACACCTTTTTGGTGATAGAGGTTACTGTAGCAGTATAAAGGAAACCAGAACTGGGTGTATTTTTCTGGTAGTAATCTTTGGGTCATTAAATATATTGTGTTAGTTACGGAGTCATAATCACTCAGTCTGTTGAATATATTTTGTTCCCAGAACCTTTACAGCTCTAGGATCCTGAGACTTGCTTACTGAAATTTGCTTGGAGATGTAGCACAGAATTTCTATGAAGAAGGACACTTAAAAGAAATCCCACACTAGCTCAGAATTGATTACAATAGAGCGTTATTTATTTAGGGATAGAATCACAGGTCACAATCTTCTGTTGGAACAGGGAACAGCAACCGAATCCTGCAATTGGAAAAGAGACTAGACACATGCTTTGCATTGGCATAAATAGTATAAGAGGTCACACCCAAGTGGTCGGGTAACTTAAAGGCTACTGGTAGTAGGAATTGCTACAGCATATCTATAGAACTAGAGGTAAGATAATTACTTGACTTGAATTTTTCCAAGAGATTGGGCGTTTCCAAACATCCAAACAGGATGTGTGGAGGAGTGAAATCCCTATCACATGTTAGCACTAATCACTGGAGAAAAGGAATAGGACAGAATATATGTTTATTTATGCCTCTGCTCTTTGCCATTCATCTAAGAAACTATGGGATCAAACCAGGATGTCTGAACGCATGATGCAAGGCAAAGTAACTGGTTATGATTTTGTTTAAATATATTGGACCACTTAGCGGTTTACTCTCTTCTACTAATTTTATTTCTCTATTTCTTCTAACCTCTCTCTGTCTCTGTTTCTCTCTCTCCATCTCTCTCTTTCTCTCCATCTCTTTTTCCTCTTTCTGTCTTTCCCCATTTCCCTCTTTATAATCTACCTCTTTCCCCTCCCTTCCTCTTCCCCGCCTCCTTTCTTCCCTCCCTCCTTCCCTCATTCATTGCATTTGGATGTTCTGTAAAGTTAAATTTTAAACTGCATTTTTAATAGTGACCTGTGATAAATTTAATCTGTATTCAATGGATAAATATTGAAACTATGCAAATTTTATTTGTTGACCTGTTACTCTGCTAGCAATTAGAAAACGTCCTGTATTACTTTATATTATTAATTTATCAAACCATTGTAGGGCTTATTAATATACTTTCTTTGCTGTGACCAAAATGTTTGACAAAATATTTTAATGAAGGAAGCATTTCTGTGATTCCATGGCTTCGGTGGTTTGTCCTGTATTTTATTTCTGGGATCACTTAGGGAAAGAACATCCCTGTGGAAGGAGGTGTAGCAGAGAAAATTCTTCATCTCATGGGGAGCCTGATACCAATTTCTACAGTCCATCCAAAATGTATCAGATTAGGACCTATATTACACAACAAAGCTTGTGGGAAGTTTTTCAGATTCAAAAAATAACTTTCAGCCCTAAGGTTCATTGCCATGTCATTCAGTGAAATACATTTCATTTTTGTTAGGCCAAGAATGCACAAAAGTATGGAGAGATTTCAACTTTGTCTAAGTTTAGAGCCTTTCCTTAACTAAAGGGAATTTCAAAGCTGTGAGTCCACATAAAAGCAAAATAGAAAATGATATAATTATACGATATAATGGTCCAGAGAGATGTATCCATTCTGAAATGGGAAAATGCCCAGAATAAAAACGAACAACAGCACAGACAATAAATTCTCTGGAAGTTCTGTAACTTCCAGAGAAGGTCATACTGTACTAAGATCTCCAGTGGATCTGAACAATCCCAGCTTCCCTTAGTGTTTGTGATCCCCTAGGGTATTGGTTTTTGGATGACACCACTTGAAGCTTGAGAGCAGTACATGTTCCTGCATCTCCAAAATCCTTGGGTGTTTAATGCGGCTTATATTTCATTCTCATGGCTCTCTACTTCCTCTTTTCAGGGGCTGGCTTAGGGGATTTTGTCCCTGCTGCATACTGCCTCTACTTTCCTTTAAACTTTCCTTTAAAAATCCAATGGATGATGACATTGACCTGTAAATTTGGCATTGTGAATGACTACAAAACAGTCATCACATAGGTGACCCCAAGGGTGGCTAACATTCTGAGCAATAGCTTGGTCCCCTTAGACTATGGCTACAGAAGCTTTCCTGTACCTGACAAGCTAAAAGTGGTGAGACAAATCCCAGGAGAGCATCTTCACAGGTTTCTCTATTTATATTAAAGAAAATCCTTTAAGATAACATTTTATTGTTCTGTTTTTAAGGGAAACTCTTAGTTTGTATTTTCATATCTTTGAGTCTGCCATGGATGCCTTGTGGCATCTTTTATTACTGTCTCAGTGAAGATTATCTGATTATCCCTTTTAAAACTGTGTATTGTTCACGACGATAAATGTTGCAATTTTGTAGGTGGAGAAACCACACATTGCCCGAATAGTTCTGTGTTGCTATTCCTTTCATAACTCACTCCACCTGGGCTAAAAGACATGATCAACAATACCCATGTGCCAATATTACTGGTAGTTTTTGTCATTCTGCCTTGGCCAGTAGGTGCTCACTTGCTTACATGGCTAAGGTTCTGGGAGTGTTTCTCATAATGGTCTACTCATTGCCAGTAATCCCAATTGCTGCAGGCTTCTTCTCTGTGAACTTCAAAAAAAAATGTACCATATGCCTTGAACAGTAAGAAAGAAAATCTACCATGGACAAACTGAGCCAACTCATGGCAGATAGATGACCCCTAAAGATCACAACCTCAATGCAGACATGTTTATGCCTTAACTAAGAAAAGGACATATTTTTTTTTATAAAGGAATTATCTATAGAAAATGTCTTGGCACCTCACCCTAGAGCAGAGACAGCTGCCACTCATGAAAATGATGAGACATATATTCCTTCACCATGAGCCCAACAGAACTCTCACCTGGATCCTGCAAGAAATCAGGGGTCACCAGGCAAATGCAGGAAGTTTTTAACAAGTAGAGTCCAGTTATCCAATGGTAGAGAAGTCACTGCTGAGTTACTCCCAGGCATGCATGGAAGCTGGGTGTTAAGAACATGAAACCAAAAACTCCACACTATTAGCGTATTTCCCATAAATCCTTTAACTTTTGTTAAGACAATTCAAATTCAAAACTACAATATCTAGGAGTTTCATGCCAGAAATCAAATACTAATTATTCTCAAGCCTGGACATTTTAAAATTTGTTCTTGGGGAATTATATGATCTTGCCTTCAAAGCCATGTTTGTTTCCTATCCTGGAATCTTTTATCTTTTTTTTTTTTTTTTTTTTTGAGACAGGGTTTCTCTGTGGCTTTGGAGCCTGTCCTGGAACTAGCTCTGTAGACCAGGCTGGTCTTGAACTCACAGAGATCCACCTGCCTCTGCCTCCCAAGTGCTGGGATTAAAGGCATGCACCACCATCGCCTGGCGGAATTTATCTTATGGTCAAACTCAGCCACTCCCTAAAATCAATTAGATCCTTAGCTTGGGCCAAATGACTAAGATGACCAAATACATCCAAAGTTCTTGATTATCTCAGAAGGAGCAAAGGAGAAGGCACAGGTAGGGGTTAATTACCATGAAGCAAGTTAATCTAGCCTTGTGCTTACAACTGTGGCTAAAGGATGCTAAACAGAAGCAAGAAAACCCCAAGTAGAGGAAGTTTTAAAGACTTTGCTCGAATCTCATGCTTCAGTGGTTTCTGGATAGATGTAAATATTTGGAGACAGACCAGAGTTAACACATTACTAAAGTTATAAAGACTTATTTAAAAGGAGAGACAAAATTTGTAGCTGTGCTTCAAAGTGAACAAGGTTTCTCAAGTATATGTTATATCTATGCTTTCTATCATGCGAATTCTACAATAGCAAGTCTAATCATTTTTAATAACATGCTAGGGTGCTTGTCTACCATGAATGAAACTGTGAGTTTGATACCTACCACCATATGTAAACCAGGCATGTTAGCATATTCCTATAATCCCACCATCTGAGTGGTAGAGTCAAGAGGATCAAAACTCAAGGTCAACCTCTGATCCATTGTGAGTTCAAACTTAGCCCAGTATAGCAAAATGATACAGGGTTGTAAACAGAGACTGCACTTTGATTTTTCCAGTCACCCAGACCCAAATAATCACACAAACTCTGTTATTTACAAAACTATTTGGCCGATGACTCAGGCATATAAACTATCTCTTATATTTTTAAATTAACACATTTCTACTATTTTATATTTTACCATGTGACATGTAATTTGTCACCTTACATCTTGCTTCTGGGACGGCTACATGATGTCGCTCTGACTCTGCCTTCTTTCCTCCTCTATCTCTGCTTGGATTTTTCCCCTTGCTGTATTCTGCCCTGCTGTAAGCCAAAGCAGCTTCTTTATTAACCAATGATAATAATACATAATCACATCCTACAGAGGAACATCACACACCAGAGGTTGAAAAGGAGGAGCCAAGGAACATGGAGAGATGGAGGAGTGATATGAATAAATTATGTACTTACAAGGAATATTAAGCATGACAACTTCTCTAGATATTACTACTTTCAATCAGTAGACTGATTTGTTTCCCATCCATTATTTTTTTCTAGGGATGTTAATGATTTGATTTAATTTACTTCTATTCTTCTTACTAACATTTAATAATTTAAACATTTTAATCAGTATTCTTAAATTTTCTAATAGATGAATTTTTAAAGTATTCATCCATCAATTTGATAAAACAAAATGTTATATGTTTTTAGAGCAACGCAAACCTTTCAAAAGTGTCAAAGCTGTTACATTTATGCCAAATCACTTAGTTGAAAGCATAAATTTTTACAAACATACTTAATATAGGAAAAGGATGTATCTACGACCTCATGAGAGTTGAACTATACCCTAGTACTAAAATGTTCTTCTAGTGCTTTCTAGAGCATGTGTCAGTCTTTATCTAGAGTTAAAGCAGGATGTGGTGGCAGTCATGCTCCCTTCTTACGAGAACATATGATAAAAGTAAAATTGTATGAAACTAAAATATAAATTATAATATACTTCATATATAGTGTCATTGTATAAATGTCTGAATCACAATTTGCAAATAAAAGTCTTATAGTACTATGTATTTTTTACCCTCTGTAGATAATTCGTACATATCATTGCCCACAAAAACAGAAGGAATTTCAAAAATCTAGATTAAGTGCCCAGTTGTTCTATTCACTTCCGAATCATTTCAACTAATGTCATTTTTCATTTTTCTTTGATAATAAAGCATCCTTTCATAGACTCAAGTATTCTTTCTTTTATGCCACATTTACTTGCATTGTATTTTACAGAAGTAACAAAAGCTCTGTTAAAGGGTAGAACATTATATCAAGAGCAACCTTCTGTCAATTTTGCACTGCTATTGTAAAAGAAATCCTGTGATACCACAATACATCATTCATTTATACCTTCCTGCTGACCAGAAATGAATTAAGTGCCTACTTGAAGTCATAAACATAGCCATTTCCATGTACAGTGTCCAGAACTTTGACACTTGCTGCTTGAAACATACTAGAATTTTGCCTGTTGCACATTACATTCTAATGGATACTTCCTCATTTTATCACCTATTTACATTTGTTCTATTTGTCATTTTTTTAAATTTACAAATTAAAACTCAAAATATTCTTTCTTTTTTATTCGTATAGCATATTTACCTCGGTCATAGTGTATTTACAAGAACTCCACACATTTTACATGTAAATTTCTCTCTCCCCTTTATCCCAGAATTGCAAACTTCCCTCCAGGCAAATAATCAGCAGGGAAATAGAATATTTTTCTCTCCTGATTTAATCCAATTGTCAGAGCATGGATTTTGAAAACAATTCTGTTGTGTTTTCCATCCTTCCATCTGTTAGAATGTGTACATTTAAATTATATCAAAAAAAGCTTGATTAATCCATTTAAATGTCTGAGCTGTCTTTGCTATTGTGCAGCTATTGCTCTGGGATGGCTACTATGGTAATCAATACTTGGGTATGTGAAATTGTTGATCATACCATAATTTTGCCAGTTCAATTAAACATGCTTTTTTTCTTTTATTTAAAAAATAATTTATTTACATACTAATCCTAGTTCCCACTCCCTCCCCTCCTTCCATTCCCTCTACCGTCCACCACTCCACTCCTCCCCCATCTACTCCTCAGAGTAAACATGCTTCTTATTGCAAAAATTTTAACATTATCCATCTGTAAATGAACACATTACATGCCATTACAGTAAAATTTTATTATGTGTGAACACAAGTATTATATCAAATAAGACATTAGAATATGTACTTGATCATATAAAAGCCACTAAATGTCAAAGACTAGTTATGAAAATTCTCTTTCCTGAAAACAGCAACCTACTGTATTATAAGACCTCAGAAGAAATGACCTCAGTGAATACAGTTGTTTACAATTATTTAGTAAAACAACCTCAGAACTCTGACTTTCATAATCTAAACTGGACTAATTCAAAACCATACTTTGAATTTATACATACAGATTTTATAACATATTTATTTTTACAAATTAAGAAAGAAAATATCAGTTACTAATGATGCACAGAGAATAATTTTACAAAAGCTTGTTTCAAAAGGAAATCAAAGTTCATGCCTGAAACTTCAGTTCTAGGGAGAATTTTCCAAAGTTTGCAAAAAATTAAGGTAAAGCCAAACAATCCTTAAGTTTATCTTAGACAATATGTTTAGGGCATTTGTGGAAGGCATGGGAGCTGGAAAGGGAGCAGAGCAGATGCTTCTGACACAGAAGAAATAGATATTAGAAAAAAAGTTACATTAAAACTTCAGCCACACACTATCTTGAGGAAATATACAAAACAAATATCTCCAATATCTGTAGCAGGATATGAAACCAAGATCATTGTAGTTATAATCAAGATAAGATAATGCTATCATAAAAAAGATGCTAGTATTGCATGAATGGTGCCCTTAGAGAAATGAATAGTCAAAGTCATATGCTCAGTGAAAGATGACTACTTGACAATGGAGTATGAAACTTGAGTCATCTTTCCATAGGCAATGTGGACCCACTTGTTGGGAGTCAATAGTCTCTTCTCTTCATAATTTTTAGAACATTTGTCAGTTAGATGTGGGGTGTAGACATGGATTTATGTTAAGATGTATGTTTGGCCCTTATTCTAGTTCACTTTATATGGCTGTGTTATACCGCTTTCCAAGAGCAATTTGGAAGAGGAAATGGTTTAACCAACTTGCAGGTCGTAATAGTGCTTCAAGGGAAGACAAAATAGGAATACAGAGTATGAACATGGAAACAGGACGTGAAGCATAGCCTAGGGAAGAATGTTTCTTACTGGTTTACTTTCAGGCTCAAATTCAACAACCTTTCGCAGACATTCCAGGCCCACCTGCTTAGTTACACTGGCAGTATATTATCCACTGTGAGTTGGACCCTACTATATTAGTTAGAAATCAAGAAAATATCCCCACAGACATGTCTACAGGCCAATAGGATGAGCATAACTCCTCAGTTGAGTTGATCAATAACAGGTGTGCAAGGCTCACAGGATAATACATCATAAGTCCACCTCTTATGAATTTGACACACAAAAAAATGCCAGCATTAAGCCAAAGACTTGTGCTAATATCACAGTATAAAACAAAAAAACTTAAAAAGTCTCACAGTCTTTAAAATATTCAACACCTTAATAATTCATGGTCTCCTCAAAAACACAATGTCTTTTAACTGGAATTCTGTAAATAAATAGCAAGTTATGTACTTTCCTTTTCACTGTATCATGACAGAGTTATAATAAAACAAGTATATCTATCTATATAAAATTTTTAAAAAGTTAAGCATCCAAAACTCACAGTAAGTATAACAACAAAGAGAAGAATAGCCATGTGTAGTAACAATCTCACTTTCAAATTTATAAACTATCTTATTTTAAATGCAGAGAGGGTAAAAGACACAAAGAAAATATAAGTATTGATTTTACAGAGGGGGAAAAAATCCTAGAGCAATTTCTCAATAGAAATTGCTCACCCAGAGAGATCACATGATTTGACTTTGCAAAAAGCTTTATGGCAACAATTTAAATATGTTAAAAGAGGATTGAAAAACCCTATGGCTTAGTAAAAAAAAGAACATTAAAAGCTGTCCCATCAAATGTTGTTAATACAAAAGCAAACATTCTTCAGAGAATTATAATAGTTGGCACTTGAAAGCACAGCTAAAGTGAGACCATTGCTAGAGAATCAAGAAAAGATTGAGAAGGAAAGAGCAAGCAAACGTGGGGACAGACAAAGATTAAGCAATCTGAGGAAGACACACACATGCACATGTACAATTGCACATGCACACACACAAAGATCCAACATGAAGTTTTTCATTTTCTACCCTCCCATAAAGCATAGAGGGAGATTCAGAAGAGAGAGTCGGGTAAAATTGAAATTTAAAAGGGAGTGACTCAATCTGCTCTTTGGATGGGAGAATACATGAATGTTTTAGAAACTAGAAAGGTATCAGACATTGCAAAAAGGATATGTGTATAATTTACATATTGCTTGATTAATCAAATATATGTGCAAATATTAGATGCTCCAGTTATAAAGTAGAAATTGGTGAAGTAAATCTTAAACATGATGTCTCCCTTCCCATTATCATCCAGGTCCAACCCTGATGAGCTTTTGAGGCCATGTATGTCTGCATGTGTGCTACTCCTGCTTTTTCTTTCTTTTTTTTCATTATTTTGTTCTGCTCTCATTTGTTTATTATATTTTTTCTTGTCTATTTTCTTTCTTAGGAAGGATATATAATAAGATCCAAGCCCAACATAACCCTAAATGTAAAAAAAAAAGTTTGAAGCAAAACTACTGAAGTTAAGAACAAGACAGTAATGACAGCTATCCCCAATTTTTTTTTTCCAATATTGTTCTTGGAGTACTAACTGAAGCAATAAGGCAAAAGAAAGAAAGTATAAAATACAAATAGGGAAAGAGATAAAAATTATCCTTAATTACAGATGATGTCATATTGCACATTAGAGATTCTCAAATTTCTATCTACAAATTTCGAGAAATGATAAACAAATTAGCAAGGTGGTGCAACATAAATCAACTTACACAAGTCGTAAAGAAGAAGAGATCGTTGATCTATTGCCGACACGCAGCCTCAAATTAAATATTCTTTGTAGCACAGTGAATAAAATACTGGAGACAGATATTTTGGTTCAAACTGAAGATCAGAGAAGCAAAACCATCAACCTCAACCTCTTACCTCCACCAAACTGCAGACAAGACTGAATGTAGACTGAGACTATGTGAAAGCTGCCTTCTCGTGTCTTATAGTCCTCTCTAGTGCTGGGGTTTAAGGTGTGCACCACTACTGGCTAGTTTCTATGACCAGTTAGTATGGCTACTGGGATTAAAGGTGTGTGTCACCACTGCCTAGTCTGTAAACCTGACCAGGGTGGCTGATTTTACTCCCTAATATCAGGGAAGCTTTATTTATTAAAATACGAATGAAATATCACTACATTCATTGAATAAACCTAGTCAAAGAATTCAAGGACCTCTAAAGTGAAAACATCAGAACTCTGAAAAGATATGGAAAGACACTAAAAAGTGAACATACAATGCTGTAAGATTGAAAGAATCAATATGGGGAAAATGGACCACTTTATCAAAAGCCATTTAGAGATTTAGTGAAATCTCAATCAAAATCCCCATTGTGCTCTTCACAGAAATAGAAAAGAAAGCAAACAAAGAAACCAACAGAAAACAACTATCCTAAAACTCATATGGAAGCACAGAAGATCCCAGGTACCAAAACAAATCCATGAGCAAAAAGAACATTGCAGGGAGATGGCTATTCCAGATTGTAGTAAGCATTACAGAGAAAAACAATATGGTATTCCAGACAAAGATTTCTGAACGAACTTTCTGAACAGGTCTCCATTTACTCAAATGCTGGGAGCTGTGTGGCCTCACTGTGGACCAGCATATGGATGCTTGTCCAATAGGTCTCCACAAGGGAAGGTCCATGGAGATAATCCCTCACTTGGCAGAGATCAGTGGACCTCAGAAGAGTGCAGAATACTGCTGGCATCCTGCAGCCTGCATGCTCTCTTTGTTCTCATAACGTTCATGATTCTGTTGGTGGTTAATAGTTTCACTCTGTCAGTTACACATGGGGCAGATATAATCATTCCTGGAAACCTTTTTTTTTTTTTCTCTTTGCTGAAATTCTTTGTTGTTTCTTATCTGGAAATAACAGCTGTTATTCCATACCCTGGGAACTTTTCTGTTTCAGCGCTGACAGGATCAAGGGCAATAAAAGGTAATGGACATATATAAGAAGGCAACACAGGGGACATTAACTATGTCTCCCAACTCTAGAAAAGAAAAACATTAAGAATGATATGGCATGAAGAAAAAAGAGTGCTTTATCAAAGTTCCCCCTTTATAGAGAGGCTTAAGCATGCAGGATTCAGGGCCCTTTTGTAGAACAAGGAAACAGAGAAACACAGGTAACTGGATGCAAGCAACTGGCAAATCACTCCAGTTTCTGCAAATATGCTTTGTTACACTTTGAACGATATTCTTCTTGAGAATTTGTGGCTATGTATATCCTCTTTTAACTTTGTAATGATGGGATGTGTCTGGTTGGCTTGATATTAAGTCAAGCTAAAAAAAATCCTGAATGTTTTTGGCTTAAAAGTTGTTTTAATTTAAAAATTGAGGAACCTGAGGTTGGGAAAAACATGTTGGAGTTTGAACTATAAATAAAGACAGCTCAAACTATTCTGGGTTAACACTTGTGGGAAACTCACCTTGTGGTCAGATCCCTTCCCCATCTAGGACTTGAATTCATTTGAGTCAGGATTTGGCTCTCAAGTATTAGGGCAAACAACTGAATTTTAAAACAAAACAAAACAAACAAACAAACAAAAAACCCTTTTGTACCGCTAAAGAAACAAGCACCTTTGTGAAGAGGAATGTCACAAAATCAGAGACAATCTGCCAGCTATGCATTTGACAGAAGATTGATATCAAGTATTTTTGTGATAAGAGCGGCGGGACTGCGTCCCCAGCACCCCGGCCGCCTGGCTAGCTTATGCCCGAAATAACAACACACAAACCGTATTCATTTAAGCACTGCTTGGCACATTTCTATCTAGCCTCTTCTAGGCTAATTCTCGCACCAGGACTAGCCCATTTCTAATAATGTGTGTAAGCACCCCAAGGTGCACTTACTGGGAAGATTCTAGCCTACATCCATGCTGGGTCGGAGCTTCATCGCGTGTGTCTGGGAGAGCCAAGCATGGCCTCTGCTCCAGAGAGCAGAGCTGTCAAGTCTGTCTGAGGAGTCTTACCTCACTTCCTCTTCCTCCTGTTTACTCCTCCCACCTATGTTTTAACCTATCAGGGCAAGCAGTTTCTTTATTTAATTAACCAATGACCTTCCTCCATCAAAGTATATATAAAAGACTCAAAAGATGAGAGGGGGGAAGAGCAGGAGGAAAAGAGGGAGAGAGATAAGACCTACTCAAAAAAATACTTGAATTTGAACATGAGTTCTCAAAAGAATAAAAAAAGACTAAGAAATAGCCCCCCAAATGCTCATCATCCATAGCAATTAAGAAAATGAAAATCAAAACAACTTTGAGATTTCATTTTACCCTAGTAAGAATGGCAAAGATCAACACACAAGTAACAGTAAATTCTGGAAGAGTGTAGTGGAAAGGAACCCTGAGTCACTCCTGGGTGC
The DNA here is from genome assembly GCF_014885135.2 of Alexandromys fortis. NCBI lineage: Eukaryota > Metazoa > Chordata > Mammalia > Rodentia > Cricetidae > Alexandromys > Alexandromys fortis. The sequence continues at coordinate 2,485,784 of NW_026067913.1, read as the reverse complement.
ATTTGGAAAGTGCTTCAACCCCTGTGAAAATCAGGGCAGAGAAATCTCAAAAATCTAAAAATAAGCCTACTATATGCCCTAGCTATACTATTCTTGGGTACTTGTCCAAAGAACTACTTCAAAAATCCTTACTCAGTTATGTTCATTGATGCTCTATTTACAATAACTAAGAAATTGAAACAACCTAACTGTTCTTAACTAACAAGTGGATATTGGTGATATAGTGCATATATACTATGGAACACAATACAGCTGTAATGATGAATGAAACATTAACTTTGTAGCTAAATAAATGGTACTAGAAATAATCATAATTCAGACACAGAAAAACAAATGTCATGGGTTCTTTCCTATGGAAGACTGTTATCTCCCAATCTCCAGATGTGTTTATATGTTCTGGAATAACTGCAGAAAGCAGCTGAGTAAAAATAAATAAATAAATAAATAAATAAATAAATAAATAAAGCATTTACTGAGTAAGGGGCTTGGAGAGCAAAAGAGAACAAAAAAGCAAAGTACAAGTTTGTACTCTGGAGAAAAAGAGTGGTCCTGACTTAAGGAGAGAAAGGGAGATAAATACAAAAATATGATTGGAAAAGTCATAGATATCACAAATTAACTCTTCACTAAAAAACTCTATAACACAAGCAAATCTGCATATTCCAATAAATACACTTAGTTGGAATGAAATTTTCTCATTTGGGCTGATAATTCTTTCTCAAAGACTGTACTAAAAAATCTAGCATTGGGCATAAGAAACCGTTCTTTGAGTTGTTTGCCAGGGTTGTCCAAGAAAGTTTCAAAAATTACAGCTTATTGCTATTACCCTTAGTTCCTCCTACCAGAGGTGTAAGGTTAAATTTCTATTGTGAAACAATCATTCATTCATTCACAGAGCTCAGAGGATCCTGACTTTAAACTGACCTGAATGCTGCCTCTCTGAGGACTAGCTTTCACAGTACCAGAAATATTTGTGCAGGCTTCCAAAGGAGGAAGAAAGCCAACAGTTCTTCCTATTGAGGATGCCCAGGAAGTGTAGCAATGACCTGTGTAGCACAACCATGCAGGTACAGCAGTGCATACATACCTAGGTGGTAACCAATGGCTCCCTAATAGGCATTGACGTCTACTCAATAGAAACCATACCAAACCTGATATCAGAAACATAGCTAACTAATCAGTGCTAGTAAAATCATGGTTATCAGAATAGAATTTACACCACTAATTTACTAAATCAGCATAACTAAGGTCCTGACTAAGGACAATCTACAAATATTTGACCTCAGACACATAGATAAATGTAGTCGTCATGCTTCATCAAGGAAGCATCTCTTAGTAGAAAACCACAACCAATCAATAAATAGAGTTGTGGAGCCCAGTACCAATGGATACATCTACAGAATGTTCTCCACCTGTGAACCACATAAACAGTAAGTATAGTGAAGTAATCCTAATGGTGCAGCAGCAGTACACAGACTTGGTGGCAACCAACTGCTTTCTAATTAGATGTAAGACCTGCTCCCGAAGTGGGAAAACATGAGCAGTACTGGAAACTCAGCCAACTACACAGGGCTAAAAGAATCAGGGATCTTGGAGGAAAACCTACAACTGCTATTTTACTTAAATTGTATAATCCCCAACTATAGCATAAATATTTGACTTTATACCCACAGATAAGTGTAGTGTAGAAGGAGCAGCGGGCTGCATTCCTGCCACTCCACTCCCAGCAGCCTGGCTAGGTTATGACTAGAAATTACAACACACAAATTGTATTCTTTTAAACACTGCTTGGCCCATTAGCTCTAGCCTCTTACTGGCTAATTTTCACATCTTGATTAACCCACGAGGTGGGGTCTTGCCAGGAAGGATCTTAACCAGAATCCACCTTGGAGAGGAGAGCTATAGTGTCTGCCTTACTGCCTTTTTCCTCCCAGCATTCAGTTCTGTCTTCCCTACCTACCTATGTTCTGACCTATCAGGCCAAGCAGTTTTCTTTATTAATTAACCAATGAAAGCAACAGATAAATAGAAGACCCACCTATATCAGTGTAGTCCTTACCTTTCGCTAGGAAACTTCTCTTTGCAATAGGTTGTGACAACTACAGTAAACCACAATTCAGATCATTTGAGGAGTTCAGTCCCAATGGATACATCTACAAAAGAACTCCCTCTTCCAACATTCCACACTGTGGAAGAATGGTGGAACATCTAAGATTCAGAGGATCAAGGCATTGTCTGTGAAGCTGTGTTTTTGAGGAATGCCAGAAACTTGCATCCAGAAAACCTCTCCGGCATGACTACTCAGAGATGAGTTGTGCAGAACAATGATTGACATGCCGAAGTAGAGAGGGGAGGTTCCTGATAACTCAACCCTACCTAAAGAGCTACAAGCAATTAAGGGATGTGAGAGGGGGTGATATAGTCTTCTCTGGGGCAGAACACAGCAATTTGCTAACCAAAACAAAATGGCCACTGTGAAAATATATATAATAGTAACATTATACAGACTGAGCAGGTTATATGCATATACATACAAGCATGTAACAACAATCAATTAAAATACACAATTAAATTTAAAGAGAACAAGGAGGAAGATTGAAGGATTTTGGTAGTTTGAAATGGGAAGGAAAAGTGATGTTAAGTATTATAATCACAAGGAAAAATTACTAAAAACTTTAAATTTCTAACTTGTATTTTTAAAGATGAATAGTGTGGTATGTGAATTACATATCTATAGAAAAAACAAGACCACTATGTAAAAACTTATAAAGATCCTGTTGTCTTTATTTGTCCTGAACTAAAAAGTACATATAATAGTCTTGCTGCCATACGAGCTCTTGAATAATCTAGTAAGAAATATTTATATGCTATCACTTAAGTCAAGGATAATTTGTTTTCCTGAGTGGAAAATAATAATCAGAAGTGGGTTGATTATTAGTCCATGTGAACTGTATGAGCATATATACCTAAATTTCTACATCTTAACCATAGTAGCATGCCCTATTCCTTAGTTAATTTTTTTTGCAGGAATACATTGTTCTTTCTTGAGTATATTGCATTGTGACATCTGAGAAGTGATGTTTATAGTAATGCAGAATAAAATATTACTTCTGCCCTCTCTTGCCTCAGCAAAATAAACCCAGAACAAAGGTTTGGCAGCTAGAAAAAAAATCAGAGAAACTTTTACCTTTGTCATACACAGTGATAAATTTTATTATGTCCATATACTTATTACTGTAACAGCAATCTGCATTATATGTATATATATACATATATATTCTATTTTCTCTCTAGGATGTGACCCCATTTCAGGGATTTTCAGCTATAATTCCCAGAAAACCATAGTCTCCTGGAAAAGCATTACTGTAATACATGGAACTATATTTTGAACACAAAATTGGGTGCATGAGATGATTAGTTGACATATGTTTTCACTTAATAATTGATATCATGCTGGGGGATATATTGTACAATTTATCCCAAGAATTATCCAATTATCTACCTTGGAGATTAGCAAATTCTCTCTAACACCCAGTTTTGAAGAGTGGGCTGGAAACTAGAAGGAGCAACTGACTGCCATCACGAGAGATGCTCGTGTATCCTCCACTCCCCTTGTGGATTCAATGTTGTTTGCAGAGTGGAATGGTTTAGATAAAAAGTATCCCAGGAGGGGCTGGAGAGATGGCTCAGTGGTTAAGAGCACTGCCTGCTCTCCTAAAGGCCCTGAGTTCAATTCCCAGCAACCACATAGTGGCTCACAACCATCTGTAATGAGATCTGCTGCCCTCCTCTGGCCTGCAGGCATACATGCAGACAAAATACTGAGAATACTGTACACATAATAAATAAATAAATCTAAAAAACCCACAAAAGCATCCCAGGAGTATGCAGTGAATACTTAAAGTTTATGGTCTAATATTTAGAGACTGAAAGAGGGAATTTATGTGTGAGAATGTTTTCAGCCTGAAGAGGAATCAGCCAAGGGGAATCTTCCCTCTGTGGTACAAGGAAACAGGAACTTGTAGGTGAGCTGATCCAGAAGCCATGGAGAGTGCTGCTTGCTGGCTAATGCCTCCTAGCTTGCTCAGCCTGCTTTCTCCAAGCACTCAGGACCACCATCCCTGTACTGGTCCCTCCCACCTCAATAACCAATGGAGAAAATGTCCTACCGACTTGCCTGCAGCCACATCATGTGGAGTCATTTTCTCAAGAGGTTCTCTCCTCTCTGATGATTCAAAGTATATCAGCCTCATAAATAAGCAAACAAACAAAAACCTAACCTATGTATAATGTGTGTCTCTTCAAAAACGAAAATTGTCATAGAAATTAATAGCCATTAAAATTCACAAAGAATTAACAGCTATTAAAATTAACATGACCTTTTCTCACACTAGAGAAAATTAAAGGGAACTTACAGAGTGGTAAGGATGTAATTTGGAGACAAAACAAAACCCTATTACAATTTGGCAATTGTAAAAGTTTATTTTAACAGCATAAAAGCATTCAAAAGCAAGGAGAGAGCAGAAGAGCAACATCTAACACACGGATCTTTTTCTTTCCTTGTGGGAGGAGCTCTGTATTCTTCCAACATTGTCTTGATTTGAACATTTGAGTCACCTATCTTCAGTCTGAATACGTCAACCACTGAAAAGCTGGTGAGGCCCCAGGCTTAAGATCACAGCCTTAGAGGGCTGTATTAAGCTACAGTCTAATGTTGAGTGTGACAGCTCAGATTCAGAAGATACTCTCCAGTGGGCAATGGAGTGACAAAAAACAGAGTCCAGATGTCCCTGGAGCCAAAGGCAAATCATTATATCAAGAAAGGAAACTTGGAAAACTTTACTAATGTAAATCCAAGAATTCAAATTCTTTTTTTTCCTTTATCCTTTACCTGAAGGTGAGTATGATAGGGAAAGGGTTGATGTTCATATGCTATACTGCTGTGCTCTTGTATTGAAGTTCCTTCATTTCAACTAACATATATTTCACAGATGCTTGGATTATAGGCATGTGATTCTGCTGTACTTGCTTTTTGTGTGTACAGCTACTATGATGCTGACCACATTGATTATAATAAACTAGCAGTGACAGCTTCCTCCTTCAGAAAGTCTCCTTCACAGACTAGTTAACCATTCCATGTCAAGGTGCATATAATACAAGCACTGAGGTGCTGACTTGTACTGGTGGTGCTAATCTATCAGAGAAAGCAAACCTTACCAGACCCCAGCTTTCTGTGTTAGCGTGGTTGTTCTTTCTTCATTCCCTTGCGACTCCAATTGGGATTCTATAACCAAGCCATGTGGGACTAAGCAATCATATTTACTCAAAAAAATTAATTCAGAATTTCCCTGGACTAAAATAAAAACATATATACATATATATTCTGTTACTTTTATTTGGTGAGTAAATCATGTTTTAAAATAATCCTAATGTATAGGAAAAACAAGACAATCTATGGATATGGCAGATCAATAGAACTTTTGGGTTCTCTTGTGGCTCACATATTCATCCATATACACACTGAATTTATATATAAATGAGATGCTTTTGAATTTCTTACTCAAGTTTTATGTTTATTGGTTTGTCAGTGTATGATCATATCACTGGTAATTCACGTGGACACAGACACAAAACAGAAATGTATTGTTTCCAAAAATATGTTTCCATAATAAGACATAAAAAAGAAGAATAAATTTTGCCTGACTAAATTTTATGTTTATTTTTTAACAGGTGCTAAGTTCTTAATGAAGAAAAATGTGGCTCCGTGCCTACAATAAATTTTCCTAAAATTATCTGATTTCCAATTCATAACTGATTCTCTATGAACTGTTAATCAAGTGTGTTTATAAAATGTTTCGCTGTTTACTGTGCAACAGAAAATCAATGGCATTGATAATTAATGGCATACACATGTACACAATATGTACACATTATGAGAAATCACATCATAAATTCATTCTCAGATTTTTATTCTTACATGGACATGCTCAAGGATTCCATGCCTGTGCTTACTTCTAGAAAGCAAACACTCTTCAATTTATTCTTATCTTTAACCTCAAAGAAACTTGTAGCTGATGGAGAAAGAGAAAGGCTATAAATAAAGGGGATGTTACATCCCAATATCTAGAGAGGCAAAGAAATGTGCTTGAGGCAAGGTTCCTAGGAATGATACCCAAATCTGCTTTGAAGAATTGACAGTGGTCATCATTGTCTTTCCATTTACTGCTCCAGTGAGGACAGTGGCCAGTGGACCTCAGGAGTTTTTACATTGTTACCATGAACACAGGCTTCAGTATCTGCTGCTGCCACAGTCTAGCAAGTATTTCCCTCATCAAAATTCACAAGTGCTGATGCCTGAGCCTGAAGTTGTTTGTGTCTGCCTTCCTCCTGACCATTTCTGTTCCTTCGGGTTGCTTAAGGGCATGGAATTGGTAGAGTCCCTAACCTCCTGCCATCCTGTAATGCTCAGGCTGCGAGAAAGCCTACGGCCCAAACATTGTAGTTTCTATATTCGGGAGATAAGGTGGATCTTCACAAACTCCATGACGTTGTTAGAAAAGGGAATGTTGGTGAAACAGTTTAATGGTGATGATTGATTGTTCTTATCAGTGACACATAGAGCCTTGGGAAATGGACATCTCACAGCTGTATAATGGAAAAAATACTTGTTTGATGTCAGATGCTGTGTATATTGAGCTACAGAGCACACACTGTGGAGTTGGTTGCAGTTTTCCCAATGATGTAAAATCACATTCAGGTGTTTCTGTGGTCTCACCTTAGTACTGCTTCCCCTTCTGTTTCATACTTCTAACCTGAGCACTGTGATGATTCTCCCTCAGACATTATTATTTTATCAGGTATTTATGAATGTATTAATTTATTTGTTTATCTGTTGGCCTGTTGCTGAGTAAGGTAGATATAAACACTAAAAAAAATGTCAGGTTTAGAGAGGTCAGCACAGATGTTCCCCTCTCTGCTTCACTGTTTTTAATTCCAGTTGTATCTTCTAGCACAGCAGCTAGCTTCTTATAAGCTCAAATACCTCTAATGGTCTGTATTTTCTAAAATAACTCTCAGTAGTGTTTTACTTTGTTTTAAAATCAGAAGATATGTGCAGTAAGGGTTTTTATATCTTCTTTCATATTTGTCCTTACATCATCTCTTTCCAGTCCCTCCCCACACCTCCTGTATCTCTGAGATCCATTCCTCTTCTGTTGCTATTCAGAAAAGGGCAGTACTCTCTGGGATATCAACCAAACATGGCATTTCAAGTGTCAATAAGACTAGAAAAATCCCCTATATTAAGGCTTGATGAGGTAAGCCAGTAAGAGGAAAATGATCCCAATAGCAGGCAAGAGTCAGGGACACCCCCACTCCCACTGTTAGTTATTCCACAAGAAGATCAAGCTGCATAACCATAATACACATGCAGAGGACCTACTTCATACTCACACAGCTTCCTGATTGTTGGTTCCATTTCTGTGAGCCCTGGTTAGTTGATTTGTAACAAAAAATTTTTGACTCTTTAATATTTTATAACCATGAAGACATGTTACTTGTAAAAGATGACAAGAATGATTTTTGACTAGATTATTCAGATCTCATAGCAACATGCATGGGCCTCTTGGAAGGAAGCCCAACCCAGCACAGAATAGAAGGGATCCCTCTGGATGCCTTCCTTTTTCAACAACATACTTTAACTGATTTTGTAATTTTGAACACCAACCATAGGACAGATTTAAGAAATAAAATTAGGAGCACCGGACTGAAATCTCAAGGTCCAAATCAGGAGCAGAAGGAGAGAGAGCACAAGCAAGGAACTTAGGACTGGGAGGGGTGCACCCATACACTGAGACAATGGGGATCGGGAACTCACCAAGGCCAGCTGGCCTGGGTCTGAAAAAGCCTGGGTCAAAACTGGTCTCGCTGAACATAGCGGACAAGGAGGACTACTGAGACCTCAAGAACAATGGCAACGGGTTTTTGATTCTACTGGACCTAGTGGTTTTGTGGGAGCCTAGGCAGTTTCGTGGATGCTCACCTTACTAGACCTGGATGGAGGTGGGTGGTCCTTGGACTTC
>NW_026067913.1:2476586-2477574 GCF_014885135.2 Alexandromys fortis | reverse complement strand
AAAAAAAAAAAGAAAAAAAAAAAAAAAAAAAAAAAAAAAAAAAAAAAAAAAAAAAAAAAAAAAAAAAAAAAAAAAAAAAAAAAAAAGAAATAAAATTACAGTAAAAAACAATGATGCTACATGTAAGCATGTCATAGTTTCTGTTCTAGCACTCAGAGGCTAGGAAAAGAACCAGCACCCCTTTTGCTACAGTGATACATTCTAGAAGAATTTCAGAGATGAACTGCCACACTGTAGTTTTGGCAAATTTGCAATGCTGCTTCCTTCTCCAGTGCTAACCCCACAAATCTCTCCTCGGAACTCACCAGGAACAAATTCTTAATTTTACATGCTCGTCTTTTATTTTCCCTTTCATTCCTCTACAACAAAGTAAAGTATAAAAACACAAATGAGTTGTATAAATTATATTTGGTTTTGACACATATATTTAGAAAAAACACTGTACTTACTCCAAGGTATATTTTATTTCTTCATACATTTTATGAAAAAGTAAATATGTTCCTTATTGCTACTTTTCACAATTTTAAATTCTGTCTGTTTTACAATCAAATAAAATTATGTGTAACAAGTGTTTTATTTACTGTGCTATTGCTGTGAACACACAGCATGACCACGGCAACTTATAGATGAATACATTTAACTAAGGTCTTGCTTACAATTTCAAAGGGGTAGTCCACTATCTTTTAGGCAGGGAACATGATGCCATGCAGTAGAACGCTTCTTGTTCATTTCTGGCCACCTACACTCCCAAAATAATCACAGAGAAACTGTATTATTTAAATCATGTTTGGCCAATCACTTAAGCAGATTGCTAGCTAGCTCTTATATCTTTAGTTAACCCATATCTATTAATCTGTATATTGCCACATGACTGTGGCTTACTGGCAAGATTCCAGCATATCTGTCTGCCTTGGTTTCATGGCTACTCACTGACTTTGCCCTCTCTCTCTCTCTCTCTCTCTCTCTCTCTCTCTCTCTCTCTCTCTCT
>NW_026067913.1:2307454-2474245 GCF_014885135.2 Alexandromys fortis | reverse complement strand
CGGAAACTTTTTTTTCTTATTCTCAATAAAAAAAAAGAAAGAAAAAAAAAAAAAAGAGAGGCACACCTTCTCCAGCATTGCTGCAACCACTTCAATAAGGCCACCTTTGCTAATCCTTCTAAAACAGTTCCATTAACAGGGAACAAAGCATTCAAACATAGGAACCTATTTAAACTATCACAGTAGTTTAAAATTTTTATAAGGTTGAAAGGTTTTATTATTAACTGTCCTGAGAGAATTGTGATTAGGTGTGTACGTGTGTGTGTGTGTGTGTGTGTGTGTGTGTGTGTGTTAAACCATGTACTTGATCATCCAGAATCTGCTTTCTGAGCCAGAGGTTGGCATCAGGAACCTATTGTTCTTCATGTTCTGAGACATAGTTTCAGCACTGCTTAATAGTCCAATGTTTAAATTCTCTTCCAGTATTCAAGGCAATTTCTTATTTGCAACCCACTGTAAATATTAAAAAAAAAACAGGCAAATTTGGTACAATAGCACAGAATATGTATTACCGTATTCTGTAATGAAGAAATTGGAGCTTAGTGAGGAAATACTGAATGAAAGTTTGCAGAAGTTCAGCAGAGCAGAATCCAGATACTATAGCTTCATAGATGCTGTCAATTGGCTTAGGTACTTGTTCCCTTTTAGTTTTACTGCATGAAGCACACATCTCTCTCCTGGGCTGGCTACATTCCACAACTCCAACACCTCTAACGTCCTGGGGTTATACAATCCAGGCTTCAATGTCATAGTTTCTTGTAATGCCTCTCAGAGCTTCTATTAAGAGACTAGTCTGCCACATGTCAAGCCTCAGCAGCTTTCCTTGACGGTGAAAGAGGATTCCACACGCCTTTATAGTTGTTCATCCTTCATGACTCTGATGCCATAACCCAAATGGACTACACTGACGATTTCAGCCGCTTACTACCATTGCAGCATGGCTAGCTGAATCATATTTCCAGTAGTTTTCACTTATTGTTGTCTTTTCATTTCACCGTTGTCAGGATAGTGGAGTGGAGGCTTGCCCTAAGGGTACTCCTTCCTTTCTTCGATTTTAAATCAAGTCTCTTCTTAATTGCCTTCTCTTTTTTATTTTTTTTTTTTTGCACAAACTTGGCTACAATATTAAATCACCTCTTCCTTCCTTTTTCTCTCCAAAGCACCTTTTGTGTTTCTTTGTGTCCATCTTGTTCTTTTTCATTATGGCCTGGCTAAGAGTGGTGACTAGCCACTACAAAGCGGGCAATAACACTAGGCTGTCTTGAAAGCTCCACTGAAGAAATTGTCCATTCTTTTTATTTAATTTAGTTGATGAAAATTATTACAACAAGCACAGAAAGCACCCACGTTCTTTGCCAAAATATCACAAGAATGGTGGCTCCCCTGAGTGCAGTGAGCTATGTTCTCCCACATCAATAACTAATCAAAAAAACTTCTGACAAAGTTGACTGAGGAGCAATATAATAGAGATATTTTTCTCAGATGAAGGTCTTTCTTCCCAGGTTATCCTTCTTGTCTCAGGTTTACAAAAACTAACTAGCAAAATTTCTACTCTATTATGTTCCTCTTAAGATCTGCCTTTTTATGCCAATAACATGCTGACTTCATTATCCTGGCTTTGTCATGTATTCCAAAATCAAATATTACAATACCTCAGCATCGCTTCCTTTATCAGAATGCTAAGATTTGGGTATTTGCCTTTTCATAGGAACTTAATATTTAAAAAAAAAATCTAAAAAGCCAGTCATACTAAGCAATGAGAAAAGTAACTAATATAGTTATGAAGTTCACACAAATATCATTAATAAGTGCCTGTTAAACCAATTCATAGGCAATCTGGTTTAAGAAATGTTTACAGTTAAAACCCAATATAATTATATACAGATTCACAGAACAGATGGAGAGAGCGTTTATCGTATAGTCATCGAACTGATTACAATTTTCACAGCTTCTCATTCCAAAGTTTGTGAAGGAATTTGAGTATTTAATTAATATGTTTTGATTAGCATATATATATATATATATATATATATATATATATAATGTGTGAGAGATCCTGAAGGTTATATTAAACTAGTCCATGACATCTGTCCCTCAAGAACATATCACATTCTCAAGTGAGAAAAAGTGCTGGATTCGACTCTACAGGTTCATCGAAACACTACAGCATTAACCTGCCAAATGTATGACTTTAAAAACGTGTTGTTCACTCTTTCCCCAATTTCTCCCTAATGCAACCCAATATAATCATAGAAAACTCATATAAAAGTTTTAAAAAGTCTACAGTGTTTTCAGTGTACTTGCCAGAAATCTGACCCACATGTAAACCATGGAAAGTAAGAGAAAAATATGATAGATTAACACAACTTGATTCACAGAACTTCCAAACAAAGAGGATATTATATAAGAAAATAGTAAAAATACAGGTTGTGGATATCAGTGCTCAGCACTGGTTTATAAGTTCTAACAGATATAACTTCTTCAAGTAACACACTAGGATTCAGAGAGGCTGAAGTAGGTTGGATGGACCCTTTGGATATTTGTTCTATTCTTTTTACCAATCTAATGCTTCTGAAAAGTTTATTTTAACTGATTCCCTCCTATCAAAATAATGTTCACATTATTCATAGGATTTAAAGGGAAAAGCAAGTTTCAGTTACTACCTAAGTAGGAAATATGATATGATGATATAAGGAAAAACAACAAGAATATCATGTCATTTGTGTAATGACAGATAGAACAGTGGAGAAGAGTGGAAACAGAGAAATCTGTACTTGTCTACATGACTGAGAGTGTATATGAATGAAAGAGCAGTTTAAAAATTCTGGGAAACTTGGATATCCGTATGTATAAGAATGAAACTAGATGTCCATATATTACCAGTTATATACACAAATCAAAATGAATTAAATGCAGAATGTGAGTCCTTCAAATGTGAAACTACTAGAAGTTCACACTAGAGAAGGACTTTATAATGCTGGAATGGGCAGGGATTTTTTTTAAAGACTCCCCCACTGCCAAACCAGAGAAAACTAAAGCAAACAAGCAGTGGAATTGCAGAAAAATGAAAAGTTTCTACACATCACATCAAAGGAAACAACAAATAACAAGAAGAAACTGAGAAGACAGTTACATCTGGAAGAGGGTTGATAGCCAGTCTATGAAAGAGCTTCCCCCAATTTATTAGAGATAATCCACACACACACACACACACACACACACACACACACACACACCTGTTATAGACCTAAGAAGACACTCACAAATAGGTAAGAAATGATTGGCATGTGCTTGAAAAAGGGCCATTGAAAAGCATATCTACAATGAGATGTCATCTCAGTCTAGTATAGTGGACTATTTATTTAAAAAAAAGTTGGGCTGCATTAAAGGAGATTATGTTTGGTTTGAAATTAGAAGTATTCAGAGCTGGAGGGAGACCGCTTCTAGGAAGAGCAGGCACTGCTAATGTAGAGAACCCTAGTTTGGTTCCCAGAGCTCACATCAGGTTGGTTACAACCACATACAACTCCTATTCTATGAGATCTGGCACCTTCTTTGCCTCCAAAGGGCATTGCAATTAAGTACACAAACTCACACCTGGACACACACAAAACACTTATTTAAGAACTATAAAGTATCTTTTTTTCTCTCCATCACTATTATTTTAGAGAAGTTCTACCTGATGATGAAATGAATTAAAAATTGAACATTAAATACAAAAATAATTTAAATAATTACAAATTTAGAAAGTATGATATTTATTATATTTCATTTAGTTTTAAATATTTTTAAATTCATCTGTTTTTTTAAATAATTTTATGATAAAACATGAAAATTCATTAAGAGTCAAAATCCCAAGAGAATTAAAATACATAGTTCACACATTAACGCATCTGTCTCAGAAACTGGCAAGCACACATTCTGTCTCAACTATACTGCTCACCAGCAGATTAATTTTCATTTTGTAATGATTCCTGGATTCTGAATTGCTCTAATCCTCAAGCATATTTATTCTGAGAGAAGAAAATAGGCTTGGGAAATGGAGACACCTTTATCTCTAAGGGAATGAAACCCATAAGTAGCTTCTCCAAGATAAAGGAACCATCCATGTACACTTTTAATTTGAATTACCTCACTGCTGTTGCATGTCATTTGTTCAGTAAAGGAACTCAAACAGAGCAGGAAATGTGCTTATATTTCTCTGCAATTTTGTTTCCTCAAAACGTTAGAATTAAAACACTTGCAAAATTGAAGGTGTTTTCTCCCTTGCCACTTTTTTTTTGGGGGGGGGGGATTCTAATCCTTACCTTAGGTATAAAATCATGGGCTGCATTTCCGGCACAATGAAAAGAAGAAAATCATGCAGAGAAATGCGTGCTGCTGCTGTTGTTGTGAAGTATTCCATTGCAATCAGCCTAAAATCTCTCATGCTAATTTTACAAATTCTGCTTTCATTGCAAGGGATGATTGAAACCTCTTCAGCTCCTAGCAAGGTATAAAGGAACAACTACAGAAAAAGAATTTCTATGCAAGAATTTTGTCCTTTGCTTGTGACCTTGGTCATTCCATCTTCCTGGAAGTTGGAGACCTCAGATGACAAATGGGCAGGAAAGATCCTCTCTAAATAGCAAGTACTAATTTTAGCCTCAAAATCGTTGTCCAAAACATGATAATATTATAAACAAAAGAAAAGCTCAACATCTCCAAGATAAATAGAGACTTATCCTAATTTAGTTTGTATAAAAAACGAAGCAGGTAGAACAGGTGTTTACTTCTGAGGGCTTTGCCTTAGGGTGTGAGATGAACTTATCTAATCACAGACAGGTTGGCATCTGTTACACAAATTGGAAAATATGCAAAGTCTGATCACAGGTCATTACAAGTGAAAGAGATGATCAACTCAAAAGGCCATAAAGAAATAGACGTTTTTAGAAATGTTTGTACAAGCAACAATAGAACAATGCTAATATCAATGGACATATTACAATGGAAATGTGAAAAATTTGCAGCAATCCATGCCTAGACAAAAAAAAAGTCAACTACTGACTTCTAGAAGAGGGAGAATTATTCTTCCTCATGGATGAGACCTTTTATTAAATATTGTCCAGTGCAAAGCAGTCATCCCTGAAACCATATACACATAAATAAGAAAAATGGACTCAGCAAGTTGTATATATATATATATGATTATAAAACAATATATAAGTGCACATATAAATACACAATGTAAGTATAATATTGTGATATATAATATGAATATATGTATATATTAAATAAATATATATTTATGTACATATATCTATGTATACACACATAAGCACATACATACAGGTATATGTATAAAATGAAAGAAAAAGTTTATCAATCTTGGGATGCCATGGGAGTAGTTGGGTAGAAAGTACCTGGAGGGATCCTAGAGAAAGGAAATTTAGGGGAAAACTGTTGTAATATTTGAAAATATATATTAATTAGAAATATCCAGGGTGTGGCTACAAGCCTCTGAAATGATTCCCAATGAGCTTCATTTTCTTGCATGCCCCTTCAATATATTTGACACAAAATTCATTAGGAAAGACCTATGCAACAATATTACAGGAAGATGGGATGCAATGCCTAAGAATATAGAAGCTCTGCAATACCTGCCTTGCTCTCTCAAGAGTCACACAAAAGATGAAAGCCAAGAGCCAAATCTTTAACAATCTGCTTTCAGATCTTAGCAAGATCTGAAGCTTCATCGTGGGAGCCTGCTGTGGGATAATGCTCTTGTATGGTGTAAAGATTTTTCACTCGTATTAGTTTAATAAAACACTGATTGGCCTTATATAGGAGATAAGAATAAGGAAAGACAAAAGAGGAAGTTGCTGTGGGACAATGTTCTTGTACATTGTAAAGATGTGTCACTCACGTTGGTTTAATAAAACACTAATTGGCAAGTAGCCAGGCAGGAAATATAGGTGGGGTGACCAGACTAAGAGGATTCTGGAAGAAGAAAAGGCAGAGTCAGCACAGAGGACGCAAGATAAAATGCTTTTCTGAGAAAAGACACCAAGCCATGTGGCTAAATATAGACAAGAATTATGGTTAATTTAAGTTGTAAGAGCTAGTTAATAATAAGCCTGAGCTAACAGATCAAACTGTTTATAATTAACATAAACCTCTGTGTTTTTCTTTGGGACGGAATGGCTGCAGGACCAGGTGGGACAGAAACTTTTGTCAATAAGAACCCTGTGGGAATAAGTCTCCACCTTGTTCTCCGGTGAACTATGCTCTCACTGGATATTTTACTGCAATCTCCTAAGAGACCTTAGGTCACTTCTGCCCAGCCAGTTGTTTCAGAGTTATTAGTCTGTAGAAACGGTAAAGATTTAATATTTTTGTTCCGTGCTGAAAACAGGAGCGATTTTATTCATCACTGCTATGATCTGAATTCTTCTCATCTGATTTTGACATGTTGATAAAGAATCCACAATGTGATGATGTATCAGTTACATCTTACTGAGACAGTAGTGATAGAGAATTTATAGTTTGTTTATAGGAACTACTGAAGCTGAATTTCTTCAAATACTTTAAAAAATTATGACATAAATGACTCTAATGAAAGCAAAATTATTACTGCCTTCTTGATTTTATGAACAAAGTGAGAAAATAAGACAACTGTCAGGATAATACAGGTTTTTGAATTGTTTCATTTTCAGATGGAAGCTTTTGGAGCAAATGTCTACCACTTTTACCACTTTATCTCAATTTTATACATATAGACCACACTGCCTGCTCATACTTGTTTAATTTTTTCTGGCACATCAATAAACTCCACATTGTTATGATACCCTTAACACTTTGATTTAGCTCACAAATAGAATGCTTACCGAGTGTTCATGAAGACAGGTTAATCCTTAGGACAACACACACACACCAAAGTAAACCCTACATTACTTTAATGACATATCACAAAATAAGGTCTATAAATACAACAAAATATTCTCTTTGGATTAATTTATATATTAATAAATAAATTTAGTAGTCATCATGTGCATTTATATGTAATACATAATAAATAATTAAATATTTAATAAAATAAATACCATTGCCATACTATTAAATGGAAAAGAAACGAGAAGTAATAAGAAAACTTCAGAATGTGTTCTCCACATGTTTCTGGCTTTAGCAGTATACTCCTAGGAATAAAATAATATTTTATTCAAGAATCTTAATGAGTTGATAATATTCACTTTCTTCCACTGCAAATGGGAGAAAACCTGACACATTTAGTTTTACCCCTGAAAATAATTCATGAATGTGATATTTCTGCAAGTAAAGGTAGACATAGGAATAGAAAATCAAAAGTGAACTTGGGTATAATATTTATGTTGCATTCCTTAGCTCCTTACCTGTGCTCAGAGGGAGCACAAATAATGTTCAGTAAAGAGTTTAATTTCTGCAATTGTGCTGCTTTAAGTGGCTGTCCTTTGCTGTACGTATTTATTATCCTTTCTTTATGGTCTATTGTTAGACACTGTTTGATGTATGCTTATGAAATTATGATATTGGTTCATTTTTAAGTCCAAATTATATATACACATCATTCCCATGGGTAAACACACACACACACACACACACAAACAAAACAACTTTTATTTCACACACCCAATGCAATGCTCCTATGCAGCAATGCAAAGGTGTAGTGCTTGGTATGAAAAGACAAAGCTATCATTTGTACGCTGATGCATACCATGAGGAGAAGCTTTGAAACCATAAAATCCAGTTAACATTTAGTCATCAATACTAGAAAAAAAGACTTTTAGCAGCAACAGTCACACCCTACATAGTCCTCTAAACAGTTTTCTGATTAAAACATTTCAATGCCATAGTGTCTAATTTGTTGTCATTAGAGTAATTATAAGTCAACAATGAATATAAACACAATTTAATTTCGAGTTCATAACAATATAGTGGATGCATGTAACTTATTTTAGTACTTTCCTAGAGTGTATTAAGTATCTTTTTTGATACAGATGTCTGGAAGCCATATTTGTTGTATAACAAGTCTGTTTATTGCTGATCTCATTTCTCTTTTCACCTTCAAAGTATTATGTGTAGTTCTTTCCTGTTGGTGTCTGTAGTATATACATACTCACACGGAGTACACATTAATCAATAAACAAATGTATAGTTACTTTCTCTGACTCGGCCTAGTACTTCAGCTTTATTTCAGTGTTGAAAGCTCACCCAGAAAGTTATGATTATTTCAGTTCTATGAACTACACAGTCTAGGGTGCACCGACTCATGCTTATAATCCCAGCTATCTGGCGAAAGAGGTAAGAGGCTGGTTTTCCATGATTAGCTAGCCTGGCTACAGAGTAAGAACTAGTCTCAGGAAAACAAACAGACTGAAACGCAAACTCTAGACAAGTGAAGACCAGAAAGTCCTAAGAAGCTCAATAGCACAGCATCTACTCATTCAACAACAGGTGAGAAAAACTTGTCATTTCTTCCATGTGAGGCACCTGCCCACTTCTGGCATAGCATTAGCTAGGAAGGAGAGGATACTGCCCTTCTGGAGCTGTATTTTATAGCTGAAGAGAGAAAATGAACAGCATGTGGAGAGTAAGAATGAACATGGTTCCTAATCTATCTATGATTTGTACTCAGCAATGCAAAGGGAAGAGGTGAAGGAAAGGCTGGCATGGCATACATAGTGTATGTTGGGAAAATATTCGCAATAAAGATAATATCTGCAAAATTCTAAAACCAGAAATCAACTACCATTTTCTATTAACAAAAATGATATCCTTTAATGGGTAACAGCAACTTGGTAAATTAGGAGAACTCGAGACTTAAGTGTCTAGGAAACTGAAATAAAAGACTTATTTCAGGATATAACAATTGTTTTCCTTTTAAAAAATGATTAATTTATTTTATTTAAAGAACAAAATGAAGAAAAACTATCTTTTTCATTTTACATACCAATTCTTGTTCCCACTACCTTCTCTCTTCTTGTTCCCTCCACCTCCCCCTATTTACTCCTCAGAGAGGGTAAGGTTTCCCATGGGGAACTCAGTCAAGTCTAGCATATAGCTTTGAGGCAAGATGAAGGCCCTCCCCCCTATATCTATACTGAGCAACGTATGTATTGAAAGAGAATGGGTTGCAAAAAGCTAGTATAAACAGTAGGGATTAATTTTGTTCTCACTTCCAGTGACACCACAGACTGAAGCAGCCATACAATTGTAACCCACATTCATCAGTCTTACCTTGGTCTTAAACTTGTCCCTGCAGTCACGAAGGAGTCTGTGAGTTCCCTTTAGCTCAGAAAAGCTGGTTCTGTGGCTATCCATATTCTCATTTCTCTGTCTTTTCTACTGGATTTTGGGAGCTCAGCCCAGTGCTCCGCTATAGAGCTCTGCATCTGCTTCAGTCAGTTGCTGGTTGAAGGTTCTATGATGGCATTTATGATAGTTATCAATCTGATTACAGGGCAAGGCAGTCATTTACACACTGGAGTACCATTCAGCTGTAAAAAAAAAATAACGACATCTTGAAATTTGTAAGCAAATGGATGGAACTGGAATAAGCAATTTTGAGTGAGGTAACCCAGACCCAGAAAGAAGAGCACAGTATGTACTCACTCATAAGTGAATATTAGATGTAAGGCAAAGGAGAACCAGACTATATTCATGACACCAGAGAAACTATGTGCTAAGGAGACTCCTAAGAGAAACACACACGTGGATCCCCCAGGGAAAGAGAAATAATCAGACAAGAGCTCTTGAAAAAACTGGAGCATGGGGTTGGGGGAAAAGGGAGAGCAGAAAGAGTGGAGGAGGGAGGGAAGCTTGAGGGAACAGGATGGTTGAGATAGGATAAGGACAGAGAGGGAGAACAAAGAAATAAATATCTTGATTGAGGGGAAAATTATGGGGCTAACAAGAAACCCAGCACTGGGCAAATTCCCAGGAATCAACCAGGAAGACCTCAGGTAATACCTATGCAATTGTGGAAATTAGAAAAATTTTAAAATAAAACACTCTGGGCATATTCTCTTTGGAAAATAAATTGATATTAGTAAACTTGATTGATACTTAGAACTCAATTTTCATTAGAACAAGCACTCATTTGGGAGTTATACAGTGTCTGTTATTAGATTCACAAAATAAATTAATTTTATCAGAAGCTTTGGTTTACATCCCCTTGATTACAAATTTATATGTTGTATATAATTTAGAGCTATCTAATATGGATTTATAACATGGGTAGAATATAAAATATTTCTTTTTCTGTTTAGTATGTTCATTCTTTTGACATTCATAATTTTACTAAATATTTGTTATTACATTACATCTAAATTTTGGTAGTAGATGTGTGAGTTTTTTTAGCTGCACATATATTTTACATATGTTTTTCTTTACTCATGAAGACAGAATGACACAAATGCAAGAGTATCATCCATTAAACATTTTTAAAGGTGAAAAAATGTATGCATGTGATGGTTTTATCTATGAAAATGTATGCGGACCTAATGCATGCATGGTGTCCACAGAGGCCAAAAGAGGGCATAAGAGCTCATGGCTACGGATTGCCATGTGAGTCTTTGGACTAGAACCCAGGTCCACTGAAAGAGCAACACATGCTCTTAATCACTGAATCATCTCTATACCCTTTCAACTAAAATTTTAGGTATAGTATTAGAAAACAAATGTTTAAGGAAGTTATTTCTTTTCATGGCTGCTGAAAATATTGATATTAAATATGTCTTTAATTCTAACAACATAGCTAAATATTATGGGCATTACATACTTAAATGGAGTAGTAACATGCTAGCTATCATGATTGTGTTACATGTGTACATGGAATCATACTGTAAAAGCATTTGGTTATGTGCCTTATTATCTGATGTCATTATTTTTAGATTCTTGCAGCTGTTATTTTACACTACTATGTGAGATTCCTTTTTGTGTGCAGGCAGCATATTTGCTTCTATCCTTATTGACAGAGACTTAGGTTAGGGCTACATTCACTTTTATTACAAATGATAATATGAGCAAGGATGAATATATCTGCTGTATTATAAATGAAAAATGTAGGTACAGCTCTTTGGGTATATCCACTGTAAAATAATAATTAGCAAAGAAAAGTCTATTTCTACACCATTTATATATAAACTATACTTACTAAGAAGAGTTATATATACACTAATACTTTGTTGTTTTTCATTTTTGTTAACTAAATGTGTATAAAATCTCGTTCACAGGTTTAGTCTGAGCATAGTCTCTAGTTTTATGAGTATTTTAGAACTAGTGACTTATTTATAAAGTGATAGTTCATTTATCCAATTCATTATTGAAACTGTTATTTTGTTTTATTATAATAATTACTTAAAAATACTGATCCTGTGTTTTTTGGGAATAATAAATATATTTCTATTGATGGTTCCTGTGCAATAAGTTGAGAACTGCAATCATTTCTTTGTGGTTTTATTTTATTTCTCCTTTAAAAGGTACCTCTAACCACAATTAAGTGACATTAGCATTTAAGCAACATGGATTAAATTTATATGAGCTTCTGGGTATATAAGAATTAAATATAAACTAAATCCAGTAATGATAAGAATAAAATAAGTTTTCACATAGACAAAAAGAAGCATCAATTGGAGCTGGAGAGGTGACTTGACAGTTAAAAGCCAGATTTCCAATACCAACATGGCAATCTACAGTCATCCATAACTCACCTTCCAGAAGATTGGTGCCCTCATTTGGCCTCTGCCAACACCAAATCTGTACCAATGCACTTACATGTATAGAGGCAAATCACTCATGCTCATAAAATAAAAATAAACGCATGTATTTTTTTAAAAAAATCTTAAATCAAGAAAAATCTGAAAGTTACACAAATTTCATGTCATTTTTAAATTGAAAGTGTGCTTTTTCCACAGCATTTCCATATTATTTAGAGTTAAATTTTAAGAATCTTAGAGGTAGATTTGTGAAAGTATCCTCTAAAATGTAAAGTCTTTTGTCAAAATTTACTGCTAAGTTGAAGAGACATAAATTTGATGCCAATTCAATTAGATAAATTCATAGCCTATCCAATGCTTTGCACTAGGGCAAGTTAATTAAGGACTGACTTCCAGTGTCTAAGAAGAGCATTAATTATTTGAAAGGGTTCTTCTCTGCCTTGACCTATCCTACAGTTTTAGATTAATGACCTGAATGAGAACATATTTGATAGACTTTTAAAGGGTGTTAATTAGAATTGAAGGCAAAATTAAGATGGATCTACATCTCTATGATGAGTTTAATTTTAATAAGATTTAATCATAATGAATGTAAAGACTTTATTATGTATTCAAAAGTATAACTGTAAATTTTTCAAAGATTAGGTTGAAAGCAGTGTATTTAGAACTTACCACATCTTTTAATTATTTACTTTGTACTTATATACTAAGATAAATGAAACAATGCACTCAAATTATTGTTGAATATTGATAAATAATAGTTGAGTTATATAGACAAATTGTTTAAATAAATTATTAATATAAATTGTATAAAAGTAATATACTTTAAGTAAAATTTCAAATTTCTTGTAATTATTGAGGTATCAATTTTATAAATGGAAAGCACTTTTTATACAATATATTTTATCAACAATTTCTTCTCAACTAGTTCCTCCATGATCTCCCAACCTACCTATCCATTCAACATTTTGTTCTATACTTTTCTTTCTTAAAAAAGTAAACAAGCAAACAAATAAAGCCAAGAAAGACATACAAAACAGACCCACAAAATAGGAAACTAAAATACTAGTAAAGAGCCATTAAGACAAAATTATGTTCAAACAAAACAAAATTAGACAAAGAAAAATCTGCAAAAATGCCATTGAGTTGATTTGTGCTAACTGCTCCTGGTCATAGACAATAATGAGATGTGGTTAATATCCCTAGTGCGATTCCAATGGAGAAAACTAATCCTTTTATTGCCAGTGGTAATCAATTACAGATAGTGTCTTGGTTACAAGAGTGAGACTATTCCAATTACACCCTCTCAGTTTTGGGGCAGTATTTTCCTTGAATTTGTGCAATTATTACACAGGCTGCAAAAGTATCTCTGAGTTCATATGTACATTATCCCTGCTATGTTTGGAAGATATTGTTTCCTTGGAATCATCCATCACTTCTGGATAACAATCTTTCCAACTCTTCTGAAACATAGATACCTGACATTTGAAGGGAGAATAGACAAAGACATTCCATTTAGGCCTGAGTGTTGCAAGATCTCTTATTGTCTTCATGTTGTCTAGTTGTGTATCTCTGTTAGATCTCATTTACTGCAAGATGTCTCTCTGATGCTGAGTCATGCATTCATCTATGGGTGTAGTGGAAAGCCAATGGGAGTTATTTTATTGTTATGTCCTTTAAGGAAAACAATAGTATATGGTTTTCCTCTAGGACTATGGTCTTACTTGTCGCAGGATCTTGATCAAAATAGTCATATCAGGTATAAGTTTTATTTCCTGGGCGGACTTGAAATCCAAGCAGAAAGTGATTGGTTACTCCCATAATGTTTGTGCCTCTATTGCACCAGTATGTCTCAAGACAGGTCACTGTTGTAGATTACATGTGTTGTAACTGTGTTGATGACTACTGCCATGACCAAGTTGACCTTCTCAGTGAAATAAAATATTGTTCAGCATGCACAAGTAAATAAATGCAATAAATTACATTAATTCACTTAAAGACAAAAATAATCACTTCAACAGATGCAAAAAAAAAATCTTTTGAAAAAAAAAATCAACATGCCCTCATGGGAAAATACTTGGAAAACATAGGGAACATTCCTGAACACAATAAAGTCTCTTTATGAGAAATTAACAACTATTGCCATCCTGTATGGGGAAACATTTGAAGAAATACTACTGAAATTAGGAGTCAGGCAAGAATGTCCACTGCCCCGTCCTTCTTAATATTATGCTCAAAGTGTTAATTGACGCAATAACACAGGGAAAGGATGTTAAAGGGATACAGATAAAGAAAGAAGTCAAACTATCCATATTTGTAAATGATATGTTATTATAAATTAGAGACTGTATTCTACCAGAAAACTGCTAGATATTATAAACGAACTCCACAATGTGGCAGCATACAGGATCAACTTTCCAAAGTCAATGACTTTTCATTCCTTGGAATATGCCCCAAAGGATCCATATCCAACTTCTCAGATATTTTCTCAGTCATGTTTATTTCTGTTCTATTCATAATAGCTGGAAGATAGACACAACCTAAACAGCCTTTGAAAAATGTGTGGGTAACGAAAAACTGGTCCATATACACTATGGGATACTGTTTAGCTATAAAGAAAATTTAAATCATATATTTTTCTATAGAACTGAAAAATTGAGTAAGGTAACTCAGACTCAGAATAATAAACATTCACATCGTTTCTATCATGGGTGTCTCTGAGCCACAAATCTTCAGATAGGATTACATATGCTGAAGTAACTGAAGAAGTAGGGAAGTAAAAAGAAACCATGCCTCTGTGATCTGGTCAGTGTCAAAAGAAAAAGGAGGTTCTTCAGGAAGACAAGAGGGAGGTAAATGCAGAAGAAATAGAAATAGTGGTAAAAATAATATGAATGCTTCAAAAACTCAGAATGAATCATACCATTAAGTATCTATCCAAAGGAAATTGTAATGCTTGTAATTCTGTGTATAAATATACACATACAGTTTAATGAACAGTTCTCATCTGGCCTAACAATGTTCCTTCAATAGCCAGAGACCACATAAATAAAACCTCAATATTAAATACAGGAATTAAGCTCTTTGAATTGTTGGCCCAGAGTATCTAAGAAACTCCCAAAACACACAGGCTGTTACTATTGCCTTTGCTTTCTTCCAAGAGGTAGTAGTTAAGACCCTATTGCTGAGGACACCACATACATCAGAAATAAGACCCAGAGACCTCTGAGTCAAAGGTAACTGGGATACCTTCTCCCTGAGGATTAGCTTTCATGGTACCTGAAGGCTCCATACAAACTTTCAAAGAAGGAAGAAAGCAACCAACAGTCCTACCCAGGAATAAAAATGATGAAAAATATAATAAATGCATGGCATGTAAACGTCAAAGTAAAGTAGTGGCAGCATGCATTGGCTATAGCCAACAGCTCTCCAGTTGCAATAAGACCTGTTCAACAAGAAGGAAACAATGCCTAGTACTGGAAACCTACTCACATAGGGCTGGTATAGTGATTGATCTTAAAGGAGAACCTACCATCCCTTAACTAAAATAGTATAACTCCTAACAGCAATCTAAACATATATTTTTATACCCACAGATAAGTGTAGTCACCGCTCCTGATCAAGGAAACACCTCTTTATAACACATGTGGACTATTACAGAAAACCACAATCAAACACAATACGAAATTATGAACTCTAGTCCCAGTGGAAATTTATTCAAGATCTAAGGTTCAGGGAGCCCTGTGGAGGAGGGGACAAATAAATTCTAAGAGCTGGATGATCAGAGGGTGTGGAGTTTGATTTGAGATTGCATTACCCATAAAGTTTCATTAATACGATTGCCTAAAGATGAACTGAACAAGGAAGGAATGAAATGACATGGCTAAGTGGATGAGGAAATCCCAGGTGACCTCAACTATATGTAAAGAACTACAGGCAACTTAGGAATGTTGGGAGTGTTAAGAATATTCTCCAGGGAGGAGCACATTAGTACGTTATCCAATAACAAACGGACATCCCTGAAATATAGATATAAATCAATATATAACAATATATTATAATATATATAATAATAATTTTGCATGAAAAAAGATGGCATGGGATTGACAAAAGAGCAAAATGGGTGTGTGGGAAGACTTGCAGTGAGTAAAGGGGGGAAGGAGCAATGTTATAATTGCAATGTCAAAAAAGAAAATATTTCATATTCTGATTTGGTTAGATCTTCATCCAGACAGATTATGTTAAGAACTGAATTTTCGTAAGTATAGCATTCTGAATGAATTTCATCAAAGCTGTATTCTCTTTCAAACTATAAACAAATATTGTCCAATTTCCATTGCTCTTTATCTCTAAATATAAACCAATATTAATTTGTATGATAATGTCCTCCACATGATAAGATGTCTGAAAACTTCTTCAGTTTTTGGTGCTTTTTATGGATATTTAGGAGGCAAGACCTTGCTGGAGGAAGGTTTACCCTTAAAACTGCCTTTAACTTTCAAAGATTTTGATCTCTTTTCGTTTTGTCCTCTCTGCTCTGTGCTTTTGTTCACAAAGTGCCTTTTCTTATTTCCTTCCTACCATGATGCCTGCTGTTTACTGCTTTGTCGCTGCTTAACCATCACACATTCTTTATTCATATAAAGAGAATATTCACAATGCTTTACTGGTAGTTTTATAGTAGTAGGCTTTAAGAGTGAAAATTAATTTGAGGAATACTGAAGGTTCTGTTAGAGAGAAACTAGAAACTAGTTTTTATTTAATACAATACTCATTGAATGTCTTCATAAATTTGGAAAAGCGATCATTATGCTGATAAGTTTTTTTTCTTATTGTAAAATTAGGATATAATGTTTTCAAAACATTTTACTGGCTTCTTTTCCCCAGTCCTCTTTTAAAAGATAACAGGCCTAATAAGGTATACAATGCTTCATTGGGAAAAAAAAATGACTTGCCAAGTCTTCTATATATAGCAGAATGAATACACTTCAACATTGGAACCTGCACACCGCTATTTGAAAAATACAAAATACTAGAAATCATTGTTTTCTTTGGATATAAGAGAATCACATGGGGTAGCATTGCTTCAACAAGACTATCTCTAAGTAAGAGAATCAAATATGGAAGGCATAATGAAGTTATTTATTTTTTTTCTATTTTTCCTTTTATGGAAATTAGATTATTTTCTCATATAATGGGCCATGATTATACATACCTTTTTCTCTCCTTTTTTCAGTTTCTCCCCATTTCCACTCCCTTCCTGATCCAATCCCTTTATGTCTTTCACTAAAAAGAGTAGACTTCAAAAAGATAATAACTAACATGACAAAATAAATAGAAGATGAAACAAAAGGTAACATATTGAAGTTGGACAAGGCAACCCAACAAAAGGAATAATTTCAAGAGTTCTCATAGTCACCATCTCTATAAAAATGCAAAGCCAATAGCAATGATCTATACCAGAGAACCCAGAAAAGACCCATGCAGGCTCTTTGCCTACTGCTTCAGTCTCTGTGAACTCATATGTACTGTACTTTGTTGATTCAGAGGATCTTGTCTTCCCGGTGTCTTTCATTCCCTCTGGTATTTTTAATCTTTCTGCCTTGTCTTCCATGGAATACCTGAACTCTGACGGAAGACAATTGATGTTGAAGTCCAATATAGACTCCTTGTCTACATTACATTTGACTGTTGGTCTGAGTACCGGTTCCTAACTGTCTTGGATGATAACTAGATAATACATTCATCTGTGAGCAGAAGTGTTCCCTTTTCCCCAAAACCTCTCCAGCATAAGTTGTCATCAGTGTTTTTGATCTTGGCCATTCTTCCAGGTGTAAGATAGAATCTCAGAGTTATTTTGATTTGCATTTCTCTGATGACTAAGGATACTGAATATTTCCTTAAGTGTCTTTCAGCCATTTTAGATTCCTCTGTCGAGAGTTCTCTGTTTAGGTCTGTACTCCATTTTTTTTTTATTGGATTATGTGTTCTTCTGGTCACCAATTTCTTGAGTTCTTTGTATATTTGTATATTTGGGGATCAGACCTCTGTCTGATGTGAGGTTAGTGAAGATCTTTTCCCATTCTGTAGGCTGTAATTTTGTCTTTTGACCATGTCCTTTGCTTTACAGAAGCTTTTCAGTTTCAGGAGGTCCCATTTATTAATTGCTGTGCTGTCTGTGCTGCTGGGTAACCCAGAAAATAGTCTCCTGTGTATTTTCCACTTTCTCTTCTATAAGGTTCTATAAGGTGGCTAGCTTTATGTTGAGGTATTTGATGCATTTAGACTTGAGTATTTTGCATGGTGATAGACACGGGTTTGTTCTCATTCTTCTACATGTTGATATCCAGTTATGCCAGCACCACTCGTTAAATATTCTTTCTTTTTCCCATTTGATATTTTTTGCTTCCTTGTCTAAATCAGGTGTTTGAAGATGTGTGGATTGATATCTGGGACTTCTATTTGGTTCCATTGATCCTCCTGTTTGTTCTTATGCCAATACCAGGCTGTTTTCAGTACTGTAGCTCTGTAGTAGAGTTTGAAGTCAGGGATTGCGATGTCTCCAGAAGTTCTTTTATTGTACACAATTGTTTTAGCTATTTTGTGTTGTTTGCTTTTTCCATATGAAATTGAGTACCATTCTTTGATGCAAAAATACTAAATAAAATACTGGAAAATCAAATACAAGAGCATATTAGAAACATCATCCACCATGATCAAGTCGGCTTAATCCCAGAGTTGCAGGGATGGTTCAATATATAAAAATCTGTCAACATAATCCACCATATAAACAAACTGAAAAGTAAAAACCACATGATCATGTCATTAGATGACATGAAAACATTTTGACAAAATACAACATCCCTTCATGATAAAGGTCTTGGAGAGAGCAGGGATACAAGGAACATACCTAAACAAAATAAATGCAATATACAGCAAGCCAACAGCCAACATCAAACTAAATGGAGAGAAACTCCCAGCGATTCCACTGAAATCAGGAACATGACAAGGTTGTCTACTCTCTCCATATCTAGTCTATACAGTTCTTGAGGTCCTTGCAAGAGCAATAAGACACCAAAAAGAGATCAAGTGGGTACAAATTGGAAAAGAAGAAGTCAAACTCTCACTGTTTGCTGATAATATGATAGTTTACATAAGCGATCCCAAAAGTTCTACCAAGGAACTTCTACAACTCATAAACACTTTCAGTAATGTAGCAGGATAAAAGATTAACTTAAAAAAATTCATAGCCCTCCTATACACAGATGATAAAAGGGATTGGGAAGAAATCACAATAGCCACAAATAGCGTACAATATCTTGGAGTAACTTTAACCAAACAAGTGGAAGACTTGCATAACAATAACTTTAAATCTTTGAAGAAAGAAATTGAAGAAGACACCAGGAAGTAGAAAGATCTCTAGTGCTCTTGGTTAGGCAGAATCAACATAGTAAAAATGGCAATCTTGCCAAAAATAATCTACAGATTCAATGCAATGCCCATTATTTGAATTATTAATGAAATATACATATATATACATATATATATGTCAAAAACTAACTTTCAATAAGGACTCAGTAGAATAGTTTTGAAGTTTTTCAGAATATCCTTGACATATAAATAATTGACTAGCCTGCATGCCAGAGATTAGTACAGAGTAGCTCAGTTTCTTCAATGGGAAATAATCTAATTAAATGTAACAAGTTTCTCATTCTTACCAGCTATGAAAATGCCCTAGTTTTATTTATACAGAAAATTTTCTTAGTTAAGTAAATTACAGTTTTCATTTTTAGTCTACTAAGGCTCACAGGGACCACACATTAAATAAAAGCTATAATTTGTTATCTTGCAACTGAGATATCTGCACAGTAGTTCTGGATGGATTAAAATTCCTTTGGACTGAACAAATCTAACACCTCTGAAAGTACATCCTATATTATCTCTCTCTCTCTCTCTCTCTCTCTCTCTCTCTCTCTCTCTCTCTCTCTCGTCTCACATATGTGTACATGATGTAAAATCTAAAACCTTCTACACTGACACTATATATACATATATATGTATATATATTCAATTACAAATACAATTTCTAATTTCCCTGAATAACAGACACTTTATTCTTGAACCAAATATGAGTAACCATGGTACCATGGCTCCAAAGAAAGGTTTAGTTTGCTCATAGAGACATGCTCCACTATACAAGTGATCATGTGAGATTTTATCAGCTACAAAGCAAACTAAAACACAACATTTACCAGAATTCAGTGGGGATACGGACAGGTAGTTTATAAAAAATTGAGTAAGACTCTTGTCTCATTATAGATAATATCAGATGATATCTTAGATTTAGGATAGATAGAAGCTACAAATCTGCTAAAAAGCCAATTTAAAGATTTTGGTAGTCCCACGATCTTAGGCCAGACCCTCTTGCTCAATGAATAGTGCCAGAAGGAACAAAAGATAGCTTGAGATAATTTAAGTGTTGTCTGCTCGCCATAGCCATAGAATTCAGTCAAATGTTCATCCAGAATCTTTAACAAAAATATGATTTTTTTCTGGTAACTTTAATGTATAGTTTATCCTGTTGACTAAGCATAGCATTTTGTGTATGTTCCATAATGGGTGGAAGGCTTATTCCACATTTCATAAAGCTAGGGGCAGAAAAGGCAGTCTTTAGGGCAGAGAAATAATCTGGAAAGCCATTAAGGAACACCTGGATATTATGAAATTTACAAACAATTGCAATCCACATCTGATATGTTTCTTGCACTCTGTATGTTTATATGTTATATAATAGGAGCTTACTATCTAAAGATAGTATAATTGTGGTCAAAAAATACAAAGGCATCTTAGTCAATGAAACAATGTGGCATTAGCTAGTTTCACTACATTTTCCCCTGTGTCTATATGTATTTGCACTCTGTGGACATTTAATTTAGTTTTTGACATATTTTAAATTGGTTATTGTCTTTTAATTCTATTTATTTCTATGCCAGTTAGATTCCAAAGCTCATGTGGAATGATGAATTCTAATTTTAGGAAATAATGGCTTTAAATTTATTTTATTATAATTCTTATTTGCAACAATTTTATTTCTCAAATTATTTTGGACAGTCATATCATGGAAGAATTCAGATGGCACTATCATTTTAAAGGATTTTTAAGAGAATGTTATGTGGCTGATTTAGCATATAAGTATAGTTGTTGCTCTTCTCCAGGGTCTGAGTTTCATCCCTTGCATCTATATCAGCCTGCCCAAAACCATATGTAACTTCAGATCCCTGAGCATCTAAAATCTCTGACCTCTGAGGACCCACACATTCATATGCACATACATGTAAGCAAATATATTTAGAAAATGAAAATGAAAGATATCTTTCTCAAGATATGCAGTATCAAACCTGTGTAAAATCATATTTTACAGATTCTGTGGAAATGGGCAAATCTTATTCCTTGTTTTTATGTTGGGAAAGGAAATTTGGATTTCACTTGGAATCAGTTTAAAATGTTTCCTATTTAGTTCTTATTGGGAAAATAAGAAAATTGCAAATCCCAATTATCCATATTATAGAATCATTTGTGTAAGTGTTAGAGGAGAACAAAATCCTGTATTTTGGGGAAATTGACATAGTGTTCTATGGCTATATGAATAGTTACTTTTATAGCATAAATAATCTATATTCTTCGTCTTGATCAGAGTAGGCTCTCTTTTCAATGATACGTGCTGAATGCAGAGATTCATGGCTGATGTGTTATGGTTGTAACAATCTTCTAGCAAACTCCCTGATCTTGATCTAGTTACCTCTCTGCCAACTCCTCTGCAAAGTTCCTGAACCTTATGTACAGAAGTGTTATATAGATTTACCCACTAGGACTGGTCTCCACAGCTCCACATATTGGTTGGTTGTTGTTTTCTGTAGTGATCACTTTCTGCTGCAAAGAGCAATCTCCTCCATGAAGGATGGGGACTACACTTACCCATCCTTCACTTTGATGCTAAGGATTATGGCTTATTTGGTTAAGTCTCACCAACATGACTGCCTAAACATGAACCGAACAACAAGGACATCGATAGGAATGTCGAAGCAGACAAAACAGGGAAAGCCCGCTGAGTTACACAACCATACACACACACACACACACACACACACAACTGTAGGCAACTAAATAATTCTGGGAATGGGAAAATTACTCTTCCGTAGAGAAGAGCTTACCAACCAATCAACTGGTTACTCAATACCAAATAGTCAGCCTTGAAAACAAGAAGAGTGGTAACATTATACAGACTAAGATTATATTCATATCTTTATTAACATTTAAACAAATAGTATATGTAATATATGTTATATAGATATGTGTATATATTAACAATGAGATGAAAGAAAAAAGATATGAATCTGAAAGAAATCAAGAGTGGCATATGGAGAGTTTAGGGGAAAGAATAGGATTGCAGATGTACCCCATTCTTACAGACATGTCAGTTGGTGCTGTCATTACACAGGTATAGTTTAGGTGACCATATTTTTGAGATTTCAAGGTAAACAAGATATGTCCTAAGGTAGACCTGGGATTAAGTGGATCTTTTCCTTGTCCTCATCTATATCTATCATTTTACAATAGTTGACAGAAGAAATAAACATATCATTGAAATTCAAATGTCAAAGCTCCTTTTCTTTTCAGAGATCAATAAGAGTGGATCACTTTTCTGATACTGTTAGACTAAGTGATAAGATTTTGCAAACAATATGAAAGTTGATTATTACCATTATCACAACTTTTGAAGAAAGTATGTTTTTTGCTCCTAGAAATATTACTGAGTGACTCTGCACTTCGGAGCTGTATCACCTCAATTATGTTGTATTCATCGGCTTGCACATTCAATTACAATATTTCTTTGAAAGTATAATAGGAAAGTAAAAAATAACTGGATTAGTTTTTCACATAAAGTAGCATAGTTCAATGTAATTGTCCACTCTATTAACACATTAACCTGAGTGATGGCTTTCCTTATAGAAGAGAGAGTAGTTACATCATGCAATTTCTAAACTACTTAAAATACTTTCAGAAGTCTGTGTGTTCTCCTGAGTCTGTGGTATAATTTATAATTTAGTTGGTGTAATTTTTCAGTCAATGTCATAGTCAGTGTTCTTTGTGAATATTAGAAGTGACATGGAGTACTGCAGACTTCTGGTATACTAACAAACTTGGAGAATATATTATGTTTGTAAGATGAGAGGCAGAGAGGCTGGGAGAGCTTGCATGCAATGATGGTAGTTCTCTGATACTGTTATAGTACACCCAATACATGACAGCATTCAAATGCAAGAGGTAGGCACTACAAATTTTCTTATTAACCCTGTAACAGCTAGACATCTTTATTACACATGTATGGATTACTAGCTTGTTCAAGATTTATGGTATTCCTCAGGCTGTTTCTGGCTATCTAACAAATGAGGTATTAAAAACCCCTGAGTACACTTGAGATCTGGACGCCCTGAGACCATGCTCTGACTCATTTATCTTGGTAGTTTGGTGGTTTATGATCCAGAGATTAAGTTGCTTCTGTGAAATTGGAAGCAAGCCTCAGAACCTCTCCCTCCATGGATGGCTTATATTATCTTCACATTTGCCTGTGTTTTGTTTGTCCTTTTGCATTTTACTCTTCAACCCCATCAACACCGTATATGAGAATCCCTTGCCAGTTTCATGGATGCTTTAAATTTGCCAAGCCTGCAATGACTGTAGTTGTCTCAAACAGCAAAAGCATTGGAATGATTCTCCGTTCAATATTTTCCATGACTGTCATTCCCTATTTTAAAAAAGACATGAAGAGCAGTGTGGTGATTTAGAGTTTTTGCAGTCAGTCTTGTCGGTGAATCAAACTGATTTGAAGTGACCTAAGAGCTACTGAAAGAAGAAGTATATCGATAATTGAAAATGGAGACAAAAGAACAATAGATAATAGAAAGATTCTCTACCTCAGTTGTATGTAGCTATGAAAAGGATCATGGCTTTTAAATTTATGACCATGCTATAGAGAGTGATATTATATACAGTATATAAGTGGTATGTTGTCAAAAAGTGTGTGTGAAGAAATCTAGTCAAAAATTACCTTGATTATACAAGGAAGAAAAGAAACTATTTAAATAATGAAAAAACCCTCTGGAAATAAAAGCTGTATTGTAATTTTTCAATTATTTTCTTTGTGACATTGTTTTGTTTGTTGCCTTTTTGGATATAGGGAAGACAGTTAATATTTTGCACTATTTTAATATTTACATTTTGAGACAGAGTCTTTAAGTAAACCTAACAGCTTAATGATTCATGTGAACTGATTGGCAAATGAGCTTAGAGGTCAAACTTTTTTGCTGCTCTCTCATTCCCATTAACATTGAGGTTAAAAGCAAGTACCAACATGGCCAGGCACATGTCAGGGATCCCAATTCACATCTTCATGCTAGTCGATCAGTTATTCACCAACTGAGCTGTCTCTCCAGCCCACATACTTTAAAAGTATGTCAAATATGAGGAGATACGTGGGGTCGCAACTAAAAATTTAATAGATCATTGTAAGAGATTAAGGGATCTAACTACTCTGCAATTCATCAAATTATTTAAGATCAATGACAAATTTTAGAGGTCCCAGTTCTTGTGGCTTTTAAAAGCTTAAAGATGATATTGACCCTTCATTGTCACTATTTATTTTTAAAATACTAGATGGCTGGGTTCTCTTGGTATATATCGCAGTATCTGGAAATAAAAAGAATATTTGTGCTGTCATAAATACCAAGTACCAATACTTATGAAAAATCACTATTGGAGTAACTGGACATGAGAATTTAATGCGTACATTTTATATATTAGCACGCATATGTGAACACACACACACACAAACACACTTTCTCACTTAGTGTTTGTAAGTATGTATAGTTCAAAAAAGACAGCTTGAAGGATGAAACTCAGCCACAAAGGAAAGAATCCTGTTAGGTGTTTCTAACCATCTCCTGTTATACCCAGCTGCAGGAAGTAAAGTATTAGAGTTGCCTTTTTCAGCACAGACTTTTTATTTCCCTTTTATTGAAAATAGATTCTTTTTACATAATATATCTTGATTACAGCTTCCCCTCCTTCTAGTTCCCCCAGTTTTCCTCCACATACCCTCCCATTTAGGTATACTTCCTTTCTGTCTCTCATTTGAAAAGCATAGACCTCTAAGACAAAAGAATAAAATATAACAAAATAAAATACAATAAGATAAAACAAAGAAATCAATTCAGAATCGGACAAGAACTCAAGATAAAGACCAAGAACAAGAGACCACAAACTCTTTCACTCAGTCAGAAATCCTATAAACACTATAAATCCTATAAACACTATAAATACTATAAAGAGTGGAAGTCATGACAGAGAGGCAGGGTACCTGGTGTGGCCCCGTGAAGGCCCTCTGCATGCTTTTTCACTTCCTGTGAGTTCATATGAACTTTACTCATATTACTTTAGAGGCCCTTGTTTTATCAGTGTTCTCCACACCCTCTGGCTTTTATATTCTTCCCACTTCCTTTTCCACAGGGATTCCCAGTTTCTGAGTTCAGGGAGACATGGCGTTTAGGATTGAATGTTCCAAGGTCTCTGACTCTCTGCATAATATATTGATCTGGGTCTCCATATTTGTTTGAGAAAGTTTTTCTGATGGTAGCTGAGCAAGACACTGATATATGAGCATAGCAGTATGTCATTAGGGGCCATTTATCACTACATTTTAATTCCACCCCCACTTAACTGATATTTGGTTTTACCCTAGGTCCTTAGGTTATCTAGTGTCTGATTCTTGGTAATCCAAACAGTGTTAAGTATAAATTCCATTTCATTAAATGGACCTTAAGTTTCATCTAGTTGGCTACTTACTCACAAAAATTTTGTGTTACCTAGTCAATCTTGTAGCCTTGACACCACTGTAGACCCAAGGGTTTGAAGCTGCCTTGGTTCACCTTTCTTTTTTGGTAGCATTCAGAATACCTTCCTATACCAAAAATGCTAGGATGTAGAAGTGACGTCTCCATGTAACATTTTCTAATCTTTTGGGGAGCCATGGAGTTGGCTTGACTTGGCTGCCTTGAGAGGCATGTGTCAGAGGTTTATCAGGTTAGAGCCCATGGCTTCTGGAGCACAGTATATCTTCCAGTTCCTGAGGGATCAATGTACTACTCCTTTGGAAAGTGAAATATTCAAGTTACTTTGTGTTTCTCTGTATGTTCCCTCTGAAGTCAAAGTAACAAGGAAACTTGACAGAACAATTAGTCTTAGACATTAATATTTTACCCTGTAAAGGGCAACTACAACTGTATTGATCCTGGAAATTGCCATTATATTCTGTCTCTGTTAAAAGGATAGAAAGTCATATTACTCTTAATAAAATTGTCAGTCTCAGTTGTGATTTAGCACATCCAACCAGCCTGACTTCATTCCTCTTTGTGATATTAGGTAATTTTGCCCTCTTAAGTCAACACAGGTGCTAACATAATCTCTCTCCATGAGCCTTAAAGGGGATGATTTAAATGTCTTATTTAGGACAGATCAGTCATCGAAATTTATTCTCAAATTTACTTCTTTATGTCGTATATGTGTTGTATTCAGCAGTGGGGTCTTGCTGTCAGTTTGTTTCTTGACAATGACTAGATTGCTTAAGGATTCCCGAAGGATTATCATCCCAAATTTTTCAGAATACATGCACATGGATTTCATAAAAAGCTAGATAATTCCCATCTTTAACTACATCAACAATAGAGAAGCTCAAGTTACTGAAGTCAACCAACCTCCTTTTTCTACTAACTCTCTTTCTTTGTTTGTAAATACTTTTATATTCATTTTTATATTGTATGTTCTTTGACATTTTCACATGTGTCTTTTCTGACAACTCTTACCCCACCTTCTCTTAATCTTCCGATGATTCTTACCCTCTACCTCTTATCTCAACAAATCCTTTTCCTACTTCCATGACTTTTGGTTGGACTTATGAAAGTTTTAGTTTAACCAAGGTCATCTCTGCAGTCATTCAATTAGAACTATCCATTGAGTACAACATTGAAAATAATAAATAGCTTTGATTGGCATTATCTTTTGCAAATTGTTTCTGAGAAAGATGCATGGTCAACTGAGTCATGCTTCCCTCTATGCTTGATGTTGAATTATCATACTTATGTAGAAGCAATACAGGTATTTGTTTCTAAATGATTATGGTAGCTACTTCATTCCAAGAATAAGGCATTTTGTAGCCTTTCTTCCTTACTTTTGGTTCTGAAGTTTTTTTTTCTAATCTCTTTTCCACAAACTTTAAGAAGTGATGTAAATGTCTTATTGTGGGCTGAGCAGTCATCTGAATTTATTCCCAGTACCTTGAGTAGACATGAGCCTTTTAATTTTTTTCTTTTATTTTTGAGGTTATAATATTCATACTCTTAATGGTTGTGTAGAAAGGGGATGAGTCTTCTTAAACACAATAGCTAATTTAGTACCAAGTGGTAAATCTNTAGTGTTTGTGTATGTGTGCAAAAATAAGTGGACTTAGATAGTGTGTGTGCAAAAATGAGTGGACTTAGACAGTGTGTGTGTGTCTGAGAGAGAGAGAGAGAGAGAGAGAGAGAGAGAGAGAGAGAGAGAATAAAATTAAGAAGTAGTTGTTTATAAGTATTTTTGAAATCCTTTCTAGTGGCTTTCTCTCCCTGTGCAATAAGTCAGAACAAGCCAAATTAAAAGTCCAGGTTTAACGAGTAAAGCACTGCTGGATGATCTCAGTGATACAGAAGGGGAGAAAGCACACAACAGTCTATGGTCTGGGTCTTAAATACCCCCTAGGCCGGGTCTTCAGTAGCTCTGGGAGAGAAGGCAAGGTTTGGAATGGGAGGAATTGGATCAATTTCCCAAGGGAACATCTGGCAAGCTTTGGAATGGGGCAGAGCTGGAGATTCCCAATAGTTGTCATCAATGTTTAGAGCAGGGGAGAACATAAGAGTGGGGCAGGAGAAAATGGTATAAATATAGTATATGTAGGAAATTCTTATTAAAAATCAATTTAAAAAAATATTTCATTCTCTAGCCATAGGGAAGGATCTTGGAAGAGTTGGAGGGGAAACCATACTGAAAATATGTTGTATGAAAAACTATATTTTCAATAAAAGAAAAATGGAAAAAATAATTAAAAATAGCTTATATTGTATTGAAAGCAGAGAAATAAGAACTGCTATAGCTAACCATGCCAAGCAGGACTGATTACTAAAAGAGAGACTGAAATAAAATATGCCATAAATCCTTCAGAAGATTTTGTGTTCTATCAGATAAAATGGTGGAATCAACCTGAACCAAGGGAGGCTGAAGTCTACACTAATTAGTCTGCACTAATGCAGGATATGCAACATGACAGGCTTCATGACAATCATTACTTTCCCTTTTGTATTGGCCAAATCTTTCAAACCAACATGACAACAATTGTTTGCTTTTCTCTACAACCCCCTTTCAAGGTTATATAAAAAGATCTTCAGTTAGCTCAAAATATCTTGGCATATTGGTCACAAAAGCTTCCAAATAACCCAGAAATAAACCTATAAGTTTATTACCACTCGATATCTGACAAAGATGTCAAACAACATACGTTGAAAACTATAATGATACTAAAATCTAAATGTTTTTAAAATTTAGAAATCGAGTAAATAGACAAATGAAATTAGCAAATTGTTCCTCAAAAAAGAAATACAAATGGTCAATAAATACATAAGAAAAGTGATCTACACTCTTAATCATATCTGCATTGATATTCCCTATCCCAACAATGAGAATTATTATTTTGACAAAAAAAATGAATGAGAAGATGTGGTAAGAAAAAAAAAAACTTTTTTCATATAATAGGTAGAAATAGAAAGAGCTCTAGCCATTATGCAAAGCACTATGGAACTTTCTCAGAAGAATAATCTAGGTGGTAAGACACTTTAGGAATCTAAGCGTGGCACAGAAATGCCTGAACACTTACGTTTGTTACAGAACTGTTGATGAGAACCAAGATACTACTCACTTAGAAAAACAATCCAGACTAAGAAATACAAATACCGGCCGGGCGGTGGTGGTGCACGCCTTTAATCCCAGCACTCAGGAGGCAGAGGCAGGCGGATCTCTGTGAGTTCGAGACCAGCCTGGTCTACAAGAGCTAGTTCCAGGACAGGCTCCAAAACCACAGAGAAACCCTGTCTAGAAAAAAAAAAAAGAAAAAGAAATACAAATACCATTTCTTATCCTGTATAGAGGCCCAATGTTTTATAGATCCACATAAATTAAATAAATTTAGATCACTGAATTAATCAATAAAGATACATTTTTAAAAAGCCAGTTTAAAAAAACTCATATAAAAAAGCATCAGTGTTATATCTATTCTTTACAAAGCTGGAAAAAGATATCATTATGATATGTATTCTAAAATAAGTTATCAAAAAAGAAATAATTTTTTAATCAAGGACATCATTAATTAGAAAAATAAAAAGCTAAACTTTTAAAATCTGCATACATATCTTTGATAAACAATTATATAAAGGGGGCTATTTTAGTTACAAGAGTATCTTTGCAATTAGACACATTTCTAAAATGAGTAAATTGTTTCATGGTTTGAATAAATGTGAATGAAGAACTGTTGAATCAAAACAATTAGGATTGCTACAGATGACATCAAGACTCAAGTTTAAGGATTTTCCTCCCCCAGTTTTTCCACTGGTGCTGGTCAGTTACATGTTACCTTGTACAAGTTAGAGTCATCAGAGAGGAGGGAGCCACAATTGAGGAAATGTGTCCATAAAATCAGTCTATAGCGAAGCATGCAGAACATTTCCTTAATTAGTGATTGGAAGGAGGTGGTGCCGTTCCTCAGCTGGTGGTCCTCAGGCCTATGAGAAAGCGGGATGAGCAGGCCATTGGGGTCAATTCGGTAAAAGGCTCTCCTCTATGGTCTTTATCTTAGCTCCTTCATTCAGGTTTGAGCCTTGTTTGTGTAAAGTGATGAGCAGCGCTGTGGAAGCCCAAGCCAAATAAACACTTTCCTTCTGCAGTTACATTTGGTCATGGTGTTTCATCACAGCAGAACAAATTCGTCTTCTGACAGCAGTAAGATACCATTTTTTTCCCCATTATTTGTCAGCTCAAAAGCCAGACAAATTTTTATGGCTATTGTAGTTTAAACTTCTCATCTGAAGTTTAATTTGGGTTTCAGGGTTGGTGACACAGCGAACCAATGTTGATGAAGAGATTTGCTTGAGTAATTTAGCAGATGTGAAAAACGCAAGAGAGCAGGGAAAGGAGACGGGTCTTCTGGTCATCCAAAGAATTATATCGACCCAAATGTGCACAACCCCATGACAGCTGACTGAACTGGGACATACCTGCATAAGAGACAACTGTTCAATAATAACAATAAACAAGGAAGTATTGATGATGCTGCACCAGGAATGAACTTCAGCATCATGCTAACTTAAAAACATCAAATGTAGAAGCAAAAGAGTGACATTTACCTAAAAAAATCATAAAAGAAAAAATGTTAAAAATAATAATATTGACAGCTTGATGGACTAATAAAGGAATCAGCAGAAGGCAAGAGTGGTGGATGGGGTGGCAGGAATGTCTACGTGAGCTTTAGATGAAGTTTGAACAAACTCTGGGCATTTTCTAAAAAGTGCTGAGTCAGACACTTCACTGTAAAATGAGTAGATTTTGTGGTTAAAATAATACATATCACTAAATTTGTTGAAATAAGTATTGAAGAGACTCTAGCCAGCCTTAACATGGACAACATGGTTGTAGCAGAATTCCCCTTTCCCCTGTTCCCTATTTCTTACTAAAGTTTGTTAGATTCCATTCCTAAAGCTAGCCACCAAGGTCTATTTCCTTTTCTGGCAACCTCCTTCTCCTGAGGCTACTACAGAGATACAACCCAAGTATTAAAGTCTAACAAACAAAAGCCCCCTTTGGTCACCCTAACTAATGTGTCTAATCAAAATTAAACATCCCTCTGTAACATGAGGTTTCCCCCTTTTATCGCTGACTGCCTCTAGCAGCCCAGGACTCAAAGAGAATCCACAACTTTGACACCTGCTGGAACATTTTACCTGAGAGGTAAAATGGAAAGAGACACTCACTCACTCTATTGATGGTTTCCTTTAGACCTTTTCTTTATTCTTTTGCCTTATCTATTCTTTAATTTCCTTCGTTAATTTTACTTCATTTTTTGATGTTTTTCTTCTAATTTCTTCTAACTCTTTCATTCTTGACGTTTTCCATCTAGTTCTCTGATTCTTGACCTTTTCCTTCTAACTCATTTTAACTCTATCTCTATTCTTTCCCTTATAGCTTATGTACCCTAGCAAAATCTTTCAGGCAATATAAAACTTACAATGTGGTTAATTTTTGTTTACAAATGAATGATTACAATACATGCAAGTAAAAAACAACATCTCTTTCATTCCCCTTACATGATTAAACATTTTATGTATTACAGATGAAAACCAAGTTATCCCAAGAATCCATGTACATTCATACCCAAGCAGCTTGTTATACATTAACTGTGTGTAAACAAACAAGATACGCTTTTACTGGCAGTTGTGTTTTGTAGCAGAGACAAATGTCCATTCCTCTCTCCCTTGTTCTTCTCCCTCTGCCTCCTATCTTTGTCTCTTTTCCCCTGCCCTTTGTCCCTCTGGAACAAATAAGTCACTTCTGTGCTGAGAACGCTGTTGTAGAGTGTCTTGTCCATATCACCCCCTTTCAAGCATAGCACGGGCCATTTTACTATAACTTCATGCATATGTATTAAAACATGAAGGCAAGAAAGAATTAAAGTGAAAAACCTTCCACCAACATCCCAAACCCAAATTGTTTATCATGAATCATGTGGTTCGTCATTTTTCCCACTCAGCTCACTAGACT
This sequence comes from Alexandromys fortis, assembly GCF_014885135.2. Taxonomy (NCBI): domain Eukaryota; kingdom Metazoa; phylum Chordata; class Mammalia; order Rodentia; family Cricetidae; genus Alexandromys; species Alexandromys fortis. The sequence goes on along the minus strand of NW_026067913.1, from coordinate 2,442,563 downwards.
GGAGCCTACGTTTTGAATCAGGATAGAATCTCTGTTCATTGATAGCAATACGTATTCTAGTTTGGTCAACAGAGAAATTAAAGCATGTGTGGAAGGGCAGTCAAAATCATGTTGGACACTTGGAAAAATGGGTGGATCTCAGAGCACAGGAACTTAGGTGCTGAGTGGGAATGCCAGTCGGAATGCTACTGCCAAAGAAGGGCAGGTGTTTTTTGCTGCTCTCGACAGCACCTGAGTGCTATCTGGCGCTGACTGCCTGCCGCTAACTCCTAAGCTCTAATTCTCTCTTCTAGTTACCCGCATCAGTAAACTCAAAAGGAAGCCTAGGTGGTCCCTCATTTTCTGCACACGTGGAGCCTAGGCAGTGTCTGTCTCTGCAGGGAACCTGTCCTCTGCTCTAAAGATGCTTTTTGTCTAACCGTTCCTCTGCACGGATATGCTATCTCCATGTGCGTCATTTCTTTCTAAAAACAAAACAACCAAAACGATGCTGCAAAGCTTATTTTTACGTTGTACTCTTTAAAGGAGCATTTGAAACTTTCTGTTTCATTCTGCTGTGTTACAGTTTCCTCCCAGACTGAAACATTCCATCCTGCAAGGAAGCATCTTAAGCAGGGAGGGTAAACAATTCAAAAATAACTTCGGGCAGCTATTTCCCTACATTTTGTTATGGAAAAATGTCTGCATCGGTGACCAGTATCGGGAAGATGACATTTTAATGGCAAAATTATATAAGTAATTGTCAAATCCTTTTAATGAATTTATTTTACTTTGAAACATGCTATACATTTAAGAAGTCTTCCCTCAAAATTCATAATACACACATTTATTTATTGAGTGTACATATTGTTGTCTTAATAGCTAAGAGGAAAAATAATCTGTAAATAATTTTCCTTTCATTTGGCTATCTCTGCCTACAATAAAGAATTCCTAATCAGATGTATTTACTTAAAATGGATAAACTCTAACCAGGCGTGATGCAATACTTTCGATCCCAGTACTCCAAAGAGACAAAAGCAAGTGGACCTCTGTGAGTTCAGGCTACCCTAAACAACAAATTCCAACCCAACCAGTGCCACAAAGTGAGACATGGATGCAAACAATAACAAAATCAAAACAAATAGGCAGAAAAGTAAAGTAGCAAAATGAAAACATTTGAAAATGGGATCTCACATTTGAGATGGATGTTTTAATCTTCTTAAATGTAGTAGTAAATACATATGTTGTTCATAAAGATGTACCCTACAATCATCCTTTTTCATAGGTGTGGATTGCTTGGGAGCACAGTAGAGAGCCTTGGATCAATAATGAAGGGGCTATGTGTAGCAAACATTGTTGATGTCTGAGCCTGGGGCACATTCTCTTCTCTTGGTAGATGAGAATAGCTTACCCAACCTTTTTCCAAACTAAAAGAAACAGATGGCACCCAGACGTGTGGCTAACTGAAACCACAAAAAGCCTGAGAAAGCTTGGGAAAGAATGGAGTAAAGCATGTTTGTTTTCTTGGTAGCAACAATTTTTCGGGTCTGCTTCGCTTGCTAGAGGCAAGCAAGTGCTCTCATCTAAGAGAGGCTTCCTGACTCAGCTTCAGCTGCAAAACCCTGCAGCTCATTAAGAGGTCCTGCCACGAAACACTTAAACGGTGTTGGTGAAAAGCTGAACGCATGCTTTTCGGTTTTCAGCCGTAGCAGGAAAAAAGTTGTACTGTTTTAAAATGCCGGCTTTCTGGGCCATCCTGCCAGGGCAAACTCTGACTGTTTGAGGCAGGAGGGCCGGCTACAGAGAGAGGACTTGAGTGTTGTCTGTTGTAGCTCCCTTGCTGGCAGGGACCTTGAAATGCCATAGAGTTGTGGCAGTAAACCTGGCTACAACCGGTACCTCAGCCATGAGGCCGAGGCCGGAAAGCTAAGGAATGGATTGGATCTACCTGGCAAAGCCACGGCTTTAATCCTACTCATATTGCTCAGTAATTTAAAGGCTCGTGTGGTCAGAAAAAGAGAGATATACAGTAAAGAGATTCAAAGACAAAGAAAATTTTTAAATGATTTACAGTGTTAAAAATATATGCAAGTTAAAAGTTCTTAAAAAAAAGTAAGAAAAAGAGAAGTTGTGTGTGGTAGTACACGCCTTTAATCCCAGTGCCTAGAAGGCAGAGACAAACAGACCTCTGTGAGTTCAAGGTGTGGTAGCAAACACCTTTAATCCCAATGCCTGGGAGGCAGAGACAGGCAGATCTCTGAGAGTTCAAGGAGAGCCTGGTCTACAGAGTTATTCCAGGTCAAAGAGATACAGAGAATATAAAAGTAAAAATAAACGAAATAGAGGTTAAAATAAAGCGTACAAAGATGGAAAATACACAGAGAATCTTGATACTGTATACTATTATGCTCTCTTTGAATTGTTTGAATGCTGAGGAAGGAGCAACAGCTGCTAAAAGATATTTGTTTATAAATGCTGCTGAACTAATCCAACGTAGAGATTTTGATGCCTTGACTTTGAAATTTGGATCTAAGGACATGATACTTTGGAAAGGAGTTTCTTTTTTTGTTTTCACAGAGGATGAGACCCTGTTCATTTCTTCTATTCCGATATGGTATGATGGACCACGCCCTCCTGAACGGTTGCTGTGAATACCTTCAGAAAATTGCTTCGCTCAACTGCCAACTGAGATGAAACTAGCACACAGGTTATACCATGAAAGACCTAATTAACGACGCCCCCATTCAGCAGGAAGCAGTTTGGAGAGAAAAAACTGCGCCCATGTTCCCAAATATGGTTTATAAATGTTCTTTTACATTTAAAGGGGGATATGATATAGATATGAATAATTTGCATTAGTATAGATTTTGCTTTATTGATAGAGATTTAAGGTCAATTTTGAATGTATATAGGTTGTTAATGAATAATCATTAATAGTAGTTAAGCTTGTAGTTATGTTAGTTAAGATTTTCTAGATGTGCATAGATATATTTTAGATAGGCATTCTTCATATCTTTCAAAGGCTAGAGAATATGGCATTTTACATGTTTTAATAACTTAGGACTTTTCATGACAATGAGACACTCTGCTCCTGGCAGCACCAATCTACTTCAAGAGGAAGATGGGCATCGAAGAGGATCCTTATGGAGTTTGATAGCCATTTGGGCAAGAAACTGCTCTTGCCTGGACTATTGCATAAACTGGACACAGAGAACCCGCAGAGAGAGGACTGCTGAACTTGCCTAAAGGTGAGATGATCTTTCGGGGTTCCTGATTCATGAAAGAGTCTGCAAGACATTCTTCAGGACAAGCAGATAGTGACTGCCTTTGAAATTTCCTGCTTTGTGGAAATGTCTGCTGGAAACTATGGGCCTGTAGGCCGAAGATGGATGCCCCAACGGTACAGAGGAACTTTGGGTGACTGTCCAGGCAGCGAGATGTCTCTGTCATTTCTAGAGCTTTGGATGTTAAGTTAAAGCCTTCTTTTTTTTTTTTTTTTTTTTTTTTGTTTAAACAGAAAAAGGGGAAGTGATGTGGGAGTGTCATATATCAATCTGTTGATTTCATTGGTTAAGTTATAATAAACCAACTGCTTGGCCTCAGCTTGGAACATAGATGGGAGGAGTAAACAGAATAGAATTCTGGGCGGAAGAGGAAGTGAGGTCAGACTCTGCTCTGCTCGGGGAGAGACTCTGCGCTCTGGAGCAGAGACGCCATGCTCAGCTCTCCCGGGTAGACCCAAGAGCTCTGCTCTCTGGAGCAGAGACACCACGATGGACTTTGGCTAGAATCTTCCCGGTAAGCGCACCTTGGGATGCTTACAAACAATTATTAGAAATGGGCTAAATTAATATGCGAGAATTAGCCTGTAAGGGCTAGAGTTCATGGGCCAAGCAGTTCTTTAAATGAATACAGTTTGTGTGTTGTTATTTCGGGCATGAGCTAGCCAAGCGGCCGGGGTGTTGGGGACGCAGCCCCGCCGCCGCTTACCTATTTCAACATTTCATTTTATATAAAAACCATGCAAGATGTCAATTGGAGCCAATATTATAAAGTAATGGAATTCCTGGAGAAAACCAAAAGGGGAAAACATAATTTAAATGAATGAATAAAGAAAAAATGCTTTTATTAGCTGTGGTAAATGAGAACTTGGATGAATCCCCAATGAAGGTCTTGGATTTAAAATGTCTTTATGCCTAATATAAACAAAGCCATTTATTTCCAAAGACTCCCAAGTGTGCCATTATGTAGCTAAATTGGAATATTTTCAATGACATTCCATTAACGTGCTTTGTTGGATAAAAGCCCCTCTACATCAAATGAATGCAGTAATGTTTTCTATCTAATAAAATAAAATGTCTTTTGAGTTTTATTTTAGCCCTCTGATGGCAAGGGTATCTTCATATGAACCTACAGGCTGTAAAAATTAAAATGAAGTGTGTACTTCCTTCATAATTCACTATCTCAAGAAACACCTAAAATATGTGTTGTCCATTTTGATAGCCTTTTGATGTTATAAAGTTGGCTTCCATAGAGCTGAAATGACCTATTCATAATAAAGGGCTTGACTTTTCAGTGTGTTCAAATATAAAAACCAGCCTTCGTCCTGATCGTCTCTGCCTCTTCCTACTTGACCCTCCCTCCACCTTAAACTCAAGCATGAAGCAAAAGATCACACACACCTCCAAAGTGAAATTTGTTTAAATTATCATTATTCACTAACTCTCCATCAAGTGCTGCATTAAATGCTAATATTAAGAGTATTTTCACCTCACACATCCAATTAGTAAATATGGTCAGGAAGTATCTAATTTTGTAACCATATAAAGAGTATTCAGTGTACTTTTGATAGTATGAATTTGCACAGAAATACAGTGATAATGTTGTACCATTGATTTTTCAGCTCTGACCTTAATTGTCAGCCCTGAAAATAAAAGTAATTTACAGACTAAGCAGGTTATATTTATTTATATATGTGCATGTAAATATATGCATGTAATAACAAGTAGTCATAAAAGGAGGCTATAAATTTGTAGGAAAGCAAGTATGGGTATATGGGAGAGCTTGGAGGGGAAAAAGGGAGGCAAGAAATGTATGTATTATAATCCCCCAAACAAAATATAACATAAGGACATAAATAAGAACTTAAAAATGAGAGTTCTTTCTCTGGCTTTATGAAATACCTCAAATAAAATTTAACATACTATATATTAATATTTTGATTAATACCTTAAATCGTAAAATATTTTTAAAACATTGCACTATAAATTTTTTATCAAAATCGATGTTTGAATAAAATATATTAAACCATACCAATGACCATTTGGTCTCTGTGCTTTGATAGGAGTATTCTCAAGGAAAGGTGTTGAGAAGTAAGTTCTTAGAGTAAAATAGTAAGAGACTAATCATTCAAAGCATATGGAAATTACATAAAATATCATTGATGATTTATGAAATATTTTCATATTCAAGTTTAGAAATTAAGGGAAAATAATGACAAATTTAATACCCACCTCTAGTGAAAAAGAGAGTTATTATGACAGGAAAAATATTAATTTATTAATAATATTGATGTGTGATGGAAAAGTACAAATCATCTGCCATATAACTAAATGCTAATATGTTGATAGTTATTAAAACCCAATCTTCTTTAAAAATTGTGGAATTTATTTTCTGACAACTACTAAGTAAATGTCATGTATGTGACAACATCACAGTTTTTATTAAGAATTAGACTATATTTCTTGCAGTGAAAAGTAGTTATAACAGGGGGGACGGATATGAGAATGAGGAAAGAGATATCTTGATTGGGGGAGCCATTGTGAAGAGGTTCCCAAGAGACCACAGGGAATGCCCCAGCTAAGACCCTAGGCAACAGTGGAGAGGTTGCCCAAACTGGCTTTGCCCTGTATTCAGATTGATGATTATCTTAAATATCACCACAGAACTTTCATCCAGCAACAGAAAGAAACAGAGGCAGAGTACCGCATTGGAGCACTGGACTGAGCTCCCAAGGTCCTGTTGAAGAGCAGAATTAATGAGAATATAAGCAAAGAGGTCAAGACTATGAGGGGTTCATCCACTGAAGCAGTTTGCCTGAGCTAATGGGAGCTCACCAACTCCAGTGCAACTGGGAAGGAACGAGCATAGGACCAAGCTAGTCCCTCTAAATGTGGTTGACAGTTGTGTGGCTGGTACAGATGGAGGGGCTACTGGGAGTGGCACTGGGATTTGTCTCCGCTGCATATCCTGGCTTTTTGGGATCCCATTCTCTTTGAATATATACCTTGCTCAGCCTGGATATAGTGAGAGGGCCTTGAACCTTCCACAGGGTAGTGTGCCTTGCCCTCTCTTAGGATTGGAGGGAGGTGGGGTAGGAGAGTATTTGGAGGGGATGGGAGGAGAAGAGGGAGTGGGAATTTGGACTGGTATATTTTAAAAAAAATCTAATAAAAAAAGAAACAAAAAAAGGGGGGGAACTTACGGGGCTGCAGAAAGATCTTGGTGGTTAAAAACATATACTGTTCTTTCACAGACCCTGAGATTAGTTCCCAGTACCCACTTCAACTGGCTCACAAATGTAGCTACAACTTCAGGGGCTCCCTCTGGCCTCCACAGACACATACACACAGCCGTTTATATCATACATAAATACATTTTAAAAATAAGTTTAAAAAAATTAATCTAAAATAGTCAGAGAACAATTTTGCCCCATTAATATACTAGAGGTGACTTTAATATATAGTTATTAATTATTGTGATTTAGTTTAATATCACTGTGAAACCAAAGGTATTTTTAATTATCTTTAAAGAAATTGCATGTTTTGAACTTGGACACAGCCTGTAAAATGTTAGTATTAGCATTTTATAATTATCAACAAACTACAATTATGTATGCCCAGTGTAAGCTAAGTCAGTAACTCATTTATACCATATGAACACTTTCATATTTTATATGCTTCACACTTATTGCTATAATGTTACTTACTACTGCATCGCTATTTTTAGAAAAGAATCCAGGAAGAATATTATCAACATCTATAATTTTTACTTCATACGTTTAAGAACTTGCCTAAAATATTTTAATTACATTTATTGTTTAGAATTTTGTGCATGAGTACTATATTTACATCATTTTGCCCTTCCTTCTATCCTGTCCTACCATTCCGTTTCGCCTCCCATCTCTCTCATTTTCTTTATTATTGTTACATTCACTCACAACATATATATCTGTTAAGTGTCACTACCATGCTTAGGTATTTGGGTTTGAATGCTTCAGATTTGATAACCTATTGGAGACTTGTCACTGAAAAAGACTTTCGGCAGTCATTAAAAGCCTAACATTTTTTTTTTCTGGACAGGTTTTTTTTTTTTTTTTTGTCATTGCCCCTATCCGCATCAGCATGTCAAATAGTGTCGTTGTTCTGCAAGCCTTGTTTAGGCAATCATATTTTTTGATATTTCATGTGTGTAGTTTTGCTTTCTTATATAGAAGACACTATCTCATAGCAGATATCTGGTCATCTGGTTTTTACAATCATTCTGTCATCTATTTGTAGATGTTCCCTGATCGTCAAGTGAAGATGCTGTGTTAGTAATACAGCAATGGAACTTGGACACCCACAGTGAGCTGTTTTCTGCATTTTTACCAGTTGTGAATTTCTATAATAATCTCTATACCTGCAGGAAAAGCTTCTGTGATGAGAGCTACATTTATTTGTAGAGAGGAATATAAGTATCTAGAGTACAGCTAGGTATTGTACAGGTTTACAAAAGTGCTGGTAGTGAGTTCTCTAGAGTGCATGACCTCACCAGATACTTGTAGTTGGCTGGCTTTATATGCATGAATTTGCACCTATTGAGTTGCTTTTAGTCTAATTAGATGGCTCTTCAACTCAAGATAGACTTGCTTCCATGGCATGCATATATACATTGTTATTCCTCTCATTGTTAGGCTCTTATGCTATATCTTGACTGCTTTTATCTCTTGACAGTTGGCATAGCACCTTGTGTTATGATAGTGAGTCTTTTGGGGAGGAAGTTTCCAGTTCAACACCAGCTGACTTCCTCCTAACATTGTGGCTGAAGTGTGCTTTGCCATCAGCAATCATATCTCAGTTTCAGATTCTGGGACTCAATCAAATGTTGCAGAAATAGCCTATATTATTGCTGGAATCTCCTTGACTCTCTTGATCAACAAAATGAAGGCAAATTTCCTAAGCCTGACACTAGGGTTTTGTTAGAAGATAATCTATGTTACTTCTAAGTATTATAGTCCAACTGATGTAACTTCATACATGCAAAAAACAAACAAAATGCATTTTTAGTAAACATAATGCAATTTCATATGACTTTTAATTCATCTTTGGTGCTATTTATTTCTTCTCCTTACTTTTCCCTCTGTATATTGATTGCCTTTGCTCCTGATTTCCCAACGAAACACTATATTTTTTCCATCATTCCCTTAGAGCACCCGTGTCTTTTGAACTTCCTGCTAGGGCTACTTATGTCCCCCATTCCATGGTTGCTTTTTGTTTTTCTGGTTTCTGTAGTTACTCCAGGTTGTGTATTCACATCTAATGACTTAAAGGTAGGATTCACAAATAAGAAAGAACATAGCCTTTTGCCTTTGTGACTCTGAGTTACTTTATTCCTTCAGTGAATCACTGATAATGAAAATGCAGAGCATACACATAGTAAAATTTGTTTCTACTCTAAAGAAAACAGAAGCCATAAAATGTGAGGGTAAAAATACAGAAAACATTATACTGAGTGAAGTAACATATGCCCAGAAGACGAATGCCACTTGTTCTTCCTCATTTGTTTAATATNTGTATAGTACCATAGTTAAGAAGTTGGAGGGTGGAAAGATGATCATAATAATGGTCCAAAACTGATGTAATAGGTGTGAGAAAGAAGTCTCAGCTGTTGAAGGATGGTGAACAAATTAATATTAATATGAAGGAAGATAATCAATTTTATACATAGTCTGTTTGAGAAAGCCACAAATTATATATATATATATACTCTCATTAAAAACATTTCTCTAAGAATATATATATATATATTCCTTTTTGAGAACAAAGTGCAATATTAATACCTGTGTTTGATTAATCTTGAATCAAGTACATTTTCTATGTAGAAAATATACATTGTTCCATAGTGCAACAAAGTAAAAGTGTGTATTTTTAAGCCATTTTAATGTCAGGATTGTCATTTATATAATATTTTGGTATTTTTGACATGTTTTCAAGTATAATTGAAATATTACAATAGTAGAAATACTTATAGCTCTACAATGTACATAATGTAGATTGGAAAAGTTAGTTTTCTAGCCAGAGCAATTTGGAAGGAAGATCTTGAACTTTAGTCTTAAAGTATGAAAACTGAATGTGATCTTCTGAGTATATGAGACAAGAAAAAGACCCTCTAGTGAGAATGACAACTTTCAACTGCAGGCCGAGAATAGGGCAGCAACTTCTGTACTCCTGGCTCTTTCAGGGGTGGATCTATGTTGGTGACTTTGTTTTTCAAGAAGTGCCAGAGAACAGCTGTGATCTGTACAGAGATTGAAGCTGTGCAGAGATGTGGACAGCTTATCCAAGCTGCTGGACCCCTGCACTTGACCTTTGATGCAATAGAGTTATGACTGAACAAGAAAATCTTCTGGGAAAAAAATATAAAGCACATTTTATAGTCTGTCTAAAGTGCAGTGCTCTGGAGCAGGGAACTTGGCATTTCGTTTCAGAGCTGAGCCTCTGTTTGATATGTCAGAAACTTACTAGATGATAACATTTCTTCCTGAAAAACCTCCATAAATGGCAATTTGCTTTTGATATGCAATTTTCGAAGGGTTGTCAACCCCATGTGCTACTAATTTATCTTTCCCCAGAAGAGAACTACTTTTGTCTGACTGAAGAGTCACTGTTTTCATGATACAAATTTTACAAAAAGAAAGAAAGAGAAATAAAATAAAGCTTACAGTGTATTCACAAGTAAAGTACTTTAGTAAATTTCCCTATCATGGGGGGTATCATTTCATTTCCACTGAAATCCCCCAGTGATGGGATTAGAAGATGTGTTTAAGGTTGTAAACATGTTGGATGATTTCTGTTTATCTAAACTAAAAGTAGAAAGATAAATAAACATTTTGAAAACACCATGAAAACATTTTGAGAGACAAAAATCGTTTCCTCTCTTCCTCTCTCATACAGAACTACATTAAGAATTATCAGCCTTATCTTAAGCCAAAGTACTAGACTAATACAATTTTGTGGGTTCAGGTAAAAGTCTTGATACTCTTAGATGGAAAGAGTTGTTTAAGTCACTACATACCGAGAACAAAGAACATCAACATTTGGCATCACTCACTGACATCTGGGGCTCATGAGGGCAACTAAATGGGGTCCCATAAATGCCTCTACATGTGCTGAGTATACTACAAGAAATGGAAATTGGAATCAAGACCATTGAAAATATTCTGTAAATATACCGGCTCTTTGGTTCAGTATGAGAGACTACATTCATTATGCCAAGTAGCAGGTAAGTATGCTTTTATTTAGGAGATAGATACTGCCTTTAAATTCTGAGCAAACACCCTCCCCAGCAAATGACTACTTCTAAAATACAAGTTTAGGCTTTTTCTATCATAAATATCCCTAAAATTTGCGTTTTAAATGTCCTTTCATAACACATTCCAAAAATAAAAAAAAGTTAAAGACTCATGAATAGTAGTTTCCCAGTGGTAACACTTCTCAATGCTGCAATGAATTATCATCTAGTTAACTCACTATAAACTCCATGCTGAAAGTTTTCTACTATAGGTTAACTGGGACTGACACCAAATATATCCAATATTACCTGAAGTGTATCTAACTACATCCTCTTGACAGTAATCCAAACAACACGAAGAGCTGAATGTTTAGTGTCTAAATCAGGCCGGGCATTCTTACTTAACTAAGGTTTTAATTGATCTTTTTGCTTGACCTAATGCATTTATTTTATTAGCTATTGTACAGATGTTGTATTGACCCTGGAGTTGGAAGTTTCAGGCTATTTTGTTATCCATAACAACCTTGGTCAATGAGTTGAACCTGACCTGAAGCCTCTGGGGTTGAGGAAGTTTCAGTGATCGGCTAATGACTGAGAACAACTTTATACTCTCTCTCTAATTGGATCCTTCCTATCTTCCAGATAATGGGTCATTTGTTGCTATAGTAAGCTCTCCTGGGTAAACAAGCATAACCTCACTTTGCAGCATTTTGGTCCATGGTTGAACAAAACATATATAGTAGTTTGCTCACAAATAAGTACATTTATTGAGATTACTCCTATGTTAGATGTACACGGAATTTTAAGCACAGGCAAATTTAAGTTTAATACTAAATTTTCACACAGAAAGGAAAGTTTCACATGCCCAGTGAAATAAAAGTTTTGCAATTTTGTACTCGCCAAGTACTATAGAATAACAAAGGGTGACTATCTCTACATGGTTCCCTTCATCAAAGAATTCTAACTATATAAAATCTAAGACAGGCAGACACAGTCGTGCGTGTCTGTCAATTAAGCTCTGTAGAAGGAAGTGAACTTTGAAATTCAGGCCACATAGCACTACATGTGATCTTATCTCTATGAACAAGAATACCTAATTTAGAAGAATAAAAACTAATATTACACAAGACACAGAGGACATCATTTTATTAATGAGGCATTATTTTACTATTAAAGGACAGCACTACTTCTAAAGTGTGATAGCATGTAAAAGAGATTTTGTTTCTTTTTTCAATTTGAGTTATTTTTATGTAAAACTTATTACATAGTATATACCATTTTCTAGCTAGACACGTTGGGTATTTTTTCTGAAAACTTACTAAAATGCTGCTATTCTTACTTTATATATTAGATAAACTAAACCCAAGAGTCGATATTACAATATACTATAAGTCAAGAAATCAGCAATGGTCACAAAAATGCTAGTTACTGAACAACAGTATATGTGTTGAATTTGAGCTGTTGCCTAATTTCAAATGCCCACACATTAACAAGCATGTATACAATCGTAACGCTAAATGGACTCTTATGCTAGCAAAGTCAATTAATCCATTTTTATAATTTCTTTGCTTACCGGCTTATTACACTGAGGATTATTGTGCAGGAATGTGTGTCCATGAATTCACACACACACACATATGACTACATACAGAGTCATGTGCGCATATGTATGTGTTGGTACATTTTTGCATAGGTGCATCCACATATACCACAACTATGTGTATACCCTTAATGTTGTGAAGGTATGCAACAGGATTTCTTTATAAAACTCAAAAAATTTTATTTTTAAGTTCTAAAATGTATAATTAGAGCAAAACAAGAAATGCAACAGGCTATTAGAAAACGAACGACCTTACATATTCACAGGTACACTTAGGCTTAAAACTTTAGGCTTAAAATCATGTAAGGCTTAAAGTCCTGTCATTCAAAAGATCTGCTGCTGTTATGATGAAGGGAGTTATGATTATGGTCCTCTGAAATGAACTTTAGATAAACATCTACTTACAAAGAAAATATTTTAGAAATTACATTCACTCTGAACAATTAGAGTTCAGCTCATTAGAGGTCAGAATAGCATAGGAGAATTAAAGTGTTACTTTTTAAAAACCTCTAAATTTAGGTGATAGGTATTGTTTAAACTAGTTTTTTATCATCATGGGGTTCAGGGATGCATTTTAAAATACTGTATGAGTAAACGAATAAATATAAAAAGCTCTTGTAGAAGAACTGGCGCTGCTGAGTACACAGCCTACTTTATACAAGTTTCTTCAGGAGACAAGTTTCACTTTCTCACCCAGTTAAAGGGCATTTATCACCACTGACATGCAGATTCTGTAAACTTAATGCTCTTCTAAAGAACTTGATACCTCGTCCAACTTCTTCCTGACAGTAGCTTTCGTTATTTTCCTGTTAACTTTTGCCAGTCGCCAGCAGATAGTGCTGTAGAAGTGCTAAGTGACAGACACATTCTCCGAGTGACAGACGGTAACACAGGCACGGGTGGCCAAGTGCAGGAAGGTTAGCTGTCAGAAATGGTACAGAAACATCCAGAATCCCCTTTTCAGACATACTCACACAGGCACACAGGCACATTCATGTTTGGGAAGTATGCTAGGCTGAATTATTTTTTTTTAAAGTGTTCACAGAGCTTGTAATTATAAGCTTCTCGTCCTCAAAACTTAAGCAACTGGATCGTAGAATATGAATACTACTCAAAAAAAAGTTCCCTAGAAATAATAACACATCCAAGTTTATTTTAGGGTGATATAAATGGGCCTGAAAAAATTTCAAAAACTTGTTAATATTATAAAGGCATAAGTAACAGTGCCCACTATTGTAATTCACCAAAATTGTCTTTAGGTATGAAATGGAACAATTTACATGTTGCATCATTTTCAAATAAACACTGTATACCAGAGTCTACAATGTGTTTTAATAGGTAAATATGAATCGTAGTAATAAAGAAAATCATAGATTTTATTGTACACATCAAATCTTCTTTCATATTTATTTTAATTTCTTTTATACAGCTGTAGGCATATGAGTGGACTTAGAGCTCAAGAGAGGGTCTTGAATCATTGACCTAGAGTTACAGGATGTTGTAAGCCATTTAATACAAATAATAGAACTGAACCTCATGTCTTCCAAGAGCATGGGATACTGTTAACCACTGAGACACCTTTCCAGAACCATAAATTCTTTTTACTTAAATTTCACTTTAGCTATTACAGACAGAGAAGAAAAGCCAATTGATCGGTTAAATATTAGAAGAACTTACTTTAAAACATCGGTGTTATATTCAGGAAGCAGTCTCTTGTACTGATGTGTACAAGGCTAGTTCCCATATTCTCTTCAGGTATAGTGTAATTTGATTTATGTTGAGGTCTCTGAACACTTGTACTTGAATATTGTGGTGGATGACAGGTATAGACCAATTTGTATTCTTCTACATGAAGACATACAGTTATGCCAGAATCATTTGCTGAAGATGTTTTTTTATTCCCATTGTATACTTTTGGCTTCTTTGCCTAAAATTAGGTATTCATAGGCATTTGGATTTATGTCAGGGTCTTAGATATGATTCCGTTGATCCACATATATTTTTTATTCCAAGCTGTTTAAATTAGTATATCTTTGTACTAGAGCTTGAAGTCAGGAATAGTGATGCCTCCAGAAGTTCCTTTATTGTACAAAGTTGTTTTAGCTATCCTAGGTTTTTTTTTTTCCATATGATCATGATAATTGTTCCTTCAATGTCTGTGAAGAATTGTGTTGGGGTTTTGATGGGGATGGTATTGAATCTGTAGATTGGTTTTGGTAAGAATGTCATTTTTTTTAAAGATTTATTTATTATGTATGCAACATTCTGCCTCCATGTATGCCTGCATGCCAGAGGAGGGCGCCAGATCTCAGTACAGATGGTTGTGAGCCACCATGTGGTTGCTGGGAATTGAACTCAGGACCTCTGGAAGAGCAGCCAGTGTTCTCAACCTCTGAGCCATCTCTCCAGCCCCCAAGAATGTCATTTTTACTGTGTTAATCCTACATGTTCATGAACATGGGGCATCTTTTCATTTTTCTCATAGCTTCTTCTTATTTTTCTTCAAAGACTTAAAGTTCTTGCCATAAAGGTCTTCCTCTTGTATAGGTGAAGACTGCTATTTCACTGCCAACTGCTTGGACCCAATTTATCACACAGAAACTATATGAATTATAATACTGCTTGGCCAACAGATTAGGCATACTCCTGACTAAATCTAATATCTTAAATTAAACCACTTCTATTAATCTGTGTAACACCACAAGGCTGTGGCCTATGGTAAAGTTCTGACTCTGGTGTCTGACTCCTTCGGTAGGTGTTTATAAGCATATTAAAATCAAGTAGATTAAGTTTACCTGTTGCTTACAAGGAAAGAATTCTTGGACTTTTACTGGAAAATAATATCATTAAATAGTATACAGAACAAAAGAATATAGTTTCCTTTATAACCCAAATAAAACTGATAGTATCTAGAATCTTTAAAACACAAACACGTGAGCAAAAACACGAATAGAGAGGTACCACAACTTGAACACTGTAGACTAAAGATAGTGGTGGGCTGTCCCACTTCACAGGACCAGGAGACTGATTATTTTAAAATTGATTTTGAGTATTTCTTAAATGCCAACAAATGATGCTCAGTTAAGTTTGAGTTTCAGATCAATAATGAATCCTTTTAAAATGAACATATTCAAATGTTTCTAGCAATCCTATATTTTATTGGTAGTCAGGAGTCTTCAATTTAAAAAGCACTATGACTTAAAATAAATAAAATATTGGGCTGAGACTCAGGTTTAAGAGCATACTTTGCTCTTGCATGTGATCATTATAAGTTTCTCAGAACTCACATGGAGGCTCACAACTGTTTCCATTCAAAAGGATTCAATGTCCTTTTCTGCATTTTTTCCATCTGCTAATGGAAGAATTTCCATTACGTATGCAAACATTTCTATTTTTATCCTTTGAGTGATAATAAAGAGACTTTATTATTTCTCTTTCCTGGATGTTTCCTTATAGTCAATCAGTTACACTCTCTAAGAACTAGCAAAACAATGCATTGGTGATTTCAGGAAGGAAATGGAAAGCTATTCTTTGGTTCTAGTTACACCACGGATTCCTCTGTCAAATTGCCAAAGCAAGGTCTCCTGAATTCACAGCAACAGATTGGGTAAGAAACAATGTATGAAAAGTAATTAAAGCCTAGGAAAAAACAGGATCTAACCTGAAGAACCCAAAAGGCGACAGGAGTTAAACTAAGAAAATGTCAGAACCAGTTTGTCCGTTTCTAGCTATCCCATGCTGCCTTTCATGTAGGAAATGCAAGAACAACCTTGTGTGTAAGTGTCCTGAGCCCAACACTAGGCCACATCCACGACTGTCAATGTTCTGAAGTAATTGTACTACCTCCTAAGACATTAGTTTTCCCTCAGACAACCATGCTTCAGTAAGCAGGTAAGTATGTAAACACAAAAGTAAAAAACTCAGTCTTTTGAAAAACCTTCCTTTGGAGATCTGGAGTTTTAAGTTCAACTTAGTAGTTTGGAAAAAGGCAAATCATGCCAAAGCATTAATGTTGAATACTTTCAGTTGCATAAAAGATCATTTGAACAATCAAATTCTTTGTCAAAACCATATAATTTGTTTTTAATAGTCTACTGTCTATATATATAATTAAAGTCATTTCACAATATAAACTACCTCACATACTAAAAGTGCTTCCTTGTGGTAAATAGAGCCCTGGGGGAAAAGGAATAAAATTAGGATCAGTGTAATTTGGTGTGAAATGCTGAGACAAGTCTGAAATAAGTCGAGAAAATAATACAGAAATTTATAAGTTAATGAAAGCAAAAACTTAAAATTGTATTTTGAAACATGAGTTTTAAGTCCTCTAATCTCTAACAAATATGTTTTTCAGGGAATGCATGAAAAGTTCTAGGAATAAGTTTGTGTATGATGCTAAAGTGGTTTCTACCGTTCTTTAAGATGATCTTTTTTTTTTTTCAAGTGTTAGGTACATCAGGCACAATTTTTGAAGATCCGTCATATACCAAAAATCAGATAGCATTAGAAGACAATGAGGATAGAGACAAAGAATATATTGTGCATTTAAAACTTCCTAATGTAACATCTGCACTTAATATCTGTAGTTGGGGTCTGCACCACAGGATGGCAAGGGTTATTAACCTGTGTTGTCTGTTCTGGACTCAAAGTTCTTGAAACAATCTTATTAGTGTGTTTTCCATTTCCCTGTCTCTGGTTCTTTACTCTCTCTTTGTTTATTTGGAGTTTCATTCATATTTATATTTACTGTGACATCATCGTTTCAGGACTCCACATATTTTCCCCTTTAAAACAAAGTGAATTACTTGCAACAATTTGTAAAGCCTTTAAGTAGACTCATTTGTAAGACGACTAATGGTCCTTCAGTTATTTTGTTAATCATTCTACTGAATGTTTTCTGTTTGATAACCTACTCCAGAGGTGGATCAGTGAAAGAATGTCTGCTTTGGATATCACTTTCCACAGTTTCTCAAAGTAGTGAGTCTTTCAAAAACCCATGTCTAAGACTCTATACTACAGACACTCGAGTACTTGATTCAAAAAATATCTTAGCAAAATCCTATAAATTTCTAAGACTCTGACTTAAATTTCATCCCTTGACTTTATTATGTCTAATTAAATATGAACCTTTGCCAATGTTATCTGTGTGCCAAGTGCTGACATTGCAATTGTGAGGGGTTATGATGTTTGGGAGTATATTTCATTCTTTCCTGGCAGAATTCATGCTGTTCTTTGTAAACTTAGTTTCTGAAATGCTGCCTGGGCCAAACTTGATGAGGCAGCATATTGTTTGCCACGTTTGTCTTCTTAATTATAAAGAGAAATGTTCCACATCACACCTCTGGACAGTGGATATTAATGTCTCTGTGGTTTCCTAAGCAGAGTCTCCTGACAGGTTATCTATCACACACGTGGCTTGATTTGCTTTATCAATAACTAAGGAACTAGGAAAGAAGGAGATTACAGCCAATAGATTATAAACTTGATATGCAAAAATTCCACAGGCAAAACTTTTTTCTGGACATCAAATTAACAGCAGAGTCAAGGTGTAATTCACTACTGCTTTCAGGCAACAGAGAGATAAAATGCTTAGTTATTTAAATCTCAAGGTCCAAATCAGGAGCAGAAGGAGAGAGAGCACAAGCAAGGAACTTAGGACTGGGAGGGGTGCACCCATACACTGAGACAATGGGGATCGGGAACTCACCAAGGCCAGCTGGCCTGGGTCTGAAAAAGCCTGGGTCAAAACTGGTCTCGCTGAACATAGCGGACAAGGAGGACTACTGAGACCTCAAGAACAATGGCAACGGGTTTTTGATTCTACTGGACCTAGTGGTTTTGTGGGAGCCTAGGCAGTTTCGTGGATGCTCACCTTACTAGACCTGGATGGAGGTGGGTGGTCCTTGGACTTCCCACAGGGCAGAGAACCCTGATTGCTTTTTGGGCTGACGAGGGAGGGGGGCTTGGTTGGGGGAGGGGGAGGGAAAGGGGAGGCGGCGGTGGGGAAGAGACAGAAATGTTTAATAAATAAATAAATAAATTAATAAAAAAAAAAAAAAAAGAATACCTAATTAATCTTCTGAAATGATTTTGTGAGATGAAAAGCAAGACCAAGATGGCTCAGTGGTTAAGAGCACCACCTGCTCTTCCAACGGTCCTGAGTTCAATTCCCAGCAACCACATGGTGGCTCACAACCATCTGCAATGAGATCTGTGCCCTCTTCTGGCCTGCAGGAAGAGTATTGAGAATACTGTATACATAATAAATAAATAAATTTTTAAAAACAAAAGCAAGACCAATATTGTAAAGATAAAATATCCAATAATTAGCAATGTTAAAACTGTATTCTCTTGCAAATTCAAATTTGTACCTAATGTTTCTTAATTTCAAAGTGATAATACTGACATATAGTGTGCTGTCTACATCATTCTTTTTCTCAATGATTGTTTTTGAATGAATGTATTTATGTAGCTGGCTCTATATAAAAATAATATATTCTCCCCATTTCTCATGCAAAGCCATTCCCTTCTCTCTGAGTTTCAAATATAGTTCTGATATATATTTAAATCTTTATCTTTTCTAAGGAATTGTTTTTCATTCATATTCAATTCTATAAAAATAAAAATCAATTTTTAAAAATAAGTCAATAATATATATATAAATATATGCCAAATGTATCGATCATTCCTATAAACTAAGATTTTCAAGTGTCATAAATGCTGTATACTTTTTTGTGAAATGTATGTAGTTCATGGCATATAAAAACCCCATTATAATCTCTTATACTTATTTTCTTATACATTATCAATACAATCTTTTATATAAATTTATTATTTTTCTTCTTCTACGAGTGAGAAATCTGAAGTATAATGAAATTTAAAAATATGACCAAGTATTCAAATAATGATCAATACCAGGTGTGTGTGTTACAATTTGCTTAAAATGAGCTTTAATTGTAAGGTTTTTAATTAGAATAATTTTAAGCTATAATTCTGCACATTTATAAAAAACAAACAATATCTAATCACCAAAAATACTTATATGTATTTCTTGTTTATTTCAGTTCTAAAAACCCAATAAAATTTTTTTCAGTACAAAAACTCACAAGTAACTTACAGAAAAATGTCTCCTTAATGAGTTATAGCTAATCAATGAATTTATCTCCTTAGAAATTTATGCTAAGTAGGCTAACAAGAAATGCATAATAATATTGAGCTTTAAAGAGTTAAAAAAAACTGTCTAAATATAAAACAGATGTTTACAAATAAAACTTAGTGTCCTCTACAGCAAATGTTTAGAATTTCTTATGGAAACCACTTCTAATGGAAGCCCATGTGATTTACATTAAACCAAATCAATTTAATCTGTCTTTTTTATAGACATTTAAATGTTTGTCCCACAGATAGACAAAAGTAGTTATGTGAGAAACTAAAACCTTATTTTCCTTGACTCTAGATGTTATTTTACTACCTATACTTACTTAATTGTATATATATATATATATATATATATATATATATTCAAAATGAAAAGAATATAGTAGCCACCACTAGGAAAAAGGAAGGACATAATTTGCTATTATAGAAATAAAGATTAAGGAAGATGTAAAGAAGGGCACTTAATTACACTAGCTCAGAATTTAGGGGTAGATCACAATTCTCTGCTGGAACGGGGAAGAGCAACCAAATTCTGCTGCCAGAAAAGAAGCCAGATGCCTGCTTTACATCAGCATATGTAGTATAAGAGGCTACACCAAGTGGGTGAGTAACGTAAAGCTACTGGCAGTAGGAATTCTTCCAGCACCTCCCTCTTTTGTTTAAATAAGAAAGTTATAAGCCTAATACAAAATTATACACAATAAGAACAAATATCAAGAATAAAAATAAGAGTTACAACCAGCATAAACAATATCAAGCAAGAAATGTAATAAATGTTGCAAAAATTATCCTATCCTAATGAGTCTAAGTTTTTTATAATAAATAACTTGGCCAAGTCATGAGAGGAATGTAACTACAACTATCTAGTCTTCAACCCCAATGAAGACTTGAGAAGTGAAATATTATTATTTGAGTAACAGAGAAGTACAATCAAGCAACTTCCAAAATGTACAAGAAATGACAGAGACAACTGGCTATGTGAGCAATCACCCAAAGTCTCATTTGAAACATTGGGACAACCAAATTTGTCTATAGTGACTGACAGACCATTTCAGAGGCACGGATTTTATATAGCCATCTTACACTGTCTTGAGAAGATTTGACAGTCTTTTTTCTTGTATCTTGCTTGTCCCATCTGGACATCATGAATTTTGTCAGTGGTTGATACATGCACAATTCCTTGCCCAAAGGCCAGTTTTGCCAAGAAGAAAACAAGCTCCAAGTGGAGTGTCTGCAGACAACAAATCCTTTAAATACACTGACTGATTTAATCAGAAGACTTTTCTATTACTCAATTTCTCTCTGCTGCTGTTGTCCCTTTCTCATTAACATTAAGAAATTCAAGGATAGGGGCTGGAGAGATGGCTCAGCGGTTAAGAGCACTGCCTGCTCTCCCAAAGGTCCTGAGTTCAATTCCCAGCAACCACATGGTGGCTCACAACCATCTGTAATGAGGTCTGGTGCCCTCTTTTGGCCTGCAGGCATACAAGCAGACAGAATACTGTATAAATAATAAATAAATATTTAAAAAAAAAAGAAATTCAAGGATAATAAAGCCTTATGTAATATATTTCTGGGGCTATTTTCACCCTTTTCTGTATGTTTAACATATCATTAATATGATTTTGAGATATAAAGTGCATTAGGGTATAAAAAATCTTATTAATTAATTATTCATAAGAGTTTTTTTTATAATATCTATTATAGATATTTTATAAATAGCAAGGATATTGCTTTTGATACTCAAATTAATTTTGAATATATATATATTTTCAGGTACAGGTACAATGTTATATAAAAATATTCTCTTTGTTGATTTAAAAAGATTATCTCTATAAATTAACTACAGTTGTTTAAGCTTGAAATAATTTAAATATAAAAGTATCTTACATATGAAACACTCTAATTATTAACAATTGTAATCTAGTCCATGATTATCTCCTATTAAAATCTAAGAGTCTAACTTTTAGTAGAGGACATAAAATATATTGCTTCATGGGAATACACAAATATTTTGTATAATATTTCCCTTTTATACATGTACAGTTTATAAACTTAATATTTTTAATTTTTAAATTAAAATGTCATTTATTCCCATATAAGTTTGTGTGTCTGAGCATATATATATATATACATGCATGTGTTTGGAATCCTCACTGTGGGCACCTGGTCTTCTGAGACAGTGCTATGAATTATTGTGAACTTCTCTGTGTGGATGCTAGATATCCAAACCTAGTCTTCAGAAAGAGCAATAAGATGGCTCTTACCTGCTAAAACATCTCTCCAGTCACAGTATCTGTTGGTACTGGACACCATTTTTTGACAGAAACACTTGCTTTGAAAAAAACTCCACATGAGTGTTCAAATTTAGATCACACCATAAATTATTAGTCAGTTGTTCAATGATAAACCAATTATTTGGGAGCCATGTGATTTGGTTTAGTTATAATTAAATGTCTCTTATTATATCTGTTATATGAAAAATATGGTATAATATTCCGAGACACAGAATGACTCTAATAGAGACTTTTGAAAAGGAAAATCTCAGAGAACTACAAAGAATGACAAAGAACACTGACTAAACAACACTAGAGCCCTCTCAATGCATCCCTCTTGTGAATACTATTGTATATCCCTCCTTCTTCTCTCCTTGTCTTCCTTCCTTCCTTTATTCTGTTTCCCCTTCCCTTTCATATTTTCTATATGCACAGGAAATAATAACCTGAAATTAGCTGGGAGGCAGTGGCATAAGCCTTTAACCCGAACACTAAGGAGGCAGAAGGTGGTTCTCTATGTGTTTGAGGCCAGTTTAGTCTACAGAGCTAATTTTGAAACAGGCAAGGCTATCAAAGAAACATGTCTTGAAAAACAAAAACAAAATAAAACAAAGAATTCGAGATGAAATTTTGTATTTAATTATTATGTGAAGACTCACCACTAATAAAGTAAAATCTATCTGTATCAAAACAGTCACAGTATTCAGATAAACTAAGTAGACTTAATTTTGAAGGTTTTTAAATTTATATTAATTCCTTTAGATGTAGAAGGTATCATACATTTTAAATTACTTTTGGCTCATCTAAATATAATTCAATGTTAGCTAACGTTTTATTTCAAACGGGACATATTTTCCTACTTGCTATTACATAAAACCTGATGTTGCCTTATGCCACATGAAACATACCATAAAATGCCATGAAACAAATTTAATGCATCTTAATTCCATCTTATGCATCTGTATATTTCAAATGTCAACAAAAAATTCTGACTGAAACTAAACTGAAATACATGAACATGTTTAAATGCACAAAGTTTAATTAAAGCCCATTGCTTACAGCTAGAAATAACTTCTGGCCGAGCACAAAAGTGTTTGCAAGCATAGGGGGAGGGCCATGAAGAATACCAATTCTTGCCTGGAGGAAAGAAAACTGTGCTCATTTCCAAGTGATAAATATGTATGTTAATATTGTCAATATATTCATATTCAGTTGGTAAAATTTCTAAGATACAAATGTCATATTTAAATATTTGTACATTTTCATAAACATTATCAGAATGACACCAGCAGGTACTTCAAATTTTTGTCCCTTCATTTGTTTAACAGTCCATACTAAGGAATCACATGCTATACTAAAAGGCAAATAAAATAGGACTTACTATGTATATACTCTTTCTTAAAATGAGAGAAATTTCAGTACACTTATTAAATAAAATAGATTATTTTTAAATATTTGTCATCCAAGCTGCTAACATACCTCTTAGTGTCCTTAATTATTTTCTTAGTAATATTTGATTGATAATTTCTTTTTATTGATCTCAGATACTAATTTTTCTTACAATAATCTGAAATCTTATGAAATTTAGATTATTTATGCTCTTGCTAGTATTTATCAGAAGTAGTCAGAAAGTGCCTCCCAACAAGTTTCCTTAGACACCATACGTTCTTTTTAATGATTGTGTCAATAAGATTTAATGTGAGTATTTTCTTTTATATTCTGAAGTTAATTCTCCTAATTAAGTCTAAGCGTAACGAAAGTTCTTTTAGTTTAACAATCTAACATAAAGTATGCAAATATTTTATTTGCTTAGGTAATATATAAGTATGCAAATATTTTAAATCAGTTATGTCACAGGATGAAACCTAGAGTATTGATTTTATGCTATCAGGATGACAAAAGGAACCTTGAAAATGTTTCATTTTTTTAAAAAATCCTCCTTTTCATCTTGTTCTTAATGTATATTATTTTGTTTTGTAGCATTTGATTTAATCAGCATTATTCTACGTGCATTTTATCATTCTCTGTTCATTTCTCAGTCACTTGTTGATTGGATAGTTGGTTGACTTTTTGAGACAGGATCTGGCTGTGTTGCTGAGGCTGGCCTTGAACTGATAAGTGTCCTGTGGAAGTTTTCTGCATACTGGCATGATGGGAAAGTACCATTCTTGCAGCTACCTGCTATCTTTTCGAAAAGAAAAATTAAGAGATCAGAATGAGTACCTCAAAACACAAAGTAATTAAGTAGTTTTACTGCAGAGAACAGCTAATTATAATTAACCTCTGTGATACACCTGCTGGAAGGATAAAAATATTTTAATTTTGAAATGCAGAAACAGAAAACTTGGTAGTAATAGCGTGGATCCCAGAGTCCACATTTAAATGCCTCAAAATCTGCAGGCTACAAATGAGTTTAGAGGCATTAGGGAAACCTCTGTGCCACCTATTTTATTTCATGAAACAAGTAAAATGTTTTTACCTTAAGTTAAAGAATATTCTAATAATTAAAAGAAAGGCTTGGAGATGGAGAGATAGCTCAGTGGATAAAGCCCTTGCCATATAGCTGTGAGGCTGGAAGTCTAGATCCCCAGAAGCCATATAAATTCAGACTAGGCTTGGAGCAGCTTTTAACTTTAGTGCTCTGAACAGAGAGAAGGAATTCACTGGAGCAAACTGTCTTGGTAGATCAACCATATTGCTAGTTGTGAATTGAAATAAGAGATCCTGACATAATGGGCAAAGAGAAGAGTGATCAAGGAAGACTTTTAATATCAACACTAGGTTTCCACAAGCCTGCATGTACACAGGCCAAGTATATCTGCATGATCTGTTGGATCTGGCCTGATGTATTTGACTGTGCTTGGGGATAAAAGTGAGGATTCAGAGATAGACAAGAGACAACAGATAGTTAGGAGGGCATCCAATAAATACTGAGATTCACCTCAGGTTTATTTCTTGTAGCCTTTATATATCCCAATCCACAAAAGAAAGAGGAAGTCAAAAGATTTTTTTTACCAATATACAGGAGTTGATACATTACAAGGAAAAGTTCATGTGAAGAGGAAGCCGGTGGTTGCACTAAATAGCCTGAAAGATGAAAATCCTGAAAACCCACACTTCACATAATGGCATGGCATTTGGGTTGTTAGTGCAGAGGTTTGATTTCCATTGGCTAGTACACAACTATGGAGAATCCAAGAGAACATGCCTTTACAATAGTTAGTATGGATAGAAGAAAGAATGGTGCCAAAACAAATCCCTAAAAGTCTGTGCCTCAGGAGTAAGTTCAGGGAGATCTTTTGTGTAGCTGTGGACATATACACATGTGTATATCTGTTTTCTCTCTGTGTGTGTGTACATGTTTCGGCATGTATGTTTGAAAGCTGGAAATAAACTCTAGGTGTCATTTTACATAGGACTGAGTTGACTTGCCCTGTCCAAATTTTTTTAGCCACTGAGATCACCAGGAAGTCTCATTGATCCACCTATCTGTATCGCTCTAGCACTAGAATAACAAGAGCTCAGTATCATGCCTGTCTTTCACAGAAAAAAAAGGTTATAAAATACAATTCAGATCCTCATGTACACACAGCATATACTTTATCCACTTCATCCTTAGCCCAATCAGAAAAATGTTATGTCCTAAAAGAGATATGAACTATGACCAATGTAGAGAAAACCAAATTATAGATATATGATTGATTCCATAGACTACATATAGGATAGGGTACATTTTAAGACAGAATGGCAAAAATAAATTGATTTACTTGGCCAAATATGGCTGTAGTTGTTCGATGTTGTCATATCATCTATAAAACAGAAACAAGACTTATTTGTCAATGTTATATTGAAGCCAGAGAGCAGTATCTGGAGAAGTTGTTGCTCATTTGTAGAGCATGTGTCTATTGTGAGAGATTCTAGGTTTGAATTCTAGCACTAAAAAGAAGCAGCATCTTACAAAACATCACACATTGAATTATGATTTCAAATTGGCATAAGCTTTACATGCTATACTTAGTTGGACACTTTACTGATATTTGGTGATCCAATTTTAAATATTTCAAGGTCATGTGATTTAACTTTTACATAGGTAATAACAAAATTCTTCTTGCTACATAATTTAATAATAATCTCATTTTTTCTTGTCAGAAGAATTTAGCCCCTCAAGAGCATAATGTAGTTAAATTTTAAAGGATGCTGTTACATAGAACTAGTCCTTGATAAGCATTCCCCATGTGTGTTCATAGATATTCTCTCTTTATCAGCAGAGTATCAATATTCCTTCAGCTAAGGACCTGCTGTATGCTTTTAAGTGTTTATTTAAGCAAAAGAAGCAAGACTACTCAATTCTTTCCTTGCCTTAGGCTCCTGAAAATACAGAAATGGAAACAGATAAGAGGAAAAGAATTGAAAAGCCAATCTGAGTGTCCTTTGCCAGGATCACTGCTCTGAGAGACAGCAGTGGGTCCTATTTGGAACTTCTGAGAAACATACACATGTCTGTCTTGATGCTCTGTGTAAATGATGAAGAAGGAAAGCAGGGACATTTAATCCACCACTTTAGACCACCAACTTCCAAACTCGTGAAAATTTTTCCTGGAGGTTTCAGCACGCAGATTTCTGAATCTCATCTTGTGAAAACTGAGCAAGTCAGAGAGATTTATTCTGGCAGGAGAGTCCCAGAGGAAAAGTCAAGTGCAGCTGAAATGAGACGCTCTTGATTATAACCCTGAAAAACCCCATAAGGAATTTCTTACTGTACTTAAAGTGAAATCAGAAGTGAGAAGCAGAGGGTGAGTGTGAACAAAAGGTGCACTAGACGTAAATATGAAGAGCAAAAGCAGTGAGCACGTCAATTGATTTCATAACCAACCAGATAAAGAGAAAGACAAATATGAAATCAGGGTTTCAAATTGTGGTTCAAATGTTCTAGTATCTGAATTGGTTCCATAATATTATATATTTCCTATTTTGTAGTTCATTAATAAATCTTCACATGCCATATATAGACAACAGTTTTTATTTAACAAAAATGTAAATAGACCATCATCACCATTCTCTCTTCCTTCTTCTATACCTAATGTCTCGCCATCTTGATGCCCCACTAACATGCCCGGCCACATGGTATTGATCAGCCAACCAAGGGCTCATCCTTGAAAGAGCTAATTCTCTCAGCAGTCATTAATTTTCTTCTAGATATTCATCTATGGTATGTAATTCTATGAGTTTTCATCATCCATGTTAACAGGTCAACTGATGTTAGAATTACTCAAGTCTTGTTCAGGGATCTATATTTTGAGATTCCATGAGTGCATAATCATTGTCATAGCTAGAAGGCATAACCTCACCAATCTCACTTGTGTCTAGACTTCCTGTGTCTCTAGATTATTTTTTTTTTATTTTTATTGAGCTCTACATTTTCTCTTCTCCCCACTCTGCCTCTCCCTTCCCCTAAGTAGGATGCAGTGGGGCTAGTAGCTTGGAGTGTCAGGTAGATGGGTTCGGTTAATGGGGAAGCCTACCTGCAGGAAACCCTCCTGCTGCCTGGCTAGAAAAGCCAAGGGAATTAAAGGAGGGACTCTAGGTTTTGTTCCACTATGGAGGTCCAAAAGAGTGGGGTGTCCTGCTGTGTGGCTGTTCACTCACCTCTTAAGTCCCCTCATTATTGAAGCAAGCTCTTAAGTCCCCTCAGTCTCTAGTGTCTCTAGATTTTAAAGTATTTCTGTCACTTTTTTTTATCATTGTCCCATTAGTCTTCGATATTAGTGATTTTTTTTGATATACTAATTGGGTCTATACATCGCACAATTTGTTGTTCTCTATATTTTGACTAGTTGCTAACTCAACCAGAGCAACCAATGACAACACAGAGACCTAGAGAGGAGGCCAATGGTAGATAAAGACACAAGACTTTGGGTTCACTTTACGAAGGGACAATTCTTATGTTTTCTACAAATGTTTATATTTAACTAGCTACTGAAAAAACACTGCAGGCATAGCATGAGCAAATGGTGTTTTGACCCCTTTATCTAAATTGTTTCTTCTTCACTTACCTGTCCTGGTGGTATTGTTTATCCTAAAATATAAGGATCCTAAGATGTTATTGCTTGCCTTTGGCTTTCTCCAGACACATAAGCGCATATCTTTCAGGTTTTGAAACTGAAAAAGTAACCAGAGACTATCTGAATCCAAATAAGTTGTAGTTTCCTGTAATAGTATACATCTTCTGCCAGGAGATACTTCTTTGATGTGGGGTGAGATATAGCTATAAAAATAGTTCATTGCATTTGTGACTTTCTGCTTTATATTTATCACTCTCATGAGCCTTTAATTTAGTTGATAGCTTTTTATTTTTCAAAGAACAAGAATTGTTTTGCTGTTGTACTCAAATATGTATTTTCAGATTTATTTTCATATCATTGCATTTATAGTTCCTTACCTGTCTTCCAAGATGAATGCTTAGCGCATGGATTTTTATCATTTGATCCACAAATCCATTCTTACAGTGTTCCTTTGATAAATATGTTTAGACACTGTCTTCACATTTTGCTACATTGGAGTTACTTGTTTGAAATTGAGGCATTTTCGTGTCTATTGGAATTTGGTATAAACTGTGAGATTAATGGGAGAACATTTATTATGTTGAATTTATATCATTTGTTGTTGACTTAGTTACATTTTCTATTGCTGGGACAAAAACATCTCCTTAAGGTTACTCTGTATTTTTTCTACCCAATGTTTTGTTTATTTCTAATTCCTTGTTTTTTTATATAAAGAGTTCATATTTTCTCCATTTGCTTTCTTGACAAACATTTGTTTACTATATTTTAGATGTTATTGTTGAAATTATAGCATTTAGATTTGATTATCACCATTTAAGAATGCTTCATGCTACTCTTAACAAGTCAGAATTGGAAGCACTTTGAAATTATCCTACCTATGTAACAAACATGAATCAATGAAATATTAAAAATCTCAGAATTCATAAACAATAACAGGTACTAGTCAAGTATGTTTTAGATTCTCCATCCCCTGTATTCATGACTAGACTTTGAGATCATAGATGCAAATAGAACTCTATTCATATATTTAAAATTTACATCATGGAAATTAACCTGGACTATCAGGCTGGCATGATTGTTCTCAGATATCTTATTTAAAAATGTTACTGAATATTCTTTGTTTTATCTGCTCTCTGTACTATAGGGTTCTCTTTGCAGGTTCCAGCTAGAAGGCAGAGTGTGATACTAATCTCTGAGAGTATAGTTTTAAACTATATAATTTGGAGCAATTTTGCATAAAAGTTTGGTTTTCATAGTCACATGTGTTTATTTGTGCTTATTTGTACATAGATATGTTTCAATTCAACACCACTCTGTTTTTTCTAGCAATTATTACAGAAAACTGGTGCTAAAAACAAGTGGGAAGTAAGCATGTCTATCATAATCACCAGGACATTAATTATTCTGGGATTTCTCAGTTGATATAACAAGAAAATACGTGTATCAACCCATATTTGTAAACAGAGCAGCAAGAAGCATACATAGCCATACAAGTATGCTGAATGTAAAGAATGTTGGGAATACCATGCCATGAGTTGAATGAAAAATAAACGAACACAAAAAGGAAATGAGCTTAGCATTAATATTCTTCACTCTCTGCTTCTAACACTGCAGATAAAACATGACCATCAGCTACTGCAGGAACTACAGTACATGTAAAATGCAGAAATCTCATACTGTGAGTCAAAAAAATTCCTTCCTTAAGGTTTTACTTGTGTTTCAATACAGAATCATGAAAATTCACTGATAGTGAAAGAAGTAAGCTTGATATTAATTATTTTAATTGTCATAGCAATATTATTATATTAAAAATGTTATTATTGAACTTCACAATTGATGGTATGTTGTCGAAATAGCAACCTGAAAATAATGTAAATTGTCTGGAAGGAATTTTTTGACTCACAGTATGAGAAAAAAGAGAAATTAATTTAAAAGGTCAATAGATTTAAACAGATGTTTCTCAAAAGAACACCTACTAGTAACCAAGTTTAAAGAAAAATATACATATTTTATGTGGTGTTTATAAAGAGCCAAAAGAAATGGAGTAAATGAGTGATTATCACAGTCAAACACAGGTGTTTGTTGATGTGATAAGAAAACTGTGAATATAGAATGAGAGAAACATGTAAATCTTAGAGTGAAGAAGAATTAGTGTGGCCCTATTAAATTCTAAGCTCATTCCCTTGAATCCACTGTTCTGGTCTTTCATTGCTATGCATCAACAGTGTCAGCAGATGGATGCTATATATTAATATATGAAACTAACTTATAAATTATCTCTCAAAATTCCTGTATAGTTTTAAATGAAATCTTTCAATTTTAAAATAAATTTTTATGGGCCTTATTAGGTCACAAAGTGTATACTTTTCTTTTTCCTTTTCGTTTCTTTCTTCCATCCACCCAACCCCATTTTCTTTTAGACATCTCCAAAGGTAGACTTTATAAGGGGCTGAGTGAAATCAGCACCAGGATTCAAGAGGGGTGGTGTAGCCGGGCGGCGGTGGTGGACCACGCCTTTTATTCCAGCACTCGGGAGGCAGAGGCCTGCAGATCTCTGTGAGTTCGAGGTCATCCTGGTCTACAAGAGCTAGTTCCAGGACAGGAACCAAAAAGCTACGGAGAAACCCTGTCTCGAAAATTTAAAAAAAAAAAAAAAAAAAAAAAGAGGGGTGGTGTAGCCTTGCTCACATTTAAATCCATCTGAGGGAAACAGTGAGCTCCTGCACTTTAGGGATGAAATCTCATCTAATTTCAAGAGAGCTTCTGAGGAGGGCACTAAGTTTTGATTTAGCAATCAATAAAGTGAAAACCAAATTTAGAGGGATGTTTATTAAAAATTCTAAGTACTTGACAGGCCAAGAGCCTTTTTATTTCGGTTTTTGACAGAAAGCAAAGGAACACATAGGTATATACTGCCTTTGATGTTAATTATAAAACACTCTTTAAACAGGAAAAAAGAATGTGTATTTCTAGTAGTCACAGATGTAAATCTCAGTGCAAGATAACATTGTTTAAAAATGGTTATACTAATCCAGATATAATTTCCCACCGTATTTCTTTGAAGTCATCAACATTTTCAATAATTTATGTTACTTGCTTGTGTATTTAAATTAAAGCATTTTTATTTCCTATGGCTATTATAGTATTTTTATTTGAATACAATAAAGTAAACAGAACATCTTAATTCTGTGATTCCCCAATACAGCATATTACATTTTTAAAATACTCCATCCTCACTCCCTTTTAAGTCAATACAAAATTCTAGTGTATGATCCATGAAAATGACATTCTTAGACCTACATTAAACTGTGGCATGATTGAATTATGGAAGTGGTATTACTCAGAATAAGACAAGAATCTCGTTACACCAAAAATGCTGACTTACTCAAAAAGATGCTAATGTCCAATTGTTAAGGGTCTCCTCTGAGAATAACGTTCATGTAAAATTAAATGTTCTAACGAGACTCGACATAAATGAAATATGCAAATGAATGAATAATTCATGGGTAGAATTTTGAATACCAGGAGATTCTTGAATAGATTTGGCTACTCTAAAATGTCGAGCTACATTTCCTAAAGGAAAATTAACCTTCAAAGCCAACACAGTCCTTTCTAAATTCTCTTTTATTTACTATGGGGATTTATGATAGTCTCTTTGTAGTTACCTTTATAGCAGGAAAATTTTAAGAAAGGTCTGGGCCATGTTTGAAATCATTGACTATTTTTCAAAATGATTAATAGAGTAGCTAGCTGACTAACAGCTGATAAAGATCCATGAATGTGCATATTGTCCCAAAGGAAAGAGAATTTTACAGTGGTTGAAGGAGTTAACCTCCATGATGAGATGTTCAACGACTCACAAGGAAAACTGCAGCTGCTTGTGCACCTCTCTTCGCTCCACTTAAAAAGAAGAAAGAAAATTTTAACAAGGAATAGCAAATAAAAACAGGTTTTTCTTAATATTTTAAGGGAAATGTATTGATAATGAATATTGCACAACCTTTGGAAGAAAATGTAAGTTGAAAGATGACTTTTTTTATAATAAATAATAGAAAATCTATGTAAGAGAAGGAAGAGGAGGAATGTGACCTGAGATGTTCTTTAGTATTGTTTTTAATTCTCTGGTGGAAAGCATGCATTATATATTTCTAAATGAGAATGACTGTCATAAAAGGCATTTCAGAAGTTCATTTAAAGACATAAGATTTATATAAAATTAATCACAACTTGAGTTTTTCGTGGCAGAAAAATTGTACTGACACTGTGGGGAAGTACTCAGGTATTTTTTTTGCCAAACACAGCATCAAGAATTAGCCAGAAGGAGAAATGGAT
This sequence comes from Alexandromys fortis, assembly GCF_014885135.2. NCBI lineage: Eukaryota > Metazoa > Chordata > Mammalia > Rodentia > Cricetidae > Alexandromys > Alexandromys fortis. The sequence continues at coordinate 2,410,605 of NW_026067913.1, read as the reverse complement.
CCAAACACATGGGCAGGGATCCTCACTGCCCTCCCCAAATTTCTCACACTTTCTAAAATTCACATTTTTAAAAGTTTGTATAAGCTTAGGACTACATAGCCTTGAAATATTGAACATTTAACACCTAAGGTGGTCATCAGAGAGAGCAATGCTAATTTCAAAGCCACGAGAGACTATACCTAAATTAAGAACATTACATATTTATGAACCAATTACAACGTTTACATAGGTCATGCTGATCTCTGTTCATTTAATTATAACTTGATAAGTCTTTCGAATAAATAGCAACAGCAACAAAACCCAATTGACTATATTAGCATTTTACAAATGAATTACAAGTTGAGGGATACAGAATTGTTTTTGTGACTTTACATACATATATATCTTTGGGTACATGGTAATATATATATATATATACATATATATGTGTGTGTGTGTGTGTGTAGGAAGTCTTACCAGCTGTTATGAACATGGGTAAAATTAATTTTATTATTGGAAGCCATGCTTCATGTTATTATTATACTGTAATCAACTAAAATGGTATGGTATTATTTAAGTGTATATACATATATATATATATATAATATTTTATGTATTTATGCATGTGTGTTTCTGTGGGTGCACTTGAGTGGAAGTGTCCAAGCAATCCAGAAGGAAGTATCAGATCCCTTAAATCTATGGTTAATGGTTGTCAGTACCTGGATGGTGCTGAGAAACAAAGTGAGGTTCTTTGCAACAGCAGGAAATGCTCAGAACCACAGAGACATCTCTCTAGCTCCTTAATACACCTTTAAAACTTAATGAGTAGAGTGTATGAATTTGAGAGTTAGTATATTTGATTGTTTATATTATGACCTTTAAATATTAACTTATTGATAAAATTTTAAACAAATACTAATCATTTAAAGATAAGAATTTCTGAAATAAAATATAGAATAAGTATGTTGTAATCATGATTAAAATATTTTGTGTTATATAAAATCTTATATTTAAATCAAACATTTTAAAGTCTTCTATGAAAGATGCAACTGAGCAGAGGACAAAGTGTTTAATACATGGGACTATTTTCCGTCTGTAACCTATTTATACTGTTTACATTTAAGGTGGTCTAATCATGTAGTTGCATTAATATCTATCATGATATAAATAGTGCTTTTGAAGAAGAGGTGCATATATTCTTTATTCTCATTTACATTTCCATTAAACTTGTCACAGACAAGGGAAACAAAGCGCCAAGAAAATGTATAATTGACGTGCTGAAATATAAAAAAGGAACCATGTAGAAATCTCAGTTAAAATAGAGTATGCAGAAAAGAAAGTTGGCCCCTTCTCCCTGGAGAACAGCTTTAAACGTTTGTACAGTGCATTTCTGCTGATGGTGCAAGTTTGCTCTGTTTTCCTGAGACGTATTCCTTCTCACATTAGTGTTAAAGAATAGCATCCCTGTATATCAAATTCAAAGCTTTGTGAGGTTATTTTTTCTTTTTTAATTTTTTTCATGCCACTCTCCTCTAGCTTGCATAGCGTCTAACAGGAAATCTGGGGCAAGTCTCACCATTATTTCACTGTCAGGAAAATTCTATTTTCCTTGGGTATCTTTCGAGCTTTTTTTCTTTTCTTTCATCCTCTGCGGTTTCAATAGAATACATTTAGATGAGTTGTGTTCATTCCTTTTCTTATTATTGTTTTCTATTTCTCCTATTTGGTATTCTTGTGCCTTTATGAATCTGAGAATTTATCTCTTATACATTTTGGAAAATCTTTAAAAGCTTAAAATATCCAATTTGCTCCATTATTTTCTTTTCTGGAACGAACAGAGTATAATGTGAAATTGTCTCCTGGTTCTTTAGTATTCTGTAACTTTTCTTTCATCTTCTACCTTGTTTAGTTGGAGAAGTTGCTGGTACTATATCACTGCTGCTTTCCTGGCCTGTCCCTTATTTCTATGCTCTCTTTCAAATTTATTACCTCCTTTATTTTTAATTGCTATTGCATGCATATGTGTTTGTGTATGCACATCTGTAAACATGACCTGTTGAGTCCATATGCTGGTTTTTCTATGTGTGTTTACAGGGCTGGTCACTTGACACTGGACAACAACTACTTTGTTATTCCTTGGGGAGGACCACTTCTTCCACACACTGTTTTATTCACTGGACTCTAGCACTTTGTACAGGATTGAGGCTTCACTGGCTTTTACCAATCTAGTTTGTCAATCTTGTTCAGTCATTTGGGTGGTCATGTTGGTGAGAGTTTGTGAGAAAAGCTTTTGAGGTTACTGAAGACATAATCTCACAACAAATTCCCTGATCCTCTGGTTCTTATATTCTTTGTGTGGCCATATTCTAAATGTTCCCTGATGCTCAGATGCAGGACTGTTTTGTGGATTTATCCATTAGGAATGGACCTTGAAAATCTATATTCTTTGATTACAACTCCTTGATGTATTTTGATAGGATTAGGTTTTTAAAAATTATATTAATGTATAATTGTTGTACAAAACATTCAATTTTATAATGGTACTCTTTTATTATTTTATTTGTGTGTGTGTGTGTGTGTGTGTGTGTGTGTGTGTATGCTGGTAAGAAAAAGTGAGAATTTTCAGAAGACTTGCTAATGTTATTGTTTAAGGCAAAAAGAGAAAGGAGAAATTGCTCTAGGCCTCATCTGTAGCCTCTATCTGAACCACAATGAACAACCTGCTAATATACCTCTACTGTGTCTGGGCAACAGATGTGAAAAGATGTTATCAGATTAATCTGTGTATCTGTCTGATTATCTGCAGTCATGGATGGAGCTCTTAGTGCTCTTTGAAGTGTGAAACCAACCGCTTAGCACATTAAGCTTCTTTTTTGCCCCATCCATAGGGCTCTGTCCCATACCCTTTTCTCCTATATATTTCCAGATTTCTTAACTCATGCTTAGAACAGAATATGAAAATAATATGTAAACACTCTCTACATCAGAGTTCTTTCCATTCTCATAATCAGAAACCACAGATTACATGTGCTTAGTGAACCTTTGAGATTTCCCATCACCACTGTTTCCATGAAATTATGGAATGTGACTTCAGTGCAGATGGCTTTAATTTGTCATGGCCTTTATCTTTGTCCTTCAATTGAGTATATTAACTTTCTTTCTCATAAGGGAACCACAAAGAATTAATGGTAACACTTAGTTAAGTGACTTGGAAATGTGAGTTACATACCTGTTCAAATAGTATTTGCCTGCCTTTTAATCATATTCACACTCAATTCTGAATCCAACATTCTCTTCCTTTTGTTTATTTCTACGTTCGTATTTTTAGAAGCTCGGTATGAATATCTAGAATGAACTGGAAAGAAACTTAGGGGTTTTTTTTTTTTGTTGCCCCAGGTTTTAATGTGTAAGGCTTATAGATATTACAGGCATGCATGAATTAACACATCTAGTTCCATTTCATTATTTTGACTAACTATTCCAATTACCATGTAGTCTGACAATAAGGGTGCAATTATTTAGTTATTGCACTATTACCAACTTTTGAAATCCAAAGGAAAAAAAAGCATAGCCTATACCACACAACAGGGTCAGGGGAAATATCTCATTTTCCTCCATCTTTTGAATAGATAATATAGATGCCTGTCTCATTCAGCATAGCCCATAAAAATTCATGTAGCAATGTTCAAAAATGATTGTGTAAAAATGAAAAAGAATACTTTTGCTGAAAAATGATTATCAAGAAATATTAAATACCACGTGGGTGATATAGTTTAAATTATCTACTTAAATTCACTTTGATTCAAGCAAACAGATAATACTTCAGATGGTTAGGTTTTAAAAATAAATACAATCAAAATGGAAAGGAATAAAGGTATATGTATGTAGTGAATCATATATTTGGTAACTCTAGTTAATAACTGGTATACTTAAATTATAATTCCAAAATACTGTAATAAGTTTGAAGAAAATGGCACATGCAAGTTCATATTTCATATATATACTGAACTGTGCATTATACAAAGAAGAACAGTATATCCATGATCTGGCACTCATATTCTGAAGAAAAATATTTTGTGCATGGTTTAAGATCTCCCCAAATTATCGGCTGCTCTATGCCTCAAATTTCAAACTACACTTTGATATTTCTATGAAATATTCATGTTTTTATATTTTAAATGTGCACATAAATATTTTATTTTATTTGCTTTGAAATTCACATAAATGGAATTGTGATGTCCATATTTTCCTGATTTTCCTTTTTTTATTAGAATTACACATGAGATGCACAGATGCTCACAAATGTGTCTCTATTTTATTTACTTTGGCTTCTCTTCAAACACTACTACTTAAATAGAAATAATTTAGTCAGCTCTTTCTGTATTATAAGCATCTGAATTGTTTCCAAGTTTTTATTATTTAAACAAATGGACCAATATTACATTTGGATACACATTCAAATTCATGTATATAAAAGTTTCTAAGAGTAAAGTTGATAAGTATCAATTAGTATTTAGATGACTCTTATGTATTATGTGATATTATCATTTATTCCCTTCATTGACTAAAATAATGCCTGCATTTTAAGTCTGAATTTGCATAGTTGCATTATGAGTTTTAAACATATGCAGGAATAAACACACACATAATAGTCATATAAACTTTACGAATATGTGTAATCTAAATATCACGCTTATAAAAAGCGATTGATACATCTAGTGGATACTCTACATGACACATTCATAATATTAATAAATACTGTTTTCAACATATTACACTTCAACGCAATATATGTCATATGAATTTTCATCTTTATTTCTTATTTTTTTCTTTATTATTGATTACAGAAATTGTCTATAGAAAATGTGCATATTGTCCAATAGTCAGTGAAATTTTAAATAAAAATTGCACCTCATTCAAGAACAAAAATCTAACTACTCCTTTGGGAATGTCTACCTAAATTTCATAAGTGAAAAAAATCTCTAGGAACTCTTGTTGAGTGCTGTTGGATATGTCAATTATTGCCTCCATGATGGAAATCACGGTGGATTTTCACAAAGACATAAAAACAGAGCTAGAGCTGCCATATGGCCCAATTAAATCACTCTATGACATACCCCCCAAACACTCTATAGTCTACATAAGATAATTACACATCTATCGGTTACTGAATTCTGTACAATGGCAGGACATGAAAACAGTCTATATGTCCATCATAATAAGAATATATAATTCTAAAAATGTAATTTTATTCAGCCCTAAAGAAAAATACAATTATATAAATTGCAGGGAAATTGAGTACCTGTTAAGTATTTTACAAAACATGGTGACTGAATTCAAAAAGATAAAACCCAAGTTTTCTTCAAGTGTGTGTGTACATGCGTATGTGTGTGTTTGTGTGTGTTTATGATTGGCAGAGAGGCATAACATTTTATATACGGGGTGAATGGATAAATTTATGTGTTCAAATTTCTTCTTCCACATCTATCTTGGAACCGAATTCTGTTTTACAGACTTACACTTTAAAGAAGTACTTTAACCTGATGAGATATCTCACTAGTTTATTCTTAATATCTGAGAGATAATTGTATTAGTTTCACTAATATATATATATATATATCATATATATCATAGTTAGCATCAATTCCTAATTTAATTTAGCTATATTTTCAGTAATATTTCTTGGCTATTTGATTTACTTTTCAAACTTACATAAGACTAAATGATTTGCTAAATAATAATGAGGTGCTTAGTCTGGATGGACACTTAAAAGAAATCCCACACTAGCTCAGAATTGAGAAATAGATAGTTATTTATTTAGGGGTAAACTCACAAATCAGAATCCTCTGTTTGAACAAAGATCAGAAAACGAATCCCGCAAGCAGAACAGAGAGGCTGGAAAAGAGGCAGGACGCATGCCGTACATCAGCATATATGTAGTATAAGAGGTCACGCCCTAGTGGGTGGGGGACAACTAGCTGTAATACTTTCTACAGCAGCTTAGTGCTTATTTTCCCTTGCAGTACATCAACAGGTAAGGGTTCTTTTCTCTTGGAAAGCATCAGTATAGAACATTACTAGAATTTACTAACAATAAAATTGAGCCAGAAAGCAGATTTCTTAAATAGATAATAGAAATCTAGATGATAAATTGTTGACAGATAGATGATAGATAGATGGTAGAGAGAGAGAGAGAGAGAGAGAGAGAGAGAGAGAGAGAGAGAGAGAGAGAAATAAATAGATCCATAGATGCATAGATACATAGATACTTACAGAGACAGACATTTCTGTCTTAGTTACTTTTATGCTGCTGTGGCAATGCACCATTACATTACAAAGCAACTTACAAATAACAGACCTAATTTGGTAGCTCATAGTTACTGAAGGTTAGAGTCCATGACCATGATGGGGCAGACCATGGCAGCAGACAGGAAGGCATGTGCTAAACGCGAGAATAACTAGAGAAAGACCAGCTCCATGTTTTTAAGCAAAATTTGAAGCATGATTTAATTAAATATTGGCCAGGACGATGGATTCTGCTAAAATATTTTGGGGCTTCTCAGAAAATAACTACAAGTCCTATTTTTATAGAGGCTTGAAAAGGAAAAACCACAGGGCCTCCTTATTTCTAATGAGGTCCAATAAGGAGCAAGCATATATCTTGACATACTTTCCACTTTCATACCCCTTGCCTACACCCAAAAAGTCATATCCAGTGCAGATAGGTCAAACAAACTTGTTTAGGGGAAGTAAAAACATGTGGCTTGTAATCGTCCAATCAAGCACAGCCCCCAGTATTCTAAGAAATTATCTATCTTTGGGCAAGTGGGGCTTACAGATTAATACATAGGCAGCAATAACTGAAAGGTTACATCTTATTGATAAGAATGAGGTAGAGAATAAAATATCATGGGCTTTTGAAAATTCAAAGCTGGATTCCAGTGGCACACCTTCTCTGACAATGCCACATGTCCAAATTCTTCCCCAAAGTTTCCACACACAGGGAATCAAGCATTCACATATATGGGCCAATGGGTGTCCTTATTTGAATAATCATGTTCTACTCTCTAGCCCCCATAGGCCTGTGGCCATATCATAATGTAAAATGTATTTAATCCCCCTTCAAAGTATCCATAGTTGTTGGAATGACAGCTTGGAATAAGTATTGGAGTATCCAGGATTGTCAATCACAGAGGCTTATTTTTTTTTTCATTATAAGAAAGTGAATGATGTCTAGTCACTTGGAATGGCAGGGTGAAAAATGGTAAATCAATTCACTGTAGTTTTCATCCTTCATCATTAGAATCTATCTTTATGTTCATCAGAGATCTCTCCTGTATACCCTAGGACTGAGCTCTATTTCTCAGCCAGTAGAATTTCTTATTGTAAAGAGGGCGGGTCACAAATCCTTTGATGCTTAAATGTACAAGAGAGTGACCATGTGTTACTTCCTGGAGTGCATAGCCCAGTGCTTGAAAAGATGGCACTCTCTCAATTTCATTTTTCACACCTTACAGATCATCTTCTATTGTAATGAGGCTTATAGTGTCTGAGGACACACAGTCTTTCACAATCTGAACATGACTTCAAAGTATAAAATCTCTTTCAACATTTAAGATAATCTCTTAGTTGTAACCCCTGTAAAACCAAAAAGCTAATTTCATACTTTCAATATACAATGACACGGTACTTGCATTGCAATTCTGAAAGGGAGGAATAGAGTCATGGAGAGGAATATTGAACCAAAAGGGGATTAAAACCCATCAGCATGAATTCCAAATCTGTATCCAGTGTGAAAGGTCTGAGATGGCCAGGCCCTTCCACCTTTGCTGCCTCAAAACAGTTTTCTTTCTGGGGCTGCTTTTTTCTCTTATATAAAGTTCTCCTTGGCAGAAGTCCCATGGTTCTGTATCTAAAACATTTGGTCTCGAGTTTGATTCAGGCTTCTCCTTCACATCCTCATGCAACAGCCTCTCTGGTCTTCCATACAGGCATCCTTGAGCCATACTTTTGGGCTCATTGGGTTTCCATAAACATGAAGGAAGAGTCTATAACCTACTTATTCTTGTGTCTTTCTTTGGTTGATGCAGCCAAGTTCTACTGCCTCCTTGGGATGAAACCAGACCCAGATCTTTACAATGTATTTGTGTAAGGTCTTACTTGTTTTTCTTTAGGAATGGGTAATTAATTAGGTGATTTTTTTTTTTTTTTTTAGAATTTGGAAGCTTAATTGGGTGGGGACTTCCCATGAGGACACTACTCATTTATTCCATATGTATTATGTATTTCAATAAAAAAATGTTCCAAGGATTAAATTTTCTGGTGTTGGTTTTCCTCTCCAACTGTGGCTTTTGTAATTCTTTAGCCCTGCTTTCACTTTCTCACTTGAGGTCTGCATAAGAGCAATTACTCATAGGGAACTGAGAGTCAATATTTGGCTGTCACGAAATCTCCTCTGGTAAGGAAATTAGTTCAAAACTTTTCAATTTTTCTCAGTGAAATTTTATGAAAAGAAGAAAAGCATCCATATTTGTGGCCAATATTTCATAAGGATGACCTCTAGTCCAGTTGTTAATATTATTTCCTGCTGAAACCGCTTAAACTTTTCCTTCATAGTCTGCATAACTCTCAGCAGTATTATTATCTTTTTTATCTCCTACTAGAATGCCCCATTAAGCCTTGATTGGAGTGACCAGTTGCTTTAACAGTCATAAGCAGATATCTTACACATTTCTCAAAAAAAAAAAATACCTGCATCATTAGGCCTACCACAGCAATAGTCTACTCCCTCATACCAACTTCCGTCTTAGTTACTTCTCTTTTGTCCTGCAGAAAACACCATTACCAAGGAAAATTATAAAAGTTGTTATTAAATTTGAGACTCCACATTTCCGAGAGTTAGAATCAATGGTAGGAACATGACATCCTGTAGGCAGGCATTTCACAGCAGTAGTAGTTGAGAGCTTATATCTGATCCACAAGCATAATGAAGAGAGAGAGAGAGAGAGAGAGAGAGAGAGAGAGAGAGAGAGAGAGAGAGGAGACAAACACAGAGAGAGAGAGGGAAAGAGAGAAGGAGAGAGAGATTAACTGGGAATGAGTATGTATGCTTTTGAACCCTCAAATCTTGCCCCCCCAGTGACACATTTGCACCAAGACCGACCTCCTAAGCCTTCTCAAAATGTTCTGCCGTTTGTGAACCAAGAATTTACATATACACACCTCTAGGGTCATTCATCTTTAATCTACCCACCAGGAAGTGTACACAGCCATACATGCACATCTGGCGGGAACAGCAAAAGCCATAAAGCCAGCACAGCTGCTTGACAAAGATCCAGCAAATCTGAGCCACGTGATTGTCACTGTGTCACTTTTGGTTTTGATCTCCACATGTTGCATGCTTTTTTTTTTAAATATTTGTACAATTTGGGGATATTGGATTGTGACTGTTGATTATACAGCAGACTTCTGTATGCACTATAGATTTATTAATTTGAGTAGAAATGAGTTCATGAACAGCGTCTACCTAGACAAGGAAACAGAAAATCCTAAAGTCAATCTGCATGTTCAACATAGATTTATTAACTGCAAAGCCTGCTTTGTAGAAGTTTGATAAAAAGAGTTTTAAAGAGAAATATATAAAGTGATTTTTTTTGCTTTGGAAAAAGTGTCTAGTGTTGTACATGAGGGGGTGATATGCCACCCTGAGTGAGTAGAGGGGGGCAATCATTGCTTTATTGAAATCCAGGTTGCTGAAGAACTCCTCAAGGTTCAAGAAGTTATAAAGGAAGCCAAGTCAAAAATGCTTGCTAAGGAAATATCTCCTGTAGAGTTAGCAGTCAACACTGTGCTGGTGATTGGAAGTATCTCAGTCTAGATTGTAGAAATTAGAAATTACCTTGGAGAACTTTTCCATGGCAGGTCATGGATCAAGGTAGCTTTGGTAAAGCAACATTTGGCACCTATTGATGGTACCTTGACCTCTAATAAAACAAGTAGAGGAACATCATTCACTATTTTTTATAAGACAATTTCTCTCCTTAGCCTAGAACATACCAAATAGACTAGGTTTGGTCACCAAGGATGTAGGTTCTGGAAATCTCAGTTCTTTGTGAGTACACGACTAGCAAATTGTTGACTTTGCTATATTTCTTTTCCTTGATGCAGTTTTTAAACCAAGTTATTGAAATTTATAATTCTGTATTTAATATTAGTTCCATTAGTGTGATTACAGTTTGTCCTTTATTACCATCTGTGAGGAAACATTATGAAGTTACAATTAGAAGGGAGTGTGCTGAGATTTTCTTTTTTCTTTTAAATATGTTTATCGTACTCAGAATAAAAATCGGAACATTATGCACTTCTTGTGAGCATGCTCATTATCACTGTGGAAAGCCAGAAGTTGTCTAAGTTCAATAATGTTGATAGCTGTGATTTTTTTTTTCAACACAGCACTGCAAATGTTCATAAGCCAAAAATATTGAAAGTATTTATTTGGTTATATATGTTTTTTCTTATCATCTTACGCTTGTTCACTTTTTAGTTTATTTTTCAAGCTTACAAGCACCTTGATGGTACTACTGAGTTTCTGAATGGACCTCACTAAACAGCTTAACAGTAAAATTTTTACATGGCTTTCATCACTCATGGTAGCATCACTTTTTTTACTTTGTAAGATTTATGATTTCTATTACAGTTGTGACAATGCTATTAGACCTAAATTTAATATGTTTCTGTATCAGATATTCACCATTCTCAAATATGCTACATCTCTATGATGGCCCACTGCCAGCACAACAAAAGTCAAATATTTTGACTGACAATTCTTCTCAGAATTTTCAGAATTGTCCTGAAAATTAGGACATATGAATGGCATCCATCCTGATTAGTTATCAAGTATCTTTTCAACCACCCATGAGATGAGACCAGTAGGTTCTTGGGAACAAAAGTTTAAAATAGTAGATATTTTCATGTGACTTGATATACTGTGACATATTAAAAACTTTATAATGAATAAAGATTCTTAGACATTTAATATACAAACTTTTTAACATCCCAGTGCATTCAGGGCTAGTCTCTAAAAGCATATTTTTTCTTTCAGTATTATATCAGAATCAGCCATGAACTCCAGAATCATACCATGATTTATGAAAAGATAAAAATATCATATGATTTATTTTATTTATATGGTTTATCTCATTTTTCTGACTGCCTCCTATGTCTTGCTAAATATTTTGTTTTTTTCTTTAATCATGTGTTATTTAACACTAGCAACAGCCAGAAATATGGAACCATTAATGTTTCTAAGCTTACAAAATTAAAAAGATCCAGTAGATATATATACATTGATGAAGATCAAAATATACCAAATGAGTAAATTATAGAAAAATACACCAATAAATAAGAGATAATAATAATTTCAGGAAGGGATAAGTTACAAAAAGAAAATTGCATTTTTCGTGGCCTCTTAAAATCTTTTTGATTTAAAAAAATCCATATAAATGAGTTTATGCCCTGTGTGCATGTTTATGTACCATATGCAAGCCTGGTGGCCAAAGAAGTCAAAGAGGGCATAAGATTTCCTGAAATTGGATAGAAAGACATTTGGGTACTGGAAATCAGAACTGGCTCCTCTGCAAGAGGTTAAGTGGGTAAATCCACTGTGAGATTTTCTAAACTTACAAAAAGAAATTTATATATTGCATATATAATATAACATAATACAACATATATAATATAGCAAATGTTATACTATATGTAATATAGTATGACATATTGTGCCTGCCAGTGAGACACATATTAATTTGTAACAAACTAATTATGGAGAAATGACAAAATAGTAGAGAAAGAGTCGAGAATGGATATGGGTAGAGTCACAGAACACTCACAGTGCACTGAAATATAATGCCAACAGAAGAGATGGAAACAAAAAGAACACATGGAATGACAGTCATCAATACAGCGAAAGATTAGGTGTGAGTTGTAAGAAAAGTAAAGCAAACAAGGCCAAGACACTTTGGGTTTGGTCATATCTGAGGTAAGAGATTTGTGGGAGAATGAAAATTTATTTTGTCACATTTCACCTTTACTTGCTATTAGAAAATAAAATTAAATTCAGTCTTGCAGATCTCAACAGGCTTTGAGATTCAAAGATTGATCAGTAGTAATAGTGAAAAATTATTCAGAATGATGCTTAATTCAAGAGATAAAGACAATGACACAACAAATAACAAAACAAATCACTACTAACGATGTTGGAAAAGCAATCAAATCTCACTCATTGGTTCACTGGTTATGTCAACTTATTTTCCTTAGTAGGATATGAAAAGTTGTTCATTTGAAGCCTCCTGAGACTCAACTACCTGTTGCAATAGTGGTCCTCTGTATTTCATTGTAATTTAGGTTACCATTAATCATATACAGAGAAACCTGTATGACAAATTTACAATAGGAGTAGAGTAGCATTTGGCCAAAGACCAGTATAACACGTCTCAAATTTCATCTCATGTGCATTCCCTGGTATCTTATTCATCTGAACTCAATTAACTTTATATTTATTAAGGAGTTTTTATCTAAAGGGTCATAACTTGTTAAGAATTGGCATCTCTGTCATCTCAAGTATTACAGTTTAGAGAAAGAAGACATACAAGTTTACCTGTCTGCAAAATGTTGCATAAAAATATTTCAGCTCTTCTCCAACTTCCCATCAATTTGTAAATCTAAAACCTTCCAATGTTTGTTATTCCATGTTCTCTCTTCCCTACAATTTTTCCCCTGTATCTACATAACCCACATCCCTGGTGTATTTCAGATATCAGGTAAACATTTATATGAAACTGTATAAAAAACATAATTTTCTTCACAAGTAAAAATGTTTGTGCCATGTTAAATTTTCTGGTGGCAATATTAAAAAAATAAAGTATATAGATAAAGCCAGTTTAGTAATATATATATTAGTAACATGATGTAAATATTTCATTATATAATTAACAGAGGTATCTAACTTTTTTACTTTTAGAAACTCTTTAAATATATTGTGTAATTCATACAAGTAACTATCACTATTGGATTAATACAGTTTAAATGCTCAAAATCACATGTAATAGAAGATATTTCCCTTTGGGTTCCAGCTCTGGAACCCAGCAACCAAGAGAAGTTACACAGAGTAATGATTGTTATTACAGTAGAAACTACCAGCATTATCATTACACACACAAGGTAAGGATTACTGAAGGAAAGGCACAAAATAGGCAGCTGTGCACTGAGCTAAAATGGATGTTTAAGCTGGGTGACTGATCCTTCTCTGTCAATAGTTTCTGTGATCATAAAGATAGAGAGACTTGTTCTTAAAGAAAATTCCTTGTTAAGATAGAATTTGTGTGATCCCTAGCAGTGGGCAAAGACCTGCCCTGGCATATGAGTTGGCTTTTTGGAACACATTCCTCATGCTAGAATGCTTTTCCCAGCCTTGATGCTGTGGGAGGAGCTTGGTCCTGCCTCAACTTGATATGACATGCTTTGCTGACTGCTCCAGAAGACTTAATCCTTTCTGAATGGAGAAGCAGTGGGTCAGGCAGGTAGATGGGAGATGGGGGGAGGGAACAGGAAGAAAGGAGGAAGAGGAAATTGTGGTTGATATGTAAAATAAATGAAAAAATTATGAAAAAAAATGATTGAAGAAATTACACTAGCAGTTTATTCCTGCCTCTCAGACACAGTTATTGCTTCAAAACAACAAAACAAACTCTACTTTTAGATGAACTTTGCACCAAAAGAAAATATCTGGTTGGGGTTTCTCATCACAAAAGTGATTATTTTATTATCTGATAATCTTAACATAAATGTGTCATCTCAGTGCATGAAGAACATCTTATGTGAATTTAGATGCGAGGAAGTACACTTTACTCAGAAGGTGTTGTCTACTCTATATCTATGTTACAGGCAACATGGCCTAAGCTAACAAACCCACCCAACATAGCCTCATGTCACATTTGGAACAATGTTGTAGGTGGCTTTTTCATGGATGATTTAGGTCCATGCATACTTGCATCCCGACCAGAGTTTGTGAAATCTCTGTCTTGATGAAAATATTCATTGTGGAAATGATCTATGGACTCTTGGAAGTTGCTGGCCTTTGCTTTTCTTTAGAGCAATACAGCTATCTGCAAAACAGGCTCCTCCTACCTGGTAGAAAAGTGTGGAAAGTGAACGAATCAGCTAAACAAAGTATATGAAGTAGTTTATATAAAGTAGCTCTGTTCTGGAACATGAAAGACACTGTGTGGTAGATAAAGTATCTCATCTTTGTTCTGTTTCTCCAAAAGCCCGGTTCCCTAGCTCTCAGCTCATTTACAGATGATCAAAGAAAAATTACTCCCCTAATGTTGCTGGCCTTTTAAATTCCACATTTCTGGGGCCTTGACATCATTTTTTTTTCCCATTTCCTATGTACAAATGGCAATTTATTAAGTGGTGTCCTAGTTCAGTCACTTCAGTGAAGTGAGTCAGTTGTTCCTTTATGCCAGAAGGTTTGATTGATTTTTTAAAAAATGTGCTAAAGTTCACTAACATTCTTATTTATTTCAGCTGTTTGCTATATGGAGACTTGAAGCTATTTGTTCAAAATAAAAAGCCAACTGTCAGAACATGTCGGGAACATTGAGCTTAGTGGGGAATGGAACATGATGTTTCCATCATTTCTTGTTGATTTCTTCTCTCTGTTTAGATATCATTACTTCAATGTAGATCTCCACATTTGTCTTTATTTTTTTTTTACTTTTTGTCTGACATAACAAATTGGAATTCTATTTAAAAATAAGAGTCAAGTTTGTGATTGTGTTTAATCTTGCTGTTCCGTAAAATATATAACTTAAAGATGTATACAAATCCAGATGGAAGAGTCCTAGAATTGTAAAAAATAATAAACACACTTGCAAAAAGTAAGGGCAGAATACTGTGCCAAAATGCTCTATAGAAAAACAATAGTGTTTTCAGTCGTGGAGAAGTGCGATTTAGAATGAAGGAAAGTAAAAGTCCATCGAAAATTAACATATAGGATAGCATTGAAGTGTCCTAGTTCAATAAAACCTGCTTACATTGTAAAATACCATTTTAGTCCTTTATTTAGATAAGGAACAGGATGTGAGTGTCCTGCTGCTGATACTCCATTTAGATGTTGTCTCAACATTTCTAGAATCCTGTGCTGTCAGTATGATGGTATCAGATGTCTAGGGAAACTTCCGAAGTGAAAGCATGACTGAATTGCTTAGTTCAGTTCTTTTAAAAGCATGTTTTGATTACATATATGTATTTGAAGTATGTATCTATTGATGCAAAAAGCACAATTCTTATATTATATGAAATAAGAAATAATTTATTCTGTAGCCATGTGTAGTGTTAGGAGTGGCGAGGTTGCATCCCTGGCACCCGTCCACCCGCATGGCTAGCTTATGCCCCGAAATAATTACTGGAGTGAAGACTTTCTAATCAACTTCAGAGTACAATGATATAAATGTGGCCCTCCTTACAATTTGTAGTACACATAAAATTCTGCCATAGTATTTGAAGTGTGATAACACATATAGTATTTCTTAAACTTGACTTATTATTTAACAGAATCAATGAAATAAATGGCAAGCAACACTAAGGGTATGGATGAAATCATGCATTTATCTATATGATGTTTTATTTTGCTTTTGATTTCCTGTGGGTGAAAGCTTCCCTTGACAGTGTGCTGGTAAGAAAAGTTGAGATGAATTTAGATCATGGGGCACAAGCTCAGTCATTTTAAAGATGAGTGATGTTTTACTCTGAGCTTCTGGGAGACTCTGACAGTTGTTAATGGACACTAATTGTTCTTGGTGTTTTCTTTCTCCAGCCCCATTTCTTGCTGAAGCACAATTTAAAATCTATTGCTGCAGTCTCCTCAGATATTTGAAAGTTACACTATGTAGGTGAAAAGACTTTACCATCAGATATTGTGTTTTATTATTATAATATGTTCAGTCTTAATATGAAGCTAAAGAAGAAGAATAATGCAAATAATTTCTTCAATAAAACAAAGTTATTATAAAATTTACTGAGCTATTTTCTGTAAGTGTGTCCAGAGCTACATTATTGAGAAAAATTTTGGAAAGAAAAATCATTCAATATGACAGTTTCTAACAGTAAAAGAGAAATATTTTCTAAATAGGGCATAAAATTTGGAGCTTTTATTTAATATATCCATGTTATTGAGCAAAATAGGAAATGACTATGTTTACCATATAACAAATTTAGCAATCATATTATTAAATCTAGTTTAACACAGGCTTTTACTCCATCATGTCTGCCAGAAGCAATATTTCCAGGCTAAATATTTTCGTTTTGAATTATTCTTTTGGCCTAAGGGAACTTATTTGCTGTGATTTATACTGTACTAGTTTGTATATTTTTATCAAGTGCATTATACAGTTTATAGTACTTTCATAAATAATAATCAAGCAAGTAAACACTTAGGCAATATATGTTTAGTGTGAATTATTTCTCAGTTCTCAGAATTTCTTTAAAATATTTATATAACAAATAGAAGGACTGGATGATTTCTTAAATTTTGCATTTTAATCCATATTTATTCCAGTTTAAAGATTATTCTTTCTGGAATCTCAAACCAAAATTTTATAGCTTTATTTAAATAATTGTGTTTTAAACACTACTCTTCTTGAGAGTAAAGAGTATGACATGTGAAACACACTCTCAATTTATCTTCTAGAATACTTAGGGTAGTATTTTGTCTGTTTAATTCTAGCATTCAAAGGAGTCAATGACACTAATTAATCTCCTGATGTCCTTTTCTTTTGCAACAATATGTACCTTTCTCAATTTATGCTTTGTTTATGAAAAATAGTTATCTATTTATTAAGCCAACATCATTGTTAATCCTCAAGTCTGATTTCTCTACCAAATTCAAGTAAGTGTAAAGCAGGTACAATCATAGAAATGGTAGGCTCTTGGAATTCATAAGAACTTTATGCTTAATACAGCTTCCTGTGGTACATTAAGTTTTTGCATCATCTGCCTAACATTTATTTATTTGTTTGTTTGTTTATTATTCATCTGGGGCCTGATAAATTTTCTGCTCCTAGGACTATTTTATAATTTTATCTTTTATATTCTTTCTTTTGGAAAGTTTACTATGTTTATTATATGCCAAAGTCTTCAGTTCATGATCATCCTCCTTAAATAATACTATTTATTTTATACATATGAGTGTTTCTTATACATATATATACATACATACATACATACATACATACATACGTATGTGTGTGCGTGTGCGTATGTGTGTGTATGTGCCAACCTGTGTGCCTGGTACCTGTGGAGGACATAAGAGCATCAGATCCACAGAAACAAGAGAGGCAGATTGTTGTAAGACATCCTGTGGGGCTAGGAAGAAAACATGAGTTCTCTGTTAGAACAAGAAGTACTTTTAAGTGCTGAGCCTTCTCTCCAGGCTCCACATCTCCTTTTCTGTATGGGATATTTTGCTTGCTTTTATTTAATCTTGATTAAAAGTATCTTTCTGAAATGAGCCAAATTATTACCTAAAATATATTGTTCTTTAAAATAAGATAAAATTTGAACAGGGACCAATCTATTTATGACTTCAACGGTCACTAAAGTATTATTAAAAAAAAAAAAAAACTAATATTTGGCTCGTAACACTGATGCTTACAATCTAGAATCCTACCTATCATTTCCTTTGAATTGGTTTTATATACAGCTTATTTAGCTATAGCTTTCACTTCTAGTATCTGTGGCTACAACTAGAAAGAAAAAAGGAAATATTGACTACCTTATCAAAGATATATTTCACTCTGTCATTAAGTATTAGACTATCAGGATCCCTCTTGCCTTTAGCTACCACACAAAACAGCAATCTTCCTATAATGGAAATGTCTATGTTTGTCCAGATCATCAGACATATTTGGAAAAAGACTTTGGAACCTGCCATTCTGATAACTATGAACACAGTGGTCCATGATGAGTTAAAGTGAAAATATAAGCAATCATTTTGCATCATTTTTTACTGTTTAATCAAACTATTTTAATTCATTTTTACATTTATTTGTTTGGAATATGAAGTATATGTTTGGACATCACAAGAAAACTTGTAGGGACTAATTCTCTGTTTCACCATAGTGTCCTGGGGCTTGATGTGAGCTTGAGAGGATTGATAAGAATCCTTACACTGAACCATCATAATTTCTTCAATACCATTTTTTTTACTGTGAACTGTATACAAATAAGCCTTAAATTTAAAATGTTCTCAAAAGGATATTTATGCAGTTGTGTATTCTCTTTACAATCAGTTATTTCCACACCTTAATAAGTGATTTATTTTCTAGTTTAAAGTAAGTGCAATCTATATCTAAATAGAAAGAACTGAAGCAGTCATAATTATTAGTGTTTCTAAAAAGAACTATGTGTCCAATGGTCTTTATTTCTATCTTTGTCTTCTATATTTAAGTATCCTTTATATTGTGATTCTCAGTGTAGAGAATCGATGCTTTCGATTCATGTTTATCCAGAATTATGAAAATAATTACTTATCTCTCAGCAATTAGTGGATTATATTCTTTTTGTGGTGCTATTGTGCAAATTTTCATTTTTAACACTATTTTCTAAATTAATGACATTTTTAATGTTGAGTAAAGTCATTTCTGAATAAATCAAAGTATCTTCTCTTAGGAAATATAAGCTTAGTCATTCTTTTTTTTTTATTTTTCGAGACAGGGTTTCTCCGTAGCTTTTTTCTTTTCTTTTCTTTTTTCTTTTTTTTTTCTTTCTTTTTTTTTCTTTTTTTTTTTTTTTTTTGTTGTTCCTGTCCTGGAACTAGCTCTTGTAGACCAGGCTGGCCTCGAAGTCACAGAGATCCGCCTGCTTCTGCCTCCCGAGTGCTGGGATTAAAGGCGTGCGCCACCACAGCCCGGCCCAGCTTAGTTATTCTTGTTTATTCAAGCCAAACATATATAACGCTATTAAATATTGTTTCATAAATGACTATATATCAGGCACATCACAGGAAATTATTAATAGTATATAACATTTTTAAAACTTCATCTTTAGACTGTGATTATAGTTTAGTAGTAGAGTGCATGTAATTATGTATTATATTCTAGGTTCAGTACCCAGAACAGAAACAAAAAAAAAACCCTAAAATATAAAGTTAAATCTGTTGGAGACCAGCTTCAACAGAAATACCACTTACAAAGGTAGGGGCTTGAGGATTAAAATAAGTAAAGTGAACAAAGTTGCAAGTGAAAATAATAAAACAGCAAATATAGGATAGTACTGGAAGGGAGTAGCTGTGAATACTGAAATTAATTTGCTTCAAATATCCTGGACTCCAAAAAGTTGGAACAAGAAAATGATGTGGGATTTTCCTCTGTATGCTGTGAATATATTTTATTATCATTGGTTAATAAAGAAGCTGTTTCAGCCTATGGCAAGCCAGAATATAGCCAGGCTGGAAGAGATATATAAAGAAAGTAGGTGGAGTCAGGGAGATGCCATGTGGCTGCTGAAAGAGAAGGACACCTGAATGCCAGAATCTTACCATTAGGCCATAGCCTCGTGGCAATACACAGAATAATAGAATGGGTTAATTTAAGAGGTAAGAGTTAGTTAATAAGCAGTCTGAGCTAATAGGCCAAACAATGTTGCAATTAATATAGTTTCTCTGTACCGGAAATACAAAGTATAGATATTAGCCACACCTGTTGACAATAAACATAAAAAAGCAGAACTCTCTGGTCTAAATCTAGATGGGATATTTTAGGGAGAAACACAAAATAACCTCGAAGTAAGTTCCAGCCTTCCTACCTTTGGTCGGGGAGGAATGGCAACAACTTTGAGCAAGCTGAAACTCTCTGACCTTCAGACAAGGTAGAAATAGGCTCACATTTTTGGGTCTCCACTTAAATCATCCTCCTAAAAAACAATCAAGCACTGTTCCAATGTGTTCTTCATCAGGCAATGACATTGATACAGAGCCTTTCAAACGAAGAAGTCTTCAATTGATGTTCTGATGGGGAGAACTTTATAGTGTGGGGGATCATTATACATTCAGTGTGTTGCCTAAAATATTCCCGGGGAGGAAATACAATACCAAAATGCATCAACAGTAACTGCTGCTTCTTTGAAGGGCAAGTCTCAGTGATGTCACAGCAGACTCAAATTTCCTGATATACTGGTGACCAACTTGTAGAATTCTAATCCCAGAGTTTAGAAGGAACAGGTGAGTTGAGTCTATGCTTAATGTGCAGAGAGAGGAGGCAAGCAAACCTCATCAGTATTTCTACTTATATCCCTAGTTTTCATTGGTAGATTAGTTTAAGGAGAAATTAAAATATTTTTTAAACAGTTATAAATTTCTCTTAGAAAGGCACGACTTCTATTGCAGCACATACTTACCACAGTGTTGTCATGGTATGGGTTCCCTTTCCTGTGGCTGTGAGAAAACATCCTACAAAAGCAACTTGTGGAACGGAGGGCTTACTTGATAGTAGAAGACTGAAGTTGCTGGTAACATTACATCTGCAGGCAGGACACAGAGAGTGATGAATGCTGGAATCACCTGGTTCTCTCTCTCTCTCTCTCTCTCTCTCTCTCTCTCTCTCTTTCTCTCTCTCTCTCCCGCTTTTCCTCTCTCCTCTTATTTTCTGATTGTAATATTTCTTTATTCTCTTGTCTCCCTCCAAATCTTCTCATATACCCCTTCCCACTTTACTTCAAATTTATGCCCTTTTTTACTAATTGTAACTGTATGTATATATGTCTGCTTATGTGTAGCCCAGGCTGGCCTTCAAACTCATGATCCTCCTGCCTCTGTCTCCTTTGGCAACTCCTACCGGCGTATGCCACCAAAATGTACACTAATATAATTTGCTCGTCTCCATGTTAATTGTATGTAGGTTTTCAGGGCTGACTATTTGGAATTAGAAACCCAATTACTGAGCTCTTGCCTGGGGAAGACCATTTCTCCCACTTCCAGCTTTACTCAGTTGCTTCTATTTTTTTTTTGTTTGTTTTCTGTATAAATTTGAGGCCTCATGAGATTTTTCACTGACATGTACATTTCTCAGCTCACATTTTCTCAGTCATTGTTATGAGATTTTATAGATATACATTCTGATGTTGCTTGAAGAAAACCTCACAGCAAACTTCCTATTCCTGTCTCTTGTATGTCTCTTATAATCTTTCTGTTCCTCTTCTGTAATGTGCCCTGAGCCGGAAGAGCAGACACTTTTGTTCTTGCTGCTTATTTGTTTTTGGTTTTGATTTGTAGCTGTATCAATTCTCTGGTTCCCAAATCTCTGAAGTTTGATTCATTGCAGTTTTTCCCTAGTTCTAAAGTGTCTGTTACAAAGTGAAGTTTTCTTGATGAAAGGCAAACGAAGACTACATTTATCTATGGGTATAAGGACAGATATTTATAGATTGTTGTGAGGGAGTAAGCTGGTTTAGTAAATTAGTGGTTGTAGTTTTCCCTCCAAAAATCAGGACCTCACTAGCATCGATTAGTTAGATAGGTTTCAAATATGAGCCGTGGTCTCCCTCTTGAGATCTCAGGTCATAGTACAGTGCCACCCACAATAAAAGTGAGTTTCCCAATCTAACTTAAACCTCTGTAGAAATGACATCATAGGCATTTCCAGAGGCTTGTCTTCTAAGTCCTTATAAAACCTGTAAAGCTATAAATGAATGCAAACCATTGATGAAGTTTAGCATTTATTAATATGTCTCAAACATTAATTTTCAAACTTTTGGGATAAAACAATTGAATAAACAAATATTATCTTTAAAATCCATTACACAAACTATCATTTACAAATACCTGAGTTCAAATCCACACCTCTTCAAAAAAAGGAAATAGAAGCCGGGCGGTGGTGGCACATGCCTTTAATCTCCCAGCACTCCTGAGGCAGAGGCAGGTGGATCTCTGAGTTCGAGGTCAGCATGGTCTACAAGAGCTAGTTCCAGGACAGGAACCAAAAAGCAATGGAGAAACCCTGTCTCAAAAATAAAATTTAAAAAAAAGCATTACATAAGATACAACATTAATAAACAAGTATTATGTTTCAATTAATTGAATAATATAAAATTGATTCATCCATCTATAGGCAAGCAACAGAATGAATCTTTTAAAATGTTTAATAGTATGCCATTTCTCAACTGAAATACTTCTGAAAAATCCTTTCAACTATTGAAAGACTTTACAGTGGGTATTTTATAACAATAGTGGTGGAAAATGTGGCTAGAGAGAACTGCAAAGGTAGCAGTTACAAAGATCCCATATGTCCGCAGAGGTGCATGTGTAAGAGGTTTTATTTGTTATATTGGTGCACGTTGTATTGCTTTTTATTATTAATTATTTTATTATTTATTATTAATTATTTATTATTAATTATTTATTATTAATTATTTTAGCAAGATTGAAAATTTATTTGAAACATGATGATGGAAATGGAAAGCAATATCCTGAGAAATCAAGTCAAGCAGAGCTAGACAAATACCACGTACTTGCTGCTCTATGGAAACCAGTGGGTTACCAGTAGAAGAAAATGAAATAGTGGTCACACTAGATGGGCAAGAAGAGGGAGAGGGGAAACAGAAGGTAATTGTGGGCAGGGGAATTTACGGGGGTGAAACCAGTCAGAATATGTGACAGACTAAATGTAGGTGTTATTGATATCTAAAAGCCAGCCATTACAAACATGGTAAATGAACATGGATGCTGTTCTACAGCTGATGATTCTGAATTCTCCCAACATTTTAAGCAGTTTTAAAGACAATTACAAGCCCAGGGACTGAACAAAAGAGGCCATCTTTGCTGATGTCTTGCTGTTTGTCTTGGCAACACTGGTACTGAGAATCAGCTGAGTCAGCTTGGTTATCCAACCTGCAAAAGTGCACCATAGTATACTTGCCTTGATCTGACTTGCTGAATTTATAGTAACTTTTTATGGTTAATAACTAGAAATATACTCTATTTATTAGATAGAGCTAGCATTGAACATTTGGTTTTATCCCTGAGTGCTTTTGGACAGAAAGCACAATATTTTATTTACTTATAAAATAGGAGTCCTATGTTACATTCAATTTTTTAAAAGCATGCCTGAATAAATATAAAATGAAAATATATTGCGAACAAGATTCACCTATAATGAGTAATGTGAAGAGAAGAATGATTTGACCTATATCCTTGGGTTAGAGTGGGTTAAAGATGATAACTAGATTGTTGTCAAAAAAAAAAAAAAGAATGATAAAAACTGAATACTGAGGTGGAGTTTCCCTCTACTCAGCATACCATGGAATAAAGCAGACATTAACCATGGTTATGATTTGAACACAAAAGAACTATCTTATTCAACTTTTCTAGGAAACTATTTTTAGAATTCCTAAAAGTCTCAAGACAGCATTATATATACAAATAAAGAAGCACTCATCAAGAAAGTAAACAATTGGGACATGAAGATATCACAAATAAGGATCTGGCTGCTATTGTAAAGGAGAAACAGGAGATGTCACTACTTAAACATAAGGGATGACTTGACCACATTCTGCAATAAAGGATGAGGACAATGGGGATAATAGCATGGAGAGTCTCTTAAGATCATTTAAAGGACAAGAATGCCAAATATGTGCATTAAGCACACATGGGCTCAATTGATCCTTGCAACCTGAATACCGCTGGAGGGAAATGACAATATGACTGGATCAGTAGAGAGAGAAATTGGCATTACAAACCCCTTTGCATGTGGAAATTAAGGTTTGTAGAATTTTATATGATCTTTTAGTATTTCAAAAAGTGTCTTGTGGCCTTCCTTTATTTAATTGCTTTATAATTGTATTATATACTTTTGTATGGCTCCATTGTTCCACATACTTAGTGCTGATCAATGCACAAGAAAAGGATGTATTCTGCTGAGAAGAAGATAAATGGTAAGCACATTTCCTTTAGAAAGGCTAAAATGTTACTTTTTAATCATTGGAGGTTTTGAAAACCAAATGTTCTAAAATGAATCATAATTGCGTGAACATCATATTTCTTAATTTCTTCATGACTTCAATTTGTTCTTATCTAGTCATATATTCTTCCCTCTAACACTTGATTGCAATAAAAAAATTTAAAAATAGAAATATTTATAATTGATTCAAAAGAGTCCTTGTGCTGCTTTTAGTGTGGAATGGCAGAGGTGGATGTGTCTTGTACCAGCTAATTCATTGTCTTTTCCTTGGGTCCCAATGAGCTTTAATGTTATACTTAGAAATGCTGATTACCAGTAAGAGGACAAAAATAGAAACGGTACTTCATTTACTGTTCAATAAGAAAAAATTAAGGTTAGATAAATAAGATTGACTACTGTGCAACCCAATTGTTGCCTAATCAAGATAATGTGAACAGTGTGGAGTAAAAGACACTGTCTCATCTACTTATTCTAACTCTTCAACACCTTAAGCAGTAAGAGAGCAAAAATTAGCAAGCACTCCTGACCAGCTATATACTATTTATGTAAACCAATGAAGAAGTCCACATTCTAATTTTGTAAACATTGAAATTACGAGGTAAGTACAGATTTTTACTGAGACTAAATCCAGTCATTCTTCAAGAGTCAGTTGCTTCATATGAGCTCTCTCCAGATGTCATTGGTGCTTACAATTGAAGGGAGCTGAAAGTTTTCACTAGGTTGAAACTTTGAAATTTATGTTTAATTAGTTACCCTAAATTATATGATGTTCTTGTATTACAGGTATTTTACATGAACAAAAATGAAATTTCCAATTATATCCTGTTATCTTTCATCAGTATATGGTTTGTCCCTGAAGCATTCTGTGAACAAACCTACTGCTCCATTCAGACAAAGAAGGCAGGACGATGTTGACCTTTCATCTGCGGTGTTTTCACTGTATTTCTTTTTAAAGTCCACTATAGTCCCATTCATTGGACTAATTCCAAATACCAGTTTACATGGAACTCACATTATACAGATTTATTATTCAGTCGACTTTATATAATCATGTGCTTATGTATATTTTTATGGAAAATTATTTTTGTTAAGATCATTCTGAAAGTTATCAGTATTAATTTTGGTGAGTAATTACTGTAATTATAAGAACACAATAGAGTGATTGAAATAGCCAAAACTGATAGTTCACTGAGAACAGAATCAAGAAAATAAGGTACATTTCTCTTCTTTAGAGGCTAATCCTGATCAGAAATATTAAAATTTATGTGTTAATCTGAACTGCATAAAATACTGAAAAGTAAAGGTAAAAAATATGTATTATTTACTTCTCAAGAAAAGTAAAGATTAAATGTTGCACCTTGGGGAGACCATGTGTTTATTTGAATCTGCCTAGGGACTCTCAGTTATATTTTAGCCTGTTACAAACTATCAGAATCTACCTGCTTTGCATTGATATCTTGATGAAAATTTTAATGTGAAATTTCTTCTATCTTGAAAAAATATTTAATATTTTTCGACAAAATGCCTATACCTTATTCTGAGGGGAGATGTTGAGCATTTGTGTTACTTTTTGTTAAAACCAAGTGGTATCCCATAATGCAGCTTCATTAACATGATAAGTTCCTGTAGGCATTTCAAGTTTATTTTCACTTTCTATGCATTTATCCTTACAAATCATAAAAACATGACTAACTTACTATGTAAACATATGACTGATAGGGCCCTGTCATGAGTGTAAAGAAACTTACTTGAAAGAAAATTTGCTTAGAAAGTGTTCTGCTCCTATGGAACTTTGTCACACAGGAATATTAATTCTTAAGATACCATTCCTGATCAAGAAGACAATACATCATGGGCACTAGATGCTCATGGAATATGAATCTTAAATATTCCCTCTCTGCAGAGATATCAAAATCAGAACATTATATCTGAGGAATAGAGCAAAGAAAGTAAATATGGAGAAATATTTCCTGAAATGTTATTTTTTCCTGAAATGTTATTTGGAAATATTTCTTTGAATTAGAAGAAGTTAGGTTGAAATGATAGACTTATTAGAGAAACTTGGGAATTATTAGAGAGTTTTACTAAACAATTTTAGCAAAAATATAAATGTTGGGTATTAGTCTGATAGACAAAATAAAAGTTTTCCAGCCCTGAAGAAGAACTGCCTATTCTGGAAAAGGAAACATGAAACAGTATGCTTTGTTTATAGAATAGTGTAGGGAGCACAACTTAGAAAAAAAAACATCGCATAACTAATTGCCATAACATAACCCTAATTTCTTCAATGGTAGGAAACACATGTGCCTGATCACCTGGAATGCCAATGTGAACTTGTCAAGCAACCTCATCATTTTCACTAGTCTGTTACTCTCAAACATCCACCTGAACACCCCAATTCCTAAGCTTTGTCTCTCAGTAAATAGAGCTCATCTTTATGAAAGAGGCTCCATATATTTTCCATTCTGCACCAATAGAATCTATTCTTATATTTATCACAGATCATCACTGTAGGCCCTAGATTTGAGCACTGTTTATTAGCCAGTAGAAGTCATTCTTATTGTGAAGGTCAAAGGTATTTTGCTACTTTGCAAACAAACAAAAATAAAAATAAAACTTCCATGGATGCAATCCCAATGATTTGTAATGAGAATTATCATGTAGAAACCTGTTACCAAAATTTTCCAGTGCTTAAACAAAAGAGTAAATCATGAGGTCAGTCCCTGGAAGGCATGACCCAGTACCAACAATGATGGTATTGTCTGTTTCATTCTTCATGTCTTACAGATTTTTTCCTTCTGGTCATTAGGATTGTGGGTCAGATCTCTTACTGAACAGATTTTATACTTAGACATGGAAAAAAATAAATTCGTTATTGGTATTTAGGGTATAAAAATAACTCTATAGACATTCACCCAGTCAAAAAAAAATCAGCTCAAAATATCTTAAAGACTTACAAATAAGATCTGAGGAAATAATAGTTCTAGAAAATAAGCCATGGGGAATATTCAAATATATGGGCCTTTACAGTAATTTTTCTATATCAAGAGCCCATACATCTATATAGAAAGCACAAGAAATTGCATAATTTGTGACAACATGAATGGATCTGAAAGAAATTATAAAAAATAAACAACTCAGTCACAGAAAAAATATGCCATCAATTATATGCAGTATTTCTAATATTCAAGATTCAAAAACAGATAATAGAATAGAATTTCCTAGAGGATAGAAAATTAGGGTTATCTTCAATAGGCATAAGGATGATTAAGCAAGATTAAAAGTTTTAGCTATGCGTAGTATGATTCAAAGCTTACAGCAAAGTGTACAGCATGCAGTACACAACAATTAGAATTTTATTAAATTATCTCTCATATTAACTGCACTTAACCCTTATATAAAAAACTAAATTACAGAAGATTTCTGGGAACGATATGTTTATTGTTTGGATTTCTGTGATAATTTCATTTCTACATTATTGAAATTATATATGTATATTTTTGTGATATATATATATATCAAGAAAGCTATAGGAACTTTAAAGTTAATTATCATAAAGTGGAAAC
Source organism: Alexandromys fortis (assembly GCF_014885135.2). Lineage (NCBI taxonomy): Eukaryota > Metazoa > Chordata > Mammalia > Rodentia > Cricetidae > Alexandromys > Alexandromys fortis. Next base: position 2,383,049 of record NW_026067913.1, on the reverse strand, counting down.
TCACAAAGAGTAGCTGGACTAGAGTGTGAAGTCAGGATTATTAGTCTTAATAAACAACATAAATTTATTTAGCTCTGTTGCTTGGGATGTCCAATGTTAAATAAGGCTTTGTTTTAGTTAGGGTTTCTATTGCTGTGAAGACAAACTATGAGCACAGCAACTCTCATAAAATAAAACATTTAGTTGGGATGGCTCACTTACAGTTCAGAGGCTTACTTAGTCCATTATCATTATGGGAGGAAACAAGGCAGCATGCAGGCAGACAGTGCTGGAGATGGAGCTGAGATTTTTTACATTTTGACACACAGGCATCAGGACAAGGTATGTTTCACTGGACATGTCTTGAGCATACATGAGACCTAAAAGTCTGCCTCCCTAATGACACACTTTCTCCAATGAGACCACACTAACTCCAACATGGCCATGCCTCCCATTAGTGTTACTCCTTTCAAAAACCACGTTCTTTCAAACAACCAGGAGCATGGATAGATTGGATGCCAAGACTCCACTTTCTGTTACACTAATTCTCTTGTCCCTGTAACATTACATGGAAGTATGGTGGAAATCTGCTCACTTTTGCCCTTATAAGATATGGGGAATCCAGTCTCCTGATGTAGGCACAACCTAATGACATTGCAATGAAAACTTTGCATTTTTTAAAAAGCCGATATGTGTAGTAGAAGGCTGCTTGTTGGTTCCTGGCCACTGAAATAATCACACAGAAACCATATTATTTAAATCATTCTTGACCCATTAGCTTTAGCTTCTTATTTGCTAACTCTTACACCTGAATTTAACCCATCTCCATTAATCTGTGCATCAACTCCAGGTCGTGGCCTACCAGCAAAGTTTCAGCACATCTGTCTCAAGTGTTGGCTCCATAGCTTCTCTGTGAGTCTGCCTTCCTTTCTCCCAACATTCAGCTTAGTTTTTCCCTGCCTACCTATATTCTGCCCTGCACAGGCCCAAAGCAGTCTTTTATTAACCAATGGTATTCACAAAATACAGAGAGGAATCCCACATTAAATATGAAAAGTGGTTTAACATCATTTTTCTGCATTTACTTGAAGCAAACAATGTAATCAAAGTCATTTTATGAGATCAAAAGAATAATATTTCATTGGTGAAAGGAAAGAAAATAAATAGTAAAAGTCATCACACAAATATTATTTTTAGAAATAGATGATTTAGTCCAGAAATAATAGATGAGACAAAGGTTTTGAATATTATAATTTGCCTTCTTTTTTTGAGAAAGGGTCTCACCAAGTAGGCATGACTGGTCTTACTGTTCTGTGTAGACCAGGCTGACTTCACAGAGACCCCACCCACCTTTGCCATAGATTTGCTGAGACTAAATGCATGTGCCAACATATCCAGACTGAATAACATAATAATTACATACAGGATTAACTGGATACATAACGTGGTTGCAATAAACAAAGGAACATTTATTTTAATTAAAAATACATTAAAAATTGGAAATATAAGATTGGCCTTCCCCTGTAATCAGATTGGTGAATACCCTGACTATCATCACAGAACCGTCATTCAGCCACTAATGGAACCAGAGATTCACAACCAAGCACCAGGCTGAGATCTAGAAATCCAGTCAAAGAGAGGGAGGAGGGAATATATGAGCAAGGAATGTCAAGATTATGATAGAGAAATCTACAGAAGCAGCTGAACCAAGCTTCGGAAACTCATGAACTCTAGCCCCAAAGCTGTGGCATTTCCATGGGACTGAACTAAGAGCTCCAAGTGTGGAAAACAGTGGTCAAGCGTGGGCTATCTGTGAGGCACCTGGAAGCAGGACCAGAATCTATTCCTTGTGCATGAGCTAGCTTAATGGAGCCCATTCCTCATGGTGGGATGCCATTCTCAGCCTTCATGTGGGATGGTGGAGGATTGGTTTGTGCCAGACTTTTTTGACTTTCCATGGGAGTCCTTACCCTTGTGAGGAGTGGTTTGGAGGTAGGCTGGGGAGAAGTTGAGGGGGGCAGGAGGAGGGATGTGGGGAGAACTATATATGGAATGTAAAATTAAATTAAAAAATAAATTAAAATTTAAACAATGAAAATAAGCAAATTATAATAGTCAAGACACTTAACTATCTTACCAACATAATTATCAAAAAATATTCTCCATATTGTGCTTAGACTAGTTTTGATTGTGACTAATATTTTCTATATCATAAGAAAGAGAAGCTGAAAAATTCAAAGCCCATTAAAATGTAAAATATTTTATTCCATCTTTACTGAATGAATAATATATTAGTTTGACATGACTGTCTTTCATAAATACGATTTTGTGGCATGGAGAATCATGGAATATTTATCAATTATTCCTCCCAATCTTTTCACACTTGTGAGTTTTGACATTTCTATGTTATTCTATAATTTTCCCACAGTTACTTGTAAAGTCTGTCATATTGTCTTATATTAATAATTTATTAATCTAAAGAATTTACAGAAGTAATTATGTATTAAAATTTGTCAAAACAATGAACAATTCATTATGAACTTGAATATATGAGAAATACTTTCCAATTATGAAATAAGGCTACAAATAACTCTTATTCTTTAGTAAATCTAATTGCAGATATTTTTGAAGTTTAAGGATTTGTGTAAGGAATACTGAGGAGGATGGGCTTTACATTCTTAAAATATCCCTTCAGTGAACAGTGTTTCTGTTAACTATAGGAAAAAAGGAGTATAGGAAATTCCTAGAGCTTATCATCTGGCTGGAGTGGTTAGAAACCATCTCCTCTTTTTCTAACACCCACATAGTTAGTATTACCCTCATTCATTGTGTAAACCAAGGGGATAATCCAACGTTTATGTTTGTGTTCACCAAGCTAGACATGGGGAGCTATTTTCCTTGGCCTGTCAAAAGAAACATATCTGGAGACAAATATTTGTTCTTCTTTTTCCAGGAAAAGCCACACAAAACTACAATGTGCATAGATGAGGTACACTTACATGTCATGTACACATGATGCACAGCTAAACACTTGAGCACACACTTTAAGGTCCCGTGTCAGGCATTTTTAAGATGAGAAGACAGATAAAAAACAACTGAGTCCAAGTAGCTTTAGAAAGAGGGTTCTTCATAGTCAGCATCTCAAATAAACTGACGCCGCTCCATAGCAAAACATAGAGACTTTCATAATGAAAGTGGAAAAGGACCAAAGATCTTGAACTTCTACAGTTTTCTTAACAGAAAAGACTGTGCATCATAGACGGTGTTCAACAAAACAGATAAACCAATAATTCTAGGCTGTCTGTCTAGCCAGTCTTTTAAAACAAGTGAGTTTATTTGCCACTAAGAGAGTGGTGCAGGCATGCAATCCCAGTTAATTAGCAAGCTGAGGCAGGTGAATTAAACTTTTGAGCCCAATATGAGCATCTTAATAAGAAGAAAAGTAAATAACAACAACAACAACAACAACAAACTATATGGCTGTAGCTGTGGCTGCAAATGTAGCTGAAAGCCTAGCAGATGCTCAAGCTCCATAACCTCCAATATAAAGAAACAGTAACAAAAACAAAACCACAGGAAGACAAGTCTCAGTATCTACAGGGACAAACTATTCCAAGAACACTTTGCACATCCAGACATATATCTCAGAATATCCTTAGAAAAAGAACTTCACTTTGTTTAATGAGGAAATGCACCAGAAAATTAAGTAAATCACATAGTTCTTAGCTCTTAACCACATAAGATTAACATTATCTTTTACAAGTAATTGCATATTCATGAATAAGCCTATGTACGTTGGTAAAAAACACAACGTTTGACCTTTAAAAGAATAAGGGTATGTTCTCATGAGTTTATTTATTATCATGATATGGTTTTGAAATAAAGTTCCCTAAGAAGAAATAATAGAAGGGAGGACCAGAATGAGAGTGAAAGGTCAGTTAAAAACAAAACAATTTAAAACAGTATAACAGAACCGACTTAAAAAGCAGAGCATTAATAATTGCTAGCATCTACTGAATGCTTCCATTAGGAAGAAAACTTGTCCATTTAGAAATAAAATATATAGATTTCCTATTACAGCAGAACTATTGCATTGCTGGACTGATAAAAAATATGAGGTTTACACATTGCAACTGTGATAGAAAATGGATTGATGGTCATATCATCCTCCTACAAATACCATCACTACATTTTCCTACTCCAGAGCAAAAAAAATGGGCAAAATTCCACCACAGGTACTACAGAAACAGAGTGGGTGACACTTGTTCCATATATGTTGGAAACATGAAAGGCAACGAGAGTGTGGTAGGAACAGAGTGCATTTGAGTCTTATGTATATTTTCTTGGAAACAGAAAAAAGATCTGTTGAGGCATCACTTTCCTGGTTTATTTTTCATTTTGCTATTGAATATGGTTTTATATTTATGTACTCGCCATATTATTGTAAACATAATTAAGCACTATTTCTAGATAAACACTCATCTATACATCGAATTTCAGGCAAAGGTTGAGAAACATAGATAAGGCCTAATGATCCCAAGTAAAGATTCACATCATATACATACTTAGAAGATTTTCTTTGCATCTGATTGAGATGACAGGTTTTGAATGCACCCAAGTGTATGCTACAAGTGAACTGGGGCATTCTCAGGTCTCGCTGCTGGAAACGGTATTTCCTTCGCTTGCAAATGTTCTTTGAAAACATTTTGCAGCAAGAAAAATTGCAGAAGTTTTCAGAAAAATCTCACATGTGTGAGTGATTTATCACAAGAGAGTAAAGCAAACTAAAGGGCACAGCTAAGTTTACTTCTCAAATTCCTTAATTTTTAAGCAGCTCTGCAATTCTTTTAGGACTCCAATATTTCAAAAAATACTTCCCGGTAATAATTTCATGTCTCTGCTGTTTTAGAGTTATAAATTATTTATTATGAGAATTTCATTTGATTGATTTTTCCAAAAAACGAGTAGCTTACTAAACAAGTAGAACAGAAACGTGCTTCACACATCTTTATCTGCACATTTTAAGTTTTGTTTTTTAGTTTAGTTCTTTGTTTTCTTTTCTGCTTTATTATCTAAAATACTGAAAATGGGGTCAATACATATTAGAGATATGTATTCATCTTGCTTACATACAAGGTAAGATAAATGACAATGTATGGTGGGAAACAAATCCAAAGCAATGAAAAAAAAAAAAGAAAATTGGCATCAGGACTGAACTTTGAGAAATTACAAAAAAAAAAAAAACCACTCACAAAGAAAAACACCTAAAGATGAATGCACTACTTATGTATGCATTAACAGATGCTGTATATCAGTAATGCAGACAGTGTTGATACCTAATCAAGTAGTTGATCTTTATTTTCAGGGTTCTCATTGTTGTGATAAAACACCCTGATCAATGCAAATTTGAAAGGAAAGGGTTTATTTCATCTTTCAGCTTATAGTCAGTCACTCAGGAAAGGCAGGGTAGAAACTCAAGGAACAAACCTGGTGGCAGTAGTTTATACTAAAACTACTGAGAGGTGCACTTACTAACTTACTCACTTTGCTTGCTCAGCCTGTTTTCTTAGAGTACTCAGGACCATCAGACCAGCAATGGCACTGCCCAGAGGAAGCTTGTTCCTCCCTCATCAATCACCAATCAAAAAATGTCTTACAGGCTTTCCCACAAGGCATTCTTACAAAAGTATTTTCTCTAATGAGATTTCCCTCTTTCTTATAACTCTAGCCTGTATCAAGTTGACAAAAACAAGCAAACAAATAAATAAAAAATACTAGAAAGCACAATGCTGTTGTAATTTATTTCCCAAGATTTCTGTTCCTATTACTGAAGGTAAAATAGATAATTCAGATTTTAATCCTAAATCTGTATTCCTTGACCAAACATTCACTCTTTCATTACAGTGGAAGCATTAAGTTAATATTATGTTTTTAAAGAGAGTTTGAGGAAACACTGGAATATCCCTGCCAAGAGCATGAAGAAATTTTAGTTAGCTCAAAATTCAAAGCAATACTTAAAGGGCAATATGAGAGACATTCAGATATGGTGACACAGATTTGTAATCCATCACTCAGGAAAAAGAGGCAGTAACTCTATAGTAGGACCATGTTTCAATAATCTGCATAAAATGTGATTTTCTAAGTGTACATTCCTCAGCTTATGTGTCTTTGTTGTTCTTTCTATCAAAAGTGTGCACATAGTGTTATTAAAAGTCTGACTTTAGAGTTTGCTATCGTTTACTTGTTAGGACATGTCTTGGTAGAGTTCTGACTGGTTTGAAGTAACTATCCAATCCAGGCTAGCATCAAGCCTGCAGCCATCCTGCAGCCTCAGAATCTGAAATGCTGAGACTGCAGGTGTAAGTTTGGCTGCCTCTCACTCTGTTTGGGGAGTGATTTAATATTGATTGCTTTTGAAGCATCTGACACCTTTTCCTCTTTGGTTTTCTCCAGAACAGATAGATAAGGTCTGCCTGACCTGGATCCTTTGATGAACACTGAGAATTTAAAACAGTGTCCCAGCCCCATCCCTGGCTACTAAAAACCCTTTCCACTCAGCCATTATCAGCCAAGATGCCCTGTTCTCTCACAGTCCCTTGTTGAATACGTTCCTATCAAATTATTCTGATGTGCTAAGTGACACCATTTCATTCTCTTCCTTCTAAGTGATTCAAACAAACAAACACTGCGAGTCCCACTTTCTAAATTCCCAGTTCACAAATTGTGTGAATCTGTTTGCTCAGTATTTGAAACTAAATAAACTAGTTTAAAATCTCTAAAGATCACATGAAATTTCTGCAGCCTCCCTTAAAAAGCTATTTGAACTAAGAAAAAAGTTAAATGATATTTATACTAATGTCTTTTCATTTTAAAACTAATATTTAATAGTGTCTATTTTCGGGATAATTTTCTTATGGTGAAATTAGAAAAATCTAATTTTTTGTGTGATTTGGGGTTTAAAGGTTCTGCATATGCTATCTTCTGTGAGACTGGTTATTTCCATCCAACTTTATGTGACTTCTAGATATTGGACTCAAGTTGACAGGCTTTATAGCAAGGACGTTTTCTCTGTTGAAACATCTCACTTAGCCTCATATGTTCTCTTAATATACCAAGTATCATTCAAAAATAGTAAAAATGCATATTTTTCTATGCATAGCATAGAAAAACATTCTNTATATACCTCCCGGTCATAAATCAGGATTCATGCCCTAACACAAGAACTGAAAGCAGGCATATGCAGAGATAGCTGGACCCGTATGTTTATCTGTCACACATTTCTGCACATGAACCTGACTCAGCAATTTGTGTTACAATGATGTGAAGTGTCTGTTCTGTGGCCATTCCTGTAGTGGAGCTGAGGCCAGTCAGGTCTCTCAAGCATGTTCAGGTACAGAGAAGTGCATATGGTATTGGCAGCCTTATCATTGTCTGTCAGGAACACCTGCTCTCAGCCCAATCAATGGTGTGTGTTTAGACACTGAGTGTATACTGGCCACAGGGGAAACCTCAAATTTGATAACTTTGCTTTCAGCAACACATCCCTAAGGATGTGGTGGAGTGGCTGGAGCTACAGACTTCCTCCCACACTTTTCCAGAAAGACCAGAAATGGCAGGGGCTGAAGCGTCACTGGGTTCATTCCCAGCTCTGTCAGGAACCTAAACTATTGTATTAGCAATAGTAACTCCAGAGCGCCATGTGGAACCATCTCATTTCCTGATCACTATCTTCAGGCAAATGACCTAACATGGTTTCATATTTTTTTTTCCTAAAGAAACCAGAGAGCAGAGAGTAGATATCAAAAGTTAACTGTTCTGCCATAAAACATGTTGACAAGAAGAAAAGTTGAGGGCTAGAACAGCACATGCATGCTTCGGCAGCTCAAGAAAGATCAAAGCACATGTATGGAAGTACTCTAGGTAAAACACTTCAGCTTAACCCTAGAGTATTTACCTACTTTAATCCTATACTTCACTGCCAGTCATTTACACTGGCTTTGTCATTTTAAAAACAGATGTGGAAATTCTAGAGTTGGAGACCCTTACCTGGGTCTTTTACTTTGATGCAGCATGAACTAGGCTCAAACTTCATGCATTAGAGAATTTACTGTAGCTCAAAGGAGGAAAAGAAATTTGAATCGATGAGCAGAAAATACAGATATCTGAATTATGAGCATTATAAATCTGTCTTATATTTGGATACCAAGTGACCAAACAGTGGTGACCAAGGTAACCAGGCATAGTGATAGGAATAATAGCACAGAATGGAGCAGAATAAGAAGATAAAGAAGATTGCAAGTTATCAAAAGTTATTAGAAGCACTTGCATTACTTTGTAATGTCATTTCTTTTGCAAAGAAGAAAAATGTCAGAGGACTACTTTGAAAGTATCTTTGAAGACAAGAGAATGCAGATACATGTTCATATAATTTAGTGAAATTATTGTCATCTGGGTGAGTATGTATAAGTAAATACAAAAGAAAAAGAATAAGAAGAAACTGAATCATAAACTACCAGAAAAGGATTTGTACTTACAATTACAGCATATCACGAAGCAAAGAAAACCAACCAGAGTGTCACAGTGAAAATTGAACAATATAGATTACAGATACCACACAGAGATATTCAAAGGAAAAACTCTTCTAATAATATTGACATTGGGTGTATTGCAAGAAATTTAAATAAGATGATAGTTCTACTATTACAAGTAAATAAAGTACATTTTGTAGATCCATAAGGATTTTCAACCTATTAAGAGCAAATTGGTGGGTCAGGCTTTGATAGAGACAAAGGTAACTACAAGGTTATAATCTCTCATGCTCCCTTTGCTTTAGGAGAGGTGCTATTCCCAAGGCTAAGAGATTTGAGGACCTCAGTGATGAGGGCAATAAACTGCCAGGGGCATTCTCTTCACAAACAACAGATGTGGGAAGTAATGCAACAGTTTAAAAAATGTATATTGTAAACTAAGCATTCACACTAGAAAGCTTTATTTTTAATTATTAACAATAATTATAGATCTTGTTATTTACTGACATACAGTAATGTCACTAACACATACACACCCAAAACAGATACAATGCTCAAACATATACACCATCTCATGATGAGGCTTTCCTAAAAGAAGAAACTACTGTGGTTGAACTATTGGAGAAAAATATGGAAATACCCATGTACAATTAAAATTGGTTTTCTTTTTATTTTAATCTTATTTCCTTACAATAAATACTAAGCCTCTAAGTTATGTTGATTTAGTCCTCACTTCTTCCCAGTCTTCTATGTTGTCTACTAACAAACCATAAAGTTTGATCCTACACGTCCTAAATTGTACTTGAATTAATGATGCCTCATAGAAGACTCCAATCTTCCCTTTCCTTTTCTTCTACCTAAATAGTCCAGTAATTTATTGTGGTTAGTACTGTCTGGAAGATTCTTCTTAATTTCATTCTTGAATACTCTCCCATTACTCGCTATTTTTCATATTTCTTCTCATAATTAAAGTATATTTATTATTTTCAATTTCATTTAAAAATACCAACATCATACATTGAAATATGCAAGACATTGTGACATATTATCTACTATTTCATTTTATCTACTATTTTGAATCATTATCCATTCCTAATATATATATATATATTTTTCATGTTATCAGAATATATGATGTCATGTACATTGCCATTTAAATTTCTATATCCACAAAGCGCTGTTCCTTCTTAAATAGATGAATAACTGAAAAAATATAAGCAAACAGAGCTACTAGTCTTTTTAATAAGAAAGTCTATTCTTAATCTTCATTTGTATTGTTCTTCTTCATTATTTTGTCAGGCAGGTTATTTAACTAAGTATTGACATAATTCTATAATTATGGATAACTTGCATTCAAAAGATGAAGTTATGATTAAATGATGCATTGGCTCTGTGTACATTTTTAGTCAGATCAGTTGTAAAAGAAAGAAAATCAGCAGACAAGATGAATGAAATAAGATAAAAGTATCCTGTTACTATTTCCAGAGGGAGAGGTAGGAGGGTAGAGACATACTGGAAATTTGGTGCTGATGAAATGATGCGAATGCATTTCTAAGAACAGAGGTGAGGTGGTCTAAAACCATTTGTCTTTTCTATTTACCATTGGTCAGTAGAAAACCTAACTAATTCATTTTTAATATACAAACAAACTAGTTTTCAAATGGAGCAAGTTCTCCAGTGGAGTGAAGTTTCTAGTCTCTCACAGGAACTGGGTCAACAATACTGTTCCTGAGAATGTTTTCCAATGTATTACCTAGTTCTTTACAGAATCTTTTCAATGGGTTACATATAATTGAATTACTGGCCAATGTCACCACATGGGAAGCCAAAATCTATCCAGGCTATTGCTAAGGTGATTGGTTCCTCTCCACAAATAGATGATTAGACCCTATCACTGAGGACAATATTTCCCATCACCCAGTGGCCTCAGAGAAGATGATCTGGTACCTCACTAGAGACTTCAACCTTACTAGCTAATGTTTGTGGTACTATGAGGTACTTTGTGCTTCCAATGGATAAAGGTAAAAACCAATTCAGCTAAGAACCCTTTGATCTACAATGCGTCGTGAATTAGCTAGATACGGGAAATAACCAGGCAAGCTTAAGGATAACAATTATAACTTAAATTGTTATAAGGGGAAACTCACGCCACAAGATTGGGAAGTCTCACTTCCTCTGTCCAGCGGGAATCGCCCAACGAGAGAGCAGGCACTTGATCCCTCTCAGCGTTTCTTCCTGGGCTCCAGGAAGTCACGCCTTAACTGGGTGTGATTGGTTAACAGAGCTTCCCCATCAACAATGGTGACCTGCTTGTGGGATACACTAGTACAACACTGACAAAAATGTGGAAATAACCCTCTATCTTATTAGATTTAAGCCCACTTCATGAGATGGAAACCACGGGTTGAGTGGCCAAGAATCTGACAATAGACATGATAAGGACCTAGGAGAAAACAAGAACTGTTTGTCTATTAATTTATGTAGCAAAGAAATAATTCCTAATGACATCCTGCTGTACCCAGAAATCATTGTTTTAGTCAGTCATTATCAGAGAAGCTTTTTCTTGTAAAAGATGCACACTAATACAGAGATTTCCAAATAGACAATGTTCAGAGAGTGAGAGATTGCAGCACACAACACCTGTCTGCGCTGTATGTGCTATCATACAGTTCCCGAGCTTCGGGAAAGGGGCTGGAGGTTGAACATACAAGGACACAAAGACAGACAGAGACACGGACCTCTAGTCACTGGTAAGAAGCCTTTTATTCAATAGCACCATGGAGGCTTATACACCCAACAGTCAAGTGGGCCAACAGGTGAAAACCTTATCCTCTGATCCTCAAGGACAAGGCAACAAGTGCTCGAGAAGCAGAGCTGGTAAACAACTTTGACACAGCTTTCAGTAACTCAAATCAGAAGGAAAGTAAAGATCTCTAGCAGGCCAGGACTCCAAATGGTCCCAACAAGAGATCTTTAAACACTCTGTTCTAAATTGGGTGTCTGCATTGAATTCCTCTCCTTATGGCTCAGGATGTTGTGCAGAAGAGGAGACAGAAAGATTGTAAGAGCCGAAGGGGATGAAACACTAAGAAAACAGAGCCTTAAACACAAAAGGTACTACACACATATGAACTCAGAGATATCATGCAGCCTCCACAGGGCCTGAACAGGACTGAACCAGATAGGATCCAAGAACTGAGAGGGGAAGTGGCCCAAGGTCCCATCTCTACCACAAAACTATGTCCAATGGTCACCTACCCACAAAGGAAAAAATGGTTTCTCCAATGGTGTCTATGGGTATACAAAGTACACCAAATCCAGCCCCTACCCAGCAGTATATGGCCAACAAAAAATTAACTCAGGGATATTTTGAGAGATTGTTTTCATATTTTGGGGTATGTTTTTCCTTACTACTCCTACCAATGGTATAGTTTTTAAGAGTTCTCCTTCCTCCACTTCTGAGACAGAAGTTAAAAAAGACATTTTATTTGATATTACAATGCTGCATCTAAAAGTAAACTCATCATTTTAATTCATTTTGAGGGAGTCTCACTATCTTCATCAGGCTGGCCTAAAGTGCTCAATCCTGCCTCCGTTTATTCCTAGGTGCTGAAATTGCAGACCAAGCACAGTTTTTTTTTAATTTATAACAAAAAATTAAAATCATGAAAAACATTTTGATAAAAATGACCTAAAATTACTGAAATGACAGTTCTGTTTTAAGACAAATTCACTCTAAGTAGTCAAAACAGAAGATTTAAGCTCTCCACGTCTCTTATTTTAAGAGAAACATTACAAACCATAAAAGCATGTCAAGGAGTTCAAGAAATATTGGAATAAAAATGTCAAATTTATTTTAGATTAAGTTCGCTAGGCCTAAGACACCTGGAATGCAGAACAAGGAAAAATGATAGATGAATTATCAAAGAAATGTTTCTGCAACCTGGGAATATTCTGAACTTCAGATGGATATGTAAATAAGTATTAATCGTAAAATAAAACTGATAGACAAATAACTAGAGAAAAAGGACAAAGAATGGAAAAAATGGGATTTTAGAATTTTTCAGTCTATTATCAGCACATATTTAATTATTTAAGAAGCAATTAATCCACGGGCAATGAGACTTTTTCTTTAGAGTTACGAGGTAAATTTATTTTTCATCACATTAAAGTTTGTTTTCCTTTCGGTGGCCCAATCTGTAATTGGTTTATGCTTGATGGCATAATTGTAAATCATGTAAATTGCCAGTAGGTCAAAGTGGGGGTGGGGGAAAATTCAACATACAAAATAGCACAATCTCTCCATGTTGATAATTTTGCTCTTGCTTCCAAAAAAAAAAAATAAGGTCATCCTCTTTCATGGTGTGGTAAATGCTTTCTGCTCTGACATTCTGTACCTGAGGAAAATGGTGGGGTAGTGTCAGAAACAATTTCCAAACATGCTTTTCCAACATTTTTTTTTAATTTTTATTGATATCTACATTTTTCTCTGCTCCCCTCCCTGCCTCTCTTCTTCCCTTCAACCCTCTCCCAATTTACTCAAGACTAATAGCCTTCCGAACATACTCAGTCTACTACATTGTGGCCCCATTACAAAAAAGACATGAAGAACTGTTCTTCCCCGAGTCTTAAGGTACTGTATTCTAATGGCAAAAGTGATTAGAAGACAACATGCTTCCTGTGTGGTAACATGGTGAGAAATGGTGCGATTTGAGGACAGGGAATGGAAAGCCTGAATGGTTTAGTTCCCCAAAAACAAGCAAAAAAGTTGACCTGGGACCATAGACAAGAACTTTGGACACACTCACTGCTAGAAGCTACTATGAATGCTGAACGTCCAAGCAGATTCTACCATCGCTGTTAAACATTAAGCGGATATATTTTCCAAGTGAAAGGGTTTCTAGGGCCTTGAAACAATGGTTTATAAGATAATTGTTGGTCAGTGAAAAATAACACTTCCTTGGTAAAAATCAGTTTGGGGGCCCAGGGCAGTGACTACCTAGTAGAACACATTACTACCCAAACAGGTTCTGTGCAATATGGACCAAAAGATCCATCTTTAAACAGGTAGTTCTTACAGATCCTTCTGGGAACCCTAGTCCTGCTGTACAAGGCCAAGGACCTAATCTTATTCGACAATTTATTTTATGGATTTCTTTCCCCAAATAAGAGCATTTTCATATTAAAGGCTTTGTGTTTAGCTATTTTATGGTTATTTCTAGCTTTCCAGGACGATAAAAGCAGAGATTTATGATGCTGTGGTAAATATTTTTTAAGCTTTTTACATCACAGGAAATCTAAAATAAGGAATTGGTTTTGAAATGATCTCATATTAGTGGAAAAAATGTCAAATTTGATTGTGACAATAATAGAATGTGTAGATATTAACCAAAGTATTTATATATTACTAACTTATATTCTGATAATTTATTATGATAATTAAGTGAAAATATGCTTTCCCTATGATATAACTGATTTTCATTCATAGCAATTGTTACAAGGGAATGGATTACTACCTAGCTTTCCATTGCCAGGCTTGCAATCTGAAACTGCAGGGCAAATTAGCCATGGAGAAAGCATCTCCTCTAGCATGTGTCCAAGAATACCCTGCTACCTGAGGCTCCAGCTCCTAAGAGAAAATAGATTCAAAGTTACTTCAAATGCTGCTTTTCTGAGACCATACATCTAGGTCTGTTTAGTTTAAAGTTCCTAGGTATGTACATATATGAATAATCTATAGATTATTGAAACTATATACAGCAAAAAAATCAAAAGGGATGTTTAACAGTGAACACTAATTTTATTCTTCTGAGGATTATTTATTCAACATTATTCAACAGAACATTAGCCGGGATGTTAAGTACAGCAGATAGAAATAGTATCTGTGGAGCAGAGCTGTTTAGTTGCAAACCTAAGTAGCAGTTTTCTAGAAAGCTGGCTCTAACCAAATATGGAGATTGGCACATTAAAATGTTCCCTTACTTACAGCATTTTAATTAAAGCAAGTTCAGGGGAGAAATCTCATTTTCACAGACATCAGTCATCTGTAAAATCCCTTGCGGTTGGCGAATGCAAATTCACTTTAAAATATACATGCCAAAAGATAGGTAAAGTCTAAGAGCTGTCCCAGTAGTCACTAAATTCTCTGTCTCTTCATGGATGGGCAATTTTAATTTTTAAATGAATTTTCTAAGTTACTAATTTCTCATTTATTCCAGCCTAATTTCAGAATTATTAGTGCACAAGGTTTCTTTCTCTCTAACAGCTCAGAAAATTTTTTTTCTATGACACTCTAAAGTAAATAACCACTAATAGCGATTGAAAAACTTGTAAAGTAGTAAAAAGGGAGATGAGTTTGAGAGAAGCAAATACAAATTAAAGAAAATACAGGTTAGGCAATGCGACTCTTTTTTTTAAACAGCATATGGAATCTTTCTCACAAATGGCAGCAGATCATTGAGAGGAAGAAAGCCTTTGTCACAGAGGTTTGATACTTTTTTTTCTTTTCTTATTCTCAATAAAATAAAAAAAAGGAAAAAAAAGAATGGGTTTTGCTTTGTTTTCCTTTACTCAAGATTTTTTTCTATAAGAACAATATAATTTAAATACAGATATCATTGTGAAGTTTTTTTTTAATTGTCCTAAAGCTGGTGATAATCCTTTTTAGCAGTCAGAATACCCCAGTCAGGCTAGCTATCAATATAGATAGAAAGTAGCATCGAACCTTCTGCCTTGCTCCAGGTATACTGGTTTTCCTGGAATATTTGTTTTCTTCTTTTATTTTTCTTTCCTGTTAGTGCCAGTAAAATTGTACCTGAACAGGAGAGTGCAGTAGGGTATCAAAGGGCTGAATTCACATGTATAAGAGAACATATAAACATGAGACTTCTGCTCCTGCAACATCTCAGAGCCATTTCACTTCTATTGGTGACTAAAACTCTTAGGTTTCCCTATTCTTTTGTAGTGGCCATCCTTCCAGCCCAGGTACGACCACACTCACCTTCCCTAAGTGGATTTTTCCAATTGTACTTGCTCCTAAACCATCCCTCAGTGATTGCCATACTCATTGGAGCACACACTTCTTCACAAAAAAAGAAAAGGCTCCGGTTCCTCCTGCTTCACGCCCGCATGCAAACTGGGTTTGAACTCCTTGAAGGCAAAAGAGCCCAAATCAAACTTTAGCTCCCAGGAATTGATAAAGTACTAGTCACATACTAACTTCTTTCATTTTCAAATATTTTTATTTATTTCATGTGTATGAGAGTTCGCATGAGAATATGCCACAAGGGTGTTTCCAGCTAAGACTCCTAGCAATAGTGGAGAACAAGCCTGAACTAGTCTTCTCCTGTAATCAGAATGGTGACTATCCTAAGTGTCATTAGAGAGCACTCATCCAGTAGCTAATGGAAGCAGATGCAGAGATCCACAGCCAAGTACTGGGTATGCTCTGGAGTCCAGCTGAAGAGAGAGAAGAAAGATTGTATTAGCTGGGGATGTGCGGCAGCAAGATCATGGCAGGGAACGCATAAAGACAGCTCATCTGGGCTCCTGGGAGCTCACTGACTCTTGATCGACATAGGGATCCTGTTTGTGACCTAGACCTTCTGTGTGTGTGTGTGTGTGTGTGTGTGTGTGTGTGTGTGTGTGTGTGAGACAGTTGTGTAGCTTAGTTGTTTGTGGGGCTTCTAGCAGTGAGGTAAGGACCTGTCTAAAGTGTTTGAGTTGGCTTTGGGAACACATTCCCCATGCTGAGTTGACTCACTCAATCTTCATGCAGGGGGAAGAGCTTGGTTCTGCCTCAACTTAAAGTGCCATGCTTTATTGACTCCTAAGGGAGGCCTGCCTCCATCTGAATGGAGACAGAGGAGGAGTGTGGGTAGAAGGGAGGTGGGGGAGGGAACAGGAAAAAAAGGGGAGAATCACAACTGTGGTCAATATGTAAAATAAATGGAAAAATTAATAAAAGAATGAAAAATAAGCATATGCAAGTGCATCACACTTCTGCAGGACCAGCAGAAGTCAGAAGAAAGCACAGAAGTTCTTAGCTGTTGTGAGCCACTGTATCGGTGCTGGGAACTGAACCAATCCTTTGTGAAATCAACAAGTGCAATGAAGTGCTGAGCCATTCTTTAGCCCCATGAATTCTTAGTAGATTTCAAATGAAAAGCAGAAATAACAGAAATTAATTTCCACAGCAATTAAAATAACTGGAGTTCACAGGATAAAGTGCTCATGTGCCTACTTGTATGAGCAATATTTGTCTTGTGTCTCAAATGAACAAACAGAACAGATTATTTAGAAAATGACTATATGAAACAAAACTATTATTTGATACAATTTCATTACCTTTAAGTCATGAGAAGAGATTGCAATGCAACTATCGTCATTCAATAACTGTTCAAAAACTAAAAATTCAGCATTGTGACTAAATTTTGTTTAAAGAATAGAGTAGAGCTTAAGTAGTTCATGTTTTTTCCCTTACGAGTGACCATGTAATATTGCATTCTTAAGACAATTGCATTCTATTTATTAATAGTATTATAACACATGAAATGTTCATTAAACACAAAATTCAAGTGACTAAATGAAACACTATCTTAGTACTTTAAAGAACAAAATATATAATCACTACAATGGCATCAAATAATATATGTGACTAATAGTTTAAATTCTTTGTATTGTGTTTGCTATTAAGGTGAGCACATCTTTACTTAATGAATTCCATTTTTTATTTAAAATGTCACTTCTTAGTTAAATTCTTGTGCAGATAAATTGTTATGAACTGTGAGCATGTGAAGTGTGTGTCATGTGTCTTGTTTCAGTGATTTAAGTTGAATTAAAACAGAGAGAAGATACATACTCTTTATGATAATGATGTGCAAATTAAGAAAAACATGAATATCTTACATGACAAGTTAAATAAGTGTCATTTTCAACTTGTATTTTTGAGCACTGTTATCATGGGGGAAGATTGTAATTTAAAACAAACAGAAAGTCTACAATGTGGTACTTATACTACTAGAGTCATATCACATTATGTAAAAGCCAACATTTTAGTGACACCCATGATAATTGAAGGGATAATAATACCTGTACAGTCACGACCCTCACTAACAGCATGTGTATGACATGTTCCACTGGATAAGCAAGAGGTTTATAGTGAACTATTCAAGCCAATCCTTAGGGTGTTCCATGACAAAACAAATATATTTAAGATAGTATAGAAGTTAAGAAATTTATTTTCTAGTTAGAAGCCACAAAATATAGTGTCCTAAGATATTATGTCAAAGTACTAACTCCATTATTACATATTAAGTATTGATCTGCCAGGCAGTGGTTAATCCCAGCACTCGGGAGGCAGAGGCAAGAGGATCTCTGGAGTTTGAGGCCAGCTTGGTCTACAAGAGCTAGTTCTGGGACAGGCACCAAAGCTACAGGGAAAACTTGTCTCTAAATAAATAAATAAATAAAATATTGATCCAAAACAAAAATCAAATAGCTAAATGACAAACTATCTGAATGCTTTATAAGGAATATATTTATAACATATTATCAATATGGGTTCCTATATCAGCAAAGTCTACTTTCTGTGATGCAGTCACAAGTGGACTTGACAGGTTGTGATGAGACCCTGTGGTTCCAGGAGAAAGAAACCATGTAACTCTAATTATCTATTTTATTGTCACATGTCCTGAGAACAAAGTAAATATTAAATGTAGCATAAAATGAAGTCACAAGCAGAAAAGTAAAACTAACATACCATGGACAGACAGGTTGTCTATATTTTTGTTTTTGTGGGGACTCTCTCAGACAGAAGAATGGAGTCATTTGCGATACCGGAGATGAAAGTCATGTACAATTTCACCTTGTGAGTTTCAATGGGAAACAGAATGCTCACCTGCACCCGATTCTATTTTAACCCTCAGGTAGAACGTCATACACTCTCAGGGAAGGAGCATAAAGAGTAAGCTCACAGCTGCTAATCATGAGATGAAAAGAAACCCTGGTCATTATCTGTGGTGTCATGTTCATCTATATCTGCCCCCTCTATCTGTGGAACTCTCCAGTTTGTAGTTCAATACCAGCAGAGAAGCACAGCTTTCCACTAGTTGGTGTATAAACTCGTTTGTTTCCCGGTTTCCTGCTGCCTGTGGCATAAACATGTGGTGTGAATAGGTACCTGTTTCTATGCTAGATGGGTTATTAATTAATTAATTTGTCTGTTTGTTTATCTCTCTGAATTTTCTGTGTGATTTGCATTGCAGAAGATCACTTTTTTTTTTTTTATTGATTTTACTATCGTAAGAATTTAGCCTGAGCTGCCCTCACAGCAGCTTTGGGAATATTTTTACTCGTCCCCAAGTAGGAAGCAGTGTGGAACATTTGTGCTTTATATTGAACTTGGGCAAATGTTTTTAAGAGTAAATATTGGTAGATTTTTACTGCAGTGCAAGAGCATATGTTCAGTCTCTTTTAGATAAACCACAAGTCTATTAGTATCAACCTATCCTGCCACAAACAAGGCAGACAACAGTTCCCGTCAACACAACTTCTAATGGTTCCTAACACTCTCATAACTCCGAGTCTTGATTCTCACTCTGTAGCCCTAGCTAAGCTTATATTTACTATGTAGCCTAGGCTGGCATCACGTCCACGGCAATCTTTCTATAGCTAGGCTAATAATCACTATATAGTCCAGGCTAGCACCAAATTCATGGCAATCCTTCTATAGCTAGGCTTATACTCAGTATGTAGCCCAAGCTGGCATCAAATTCATGGCAATCCTTCTGTTTAAACTTTCCCAGTGCTGGTAAGTACCAGCATGGAACACAATGCCTGGCTGTTTACATCTTGGCCACTTTCTCCCAGTTAGAGACCAAAAGCTATTCAGTAGGATAATGATTTCCATAAACAGCATTTGCTCTTCCACCATAAGCTAGAAATTGTAAATTTTAAAATTGTTCATAAAAATACATTTAAACTTGCATTTTGCCCATTTATCTACAACTCATGTTTATTTTGAAAGCAGGAAGACATTTTTATAACGCAAAAATTTCTGGCAAAAGTTTATAACAAAGAGGTAAATAGAAAAGGTTAATGGCTGTGCTGTTACAGAGAGGGACACTTTGAAGGAGCCAATGTCAGCTCTCCTCTGTCTAGCGCTCTGGAGCACTCCTGCACTGCATCTCCCAAGCCAGCATTACATCAGACACAGAAGAAAACAGAATTTAAGGAAGTCCCTCAAACTTCTTATTTCTGGAAAGTTCCATTCCTCTTCATCATAATTCACTACTATAATCTCATAAGAATTGTACTATCCATAGCCTAAGGGACCAATTCATGAAAGAAACTGTAGGAGATTATTATATTCTTTTGCTCAGAAACTCCCCAAAACAGTCCCAATTGTGTGGTATAATCTCAGCCAAATACTAGAAATCTAAATCATAAAGACATTGATGTTTTAAACTGAGAGAACAGTCAACTGGCTGCTTTCTTCTAAGTGAACCAATGAACAATATGATGTAGTTAAGTTATTGTATATTGCCCTGGGTTAAATCCATAAGAATCAAATATAAGTTCTAAAGAAAAATAAACCAAGGTCCAGAAAACCAGGTAAAGAATCTTCAGACTGCACCCCTCTCTTCTCCTCTAAATCCAGTCTCCTACTCTTATGCCCAACCTTGTAGCTAAACACTTGCTCCCCCTCCTCTCTGTCCCCAGCTCTAATTGATCAAGCTAAATTTCTCTGTGGCCTCCTCCTTACCACACCATCCCTTTGTCTCTGTCCCCAACTTACAAAGGCACTCCCTGTAAATCTGTCCAAATTGGTCAGGGAAGAATGTAGAAATCTTCAGAGTTCACTCTCCCTCCTGTCCTTCAGCCTATAGTCCATGGTCCCAGAGAAACTAGTTAACAAAAAGAACAGTAAGAGAAGCATACATGGGTCCCCATGGATCCCCCTGGGAAGGGGAAAAAAAAAAAAAACAAGAATTCCTGAGAGAATTGGGAGTCTGGTTTGAAAGGAGAACTGAGAACAGAAGGGGAGGAAAAGGGGAGAAGGGAAGTGGGAGGAGAACATGAGAGAATGGGGATGGGAGATGGGGGAAGGACAGAGAGGGAAAGCAAGGAAAGAGATCTCATGATTGAGGAAGCCATAATTGGGTAGCAAGAAACCTGGCACTGGGAACAGGACAGGCTACTTGAGCTGAAAGGAGTAACAGACATACACCCTAGAACAGGTTTTCTCTAATTGATAGCCACTTACAGATGAAAAAAAAAATCATCATTATTTTTTTTCCTATGGAGTCTCATTGGGAAAACAAACCACTCTTAAAAGCAGGCAGCACACCCAGCAGTAGATAGACAACAGAAAATGAACTCAGTAGTATCTTTGGAGGTTCATGTTATGTCAGGGCATCTTTTTGGTATTTTGCTTTTGTTTTATCCTGCTATACAGGTACTTTCATTCATACTCTGGCTTCTGGTTTGGGGTTTTTAATGGGATTCCTTAGTATGTGAATGAATATGTGCCTATCTCTATATCTTTGCTTCTTGTGCTTTCTCTTTGGGTCTTTTGTTAGTTCATTGTTTTTATCTGATTTGCTTTTCTTATTTTATTTCATTATTATTACATGGATGTCTGCTTTCTAAAGAGAGTTAGAAATGGTGTGGATCTTCTTCGAAACAGGGAGAGGCAGAACTGTGATCAAAATATAATAAATGAGAAATCTATTTTCTAGGCTGAGATACAGAGGGGAAGATCTTGGTGCTGTCTCACGTGTTGTTACAGACTTTGTTGACACCCCATAGGAGGCCTCACAATCTCTCAGGAGTAGATGATATTGGGATGGGGAGAAGTTGAGGGGGAGTGAGAATATATGAGGGAGAGGGAACTGGGATTGGTATGCAAACTATGATTGTCTTAAAATATTTTTAAAAAGAGTCATCTGATAGAACAAAAAAGCAGAAAGATCTACTTTCAATGAAAGAAAACAGAAAAACAAGTTTTTTTGAGAAAAAGTTATAGCTATTGAGTTTGGAATTATCTGTAAAGAATATATGTTATATAAACATACAATGCAATATGAATGTATAATATACTTATATTTGTAAACAATTATTATTACAAAAATATTAAGTGCACAAAAAGGAATTATAACTATACAGATACAGAAGGGAGTGAGAACATCCAAATCTTTTCCTTCTAGAAATTGTTCTGAGCAGATCTGGAATACAGGGCTTGTGTTTACCTAGGCAGAAAGGAATTCTTTTAGGATCTTCTCCATCATCTCTAGGCATCTTCCCTGCACTAGAAATGTGTTAGTTTCTGCAATCATTCTTTTATTTTTTTCTTTCATGTTTCTTTTGAGATAATTAATTGCAACATTTCTCCCTCCCTTCAAAACCTCCCATCTTCCCACCCATGGTCTCTTTCAAATTCATGCCTTTTTATTCACTAATTGTTTTTGAGGTCATATATCTGTTTGTATATACATAACATTCCTGAATGCCACCTGTCCAATATATAAAATATTACTTTATGTATACTTGCTGGGACAAACAGCCATGTGGTTTCCTCTTCTCTTGAAAGAACCGCCTCTTTTAATCTGAATGTTCCTCAGTTGCTTGTAGTTCTCTGTTTAAGGTTGAGACATCATGGGCTTTTCCGTGTCTAATTTGGCATGGGCATTGGTGTCATACTTGCCTGCAGTCTTTCTTCACTGATTATTCTCTTATAGGTTATAGCTGGAAACGCTATATAGTCTTTATCTGAATCATTATCAGCAACAAAATTCCACTTATGTTCAATTACTTTCTTATGAATTTCCAGCATCTTTAAGTGAAGATTATAACTGTGGAAATAATTATTAAACACAAATAGACAGACATTGTTGGCTAGAAAATCCTGGCACCCCTCTGTTGGTGTTCCATGGTAATTCTAGCAATATGAGCTTTCCACATTTATCTTTGATAAAACTTAAATGGGAAGCAAAGGTGTTGGTTTTCAAAGAGGATATTAAAGAAATTATCTAATACAGTATATTAATACATAAGCCATTTCTACTCATACACCCAAGCTTGGCAGACAGATATCTGAATTGTCTTAACACTGTTAAGGTTTGTTAACTGAGCTGGTTAGTTTTTTTAACAACTTGATACAACACAGACACCTGGGAAGCAGGAAGCTCAATTGAGGAATTGCCTGCATCAGATTGACCTGTGGGCATATATCTGTGGCTTTTTCTTTATTAATGATTGTTGTTGGGGACAAGATTATTTTGGACCGTGCCATCCCTGTCCAGATGGTCATGGGATGTATGAGAAATCAAACTGAACGAGCCATGAAAAGCAACCCAGTAACAAGCATTCTCTGCTTCAGTTTTAGCCTCTGGGATACTGCTTGAATTCCTGCCCTGATTGTCTCTCAGTACATTACACTGTAAGCCATACAAACATTTTCCTCTTTCTTTCTTTCCAAAGTTGAATTTGGTCAATGTTTTATCAGTATTGAGAAAGCTAGTTTTTCCAATCAAAGGTTCTTCACTTCACTCAGGAAAGAGTTTATTTTTCCTGCATTTCCCAACCAATTCATTATTTAGGTGAGTTAATGTGGTAACTCACGGGAGGTTATAGAGGCAGAAGTAATAGAGGCATGCTCTCTACTGATGTACTATCCATAGCTTTTTCTGATTGTTTTCTCCTGCAACCCAGAAAGAACCCTATGCCAGTGTGGCCCCCTCCCACACTGGGCTAAACTCAAAAACAAATACTTTACTTACATTTTTGCTTTGTTAGCCAACTAACTCCAAGTAGAACTACTGAAAAATTTCTTTTACTTCGAATTCTTTTTGATATAAACAGCATTATTTATATTTATAACATTTCTATTTCCAGCAGTTAATGAAATACTCAGTATTTTAAATATAGCGATAAAATATGTTTTCAACAATTTACTGAAGCTGCGTATCTCCAAAAATCATTGTTGCTGATGGGAAATATAGCACCAACCTATGTTGTTCATTGCAAAGGCTGACTTTGTCATGTGAGACCCATAGGCGCACTATATTTTCAATAGTGGAATCAATGTACATGCATAGCACTTTGTCTCTTCAGAAATTTAGCATAATTATTCCTGGATTATTGTTATCTCAATGAAACATTCCATCCTACTAGACTTAACTTCATTTAGGATGCTGTTTGTAGAACTGTGTTGTAAGTATCACATGCTGAAGACATCAAAAGTAAATGTCTAGAGGCAATTGCTAAAGCCAAATGTGTATCTATGCCTCAACTTTTAGGAAAGGGCAAGACTGACTGCTGAACATGATGCAGACTTCCCTGTGGCTTTTATCAATGCACTGTACTAGGGTTTTTCTTTCTTTCCTTTCTAAGAGTTATGAATGGAATCTTGCTGATATTACTTCTTACCTATATCTCAGGGGTTGTTCTAGGCTAAAAGTATTAAAAAAACAAATTCATGAATAATTACTGCAAATACAGTGTGCTATATCTTTAAATACTGCTACTCTGGAGCTCTATCAAATTTTACCTGTTCCATTTCAGCAATTTATTTATTAAAATATTTTTTGCTTTGTTATTTAATGAATACTTTTCCCAGTTCTCTATGTACACAGAAATAGCCTCTTCTGTTTTCTGTCTAAGTGTTACTTTATCATCCTGTGACTGAAGGGTCTCATTTTCTCTGATAATAGAAACTGATAAACATTTCGTTTGGTGAAACAGCATGTGTTTCAAAATCATCAAGTATCTACAATATCTAATATTGTGCCATCAAGTAGAATAAAGACTGAATGTTGGAACAGATATGATAATTGATTATTCATAGGCTATTGACTCTTATTCATGAAAAATATTTATTGCATTAAGGGTTCTTATTTGTGGTGACTTTTTGAAGATTTGTCCCTAGCAGATAGCCATGTTGCTGATACCAACAGTACTAAAGAGTGTGAAGCTAATACTACTGTTACAGGTTTGATTAACCTAGAGTTAGTAAGCTTTGCTGGGGTCTATGCTGAGATTAACAGCAATCAATTCTGCTAGTTCTAGAGACAGCAGGATATCAGAGTAACATGCATAAATTAATGGTATTTCTTTAAAAGATTGTATGTATGTGTGTATCAGTGTGTGCTGATGAGAATCATGCTCAGGCCTTTTACAAGCTGGTGACACACTCTAAAACTGAGCTCCACCTTCAAACTAGAGACAATACTTGGAGAAATCATGAATGAAAGTACATAATCATTTACGTTAGAAGCTATACAGAGTAAGAACACATTTCTATCCATGAAGGATGAGACTAAAATATTATTATTTTGTATAAAGTGCTGAGAGAGACAGACAGAGAGAGATAAATGGGGAAAAGTAACAACATCACCTATCTATCTTTGCCTATCCATGTTTATATGTTATCTAAAGTATTTTTACTAGTATAAGTATCCAAGATCCATTTCTTCATTTGCTCATTACTTATTATGCAAATTATATAGATATGGTTTTAGAGTTTATATAAACAGAAATGAAATACTGAACAAAAATTTCTGCCACGGTGGGTCAGCATTCCAATAAGGGAAAACCAATGATCAGGGGAAAAATACAATTCATTTATAATCAATTACATGGTGAGTGAGGGGAAGGACTGAAAACAAAAGGAAGGATAGTAGTCACTACACGTTTTATTAAAGAACTACACAATGTCATCTGCTGGCCGTGATGCCAATGTTTTAATCATGAATTCATTGCAATTACACTTGCCTACATTGAGTTTTCACAAGGACCTTTAAACAGCCAACCATGGATGGAGAAGAGGTTCAAGAGTTCCTTCTGACCTCATTGAACTAGAAGCTGCTGAAAGATTCTGTGTAATGAAAAGTCACTGTCATCATTTAAGTAATGGCTAGTGAACCCAGAAGTCTCCAAATGCACACAGATGGTGCTGCTTACATTCACTGATTTTCAAAATAGAACAAAAACAGATGAGTAAAACAGGAACTTGTATGGAAGAAAGTGGGTTGATAAGGTAGGAGGGAGAAAAGGGAAATATGAGGTCATAACTTTCCTACATGTAAGAATGCCAACAGCAGAAAAAGGCACACAAATACACATAAATTTAACTGGACACAGGCGACATAGTAAGAATATATAAACTCAAAGAGGTGAGAAATTTGAGTGTTTTCCACAACAGTTTAAAGAGACCATTGTGCTAAACTGAACTCTGAAAAAAAAAAAAAAAGAAAGAGGAAAGGAGTGATTATAAGCTGTTGTCTTACTACGGTTTTCCAGGGCTCTACTGAGAACGTTCAGTTTTCTCCTAGCAGATAAGACAGTATATTTACATGGAGCTAGAATATATTATTTATTGAAAGATAAAAGTGAGATGAGTTAAAGTGCAGTTCTTAAATCTTCTGTTCGTCAGGTATTTTTAGCTAATAGAAGTTTGCTTGCCAAACTTCTGAGTTTTGTGACATTTTTTTTCTATCACTTTCCACTATGGTTTAGAAATGAAAAGACTTGAGTCACTTGGCATTGTCTTTTGTCAAGACTTTTTGGCTATTCTCCCTTCGATAGACACATTTGTTATCTACTCATGCCTCTGAGTTTTTGGAACAGTTTGTCGATTCCTGACGAGGAGATGGGATTTTCATAGAAATCTCCTTGAATGTTCAGACCACTTTTGGGAGTGATTACTTTAATGACATTAAGTGCCTCAATCCATTGACAACAATGCTCATCTACTTATTTAATAATTTTAGGACTATTCCCAGCAGTTTAGCATTTTACACACACATATATATATATATATATATATATAGCCTTTAATAAATTTATTCAAAGAATTTATGTTTTTATAAATTATGAACAAAATTGTTTTTTCTTAATTAACAACATGAATTATTCACCTCTAATCCATACAAATGCTTTCTGTAGAATGATTATAACTGTTAAATACTGTTACACTTGTTTGTTCCACTTAGATATTGGTAATAAATTCCATAGGCTCTTCAATATACATACTTAGGTATTCTGAAAATAGGGAAATTTAATTATCATTTTCTTGCTTATGAATCCTTGCTAAAAGTCAAGTATGTTCTCAGAACAAGTGAGAAAGGTATGCCTCTGTTGTCTTTGTCCTAGTCTTAACTAAAAAGAATTTCTGCCTTTTAAATAGCATTTAGTTTTTCTATTCATTTATTTTGTGATTCAGTATAGGCAAGTGTCAGTGTTCTAGAATATGTGGGTGTAGGCCAGAGAACAATTTGAAGATTGGGTGTGTCCTTCAACTATTTGAGTATTGGGAATATATTAGTCCTGGCAGCAAGCACCCTTCCCTGCAGAGTCATGTTGTTGGTCTCAATTTCTTTTGTCATTAATAAATATCAGCTGCATAACTTACTTTACATATTTAGTAACTGTGATCAGGTGGAGAATGTTCCCTTCAATTTCCAGTCTGTGGAGTGTTATGAAAAGTCATTAGACTTGCTCCATTGCCTTTTCTGTATCTATTTAGGTAATCATAACACTTTTCCCATTATTCTAGTAATAAATTAATAAGGTGACTTTTCATTAGTTTATTCATTTTCATTAGTTTATTAAATAATCTTACCTTGTTGGAGAAAATCTTACGTCTTCAAAGGTGACAGTACTTTCTACATTTAAATTGCTGATATTTGCGAAGAGAGTTTGCACATAAGTCATGGTGGATGTTCATTTCTTAATATCTTTGCTTGCTGTCTTTACATTTTATTATTATATTTTATTATTATAGTTTTATCAAGTATTTTTATGTGTTCATTATCTGGAAGAGTTTATGAAGTTTTCTATTGAATCTTTCTTAAAATAATCAATAGAATTTTCCAGGTAAGCCACCAGGGCATGTGTTTTTCTGGGTAGGAAGTTTTAGAATTCCTAACTAGCTTCCTTAGATATTGTACATCTCTTCATAATTTCAAGTTGTTATTTTTGAATTTCTTTTTCTTCTTCCAGTTATGCATGCTCTCCATTCATTTTGAAATTTTGTTCGTAGATGTGCACACACATGCTAATGATTAATGTACTTAACATCATAATGCTCCCCAATAATAGTGTTATTAAAGTATATTTTGAGGCCTTCAAGAGCTCCTTTGTTATTATGTATAAGACAGGCAATTTATATGTTTTTGTTTGGTTTGTGTCATTTAATCTGAGGTGGATGTTTAAATTTTTATTCTGTTAAAAGAGAATTTTATTGCTATGACTTATCTTGAATTGAATATTACTCTCTGTTGTATTGAGTGGTTAACTTAGTTTCATGGTGATGGTACAGTATTAAGCAGTTACATAAAACCAATATAACTATAGAGTCAAACAGAAGTAAAACAGAAACTCGGCACCTTAAATTATGCTGCCATAGAAAATATTCATTGATTTTAGCAAGTATTCCATACCCGTGTCAGGTATGGTAAACAGGAAGCTAAGGATGGAAGACGAAGATGAATTTTAAAACTCTATTTCCCTCCTAATTTTTCAATAAATTAAACTTGTTCAAAAATGTTAAGCAATTAATGAAAAACTGCTTTGCTCTAAATATTGCTCGTTTACTGTAGAATTAGTACTTAAGACTTAGCTCTTTCTCTTTTTCTTTTTGTCAGTAATTGTGTTCTCTCACATTGTTACACATGTGCACTTTGACTTGTTGTCCCTCTTCTGTCTACCCTGTTCTTTTGCCTCCTGCCCCCAAATACTTTCCACGGAATTTCAGTTGTGGTTTTGTCTAGAGTTCTGCAGACCAGGGCTCTGGGCAATTCTGAGTTAGGAAATGACCATCAGAACTGTTGGGCTCCCCAGTGACTCACCTCCATGACTAATCCACTCTTATAATCTAAAATCTGCTAACGAGGACAAATAGGCAGTATGTGGTAGGGCAGTATGAGTTCCTTTCCTCTCCGTGGCTCATTGTTATGATAACTGACTTTTCTGGATAAATAAAACTTCCTACCCCCAAAAAAACACATCTGTGTTCTATTGAAATTGTCAAGTTAAAATCTTCATAAAATCTTCAAAATGTCTAGAGAATGAATACAGAAAAAAATATTCTTGGGCTTCCCGTGTTCATTCCTAATTTAGGAGATGGTGTTTTGCAGCCTCTGTTATTTATGCCCCCACTTTGGTAATGTTCTTTAAGTCCGACAATAGTGATATAAACATCATCTTGGAATAAGCCCAGAGGTTTTACAGATTCTTGGCATCTTTTCAAAATAGAAGTCTTTGTCTCTAGCCGCTGTGAGGAGATACTTCGCTGTTCCAGGCAGAGAAATCTTTGTGGTTGCATAGATAGATATTTAGGGGTTGGCATGATACCATGTCAATTAAACTTACTTCTTAATATTCCAAGTCATTAAATTTATACTGAAACATAATTTTTGAGGATTAACACACTCTTGATGATAATTTATAGCTAATTAATGCCTTAGAATCAACAGTGATTAAGCAATGCTTTTTTTGTCACAGCATATTTTTTATTAAAAATAATTTTTTTTCTCTCATACACTACAACCCAACCACAATTTGCTCTCCCTCTACTCCATGTAGCTCCCCACACCCAACTTTTCAGTCTTTTTCAGGTCCTCTACTTCATCTTCAGAGAAGAGCAAGCCTCCAGGAGATGACAGCCAAATAGGACAAAATAGGATACAATAAGACAAACCAAAAGTCCTCGTATTAATGTTGGACAAGGCAACCCAATGGGAAACAAAGAGTCTCAAGAGTAGGCAAAAGAATCAGAGACCCATTGCCTCGCACAGTTAAGAGTCCCACAAAATATCAAGCTAATATTTAGAACATATATGCAGAGGATCTGGTGCAGATCAATGCATTTTTAATTATATTATATTTATTATTGCCCAGTGTAATGAACTAGTTTCATTATGGCATTCTTATTTATTTATAATATGATTTTAAATCAAATTACCCCCTTATCTTCTTCCATTACTTACCTATTCACCTCTCACTGGTACCCTTCCTAAAATAGCCCCCTTTTCACCTTTAGGAACAAATACAGGTTTACAAACACAAATGAACACACACACATATACACACATGACTTAGAAGCAATAACCATTCAATTACAATAATTTGATAGAAATATATCTATATAGCTGTTTATCTCTAATTGGAAATAAACTTATAAAGATTACGGTAAGAAAAAGCTTATAGGCAGTACTCAGAAATGATACTGAACACCTTAGCGAAGAAAACTTAGGGTCTTGGTTCTACTTCACTATAAAGTGATACAGCCATGCTTAAAGATAACTTACAAGTAATCATGACAAGCATTAAAATAAAACATTTCCTGATATTTGAAAATTATTCTCTACTTTTCAAGTAAGATAGTATTGACTTATAGATAATATGTCTGTTTTTATAGCTGTTTTAAAGATCTGTTTGTCTAAGTGTTACTAAGGTGATTTTAGAGTTTTTCCATAAGTATTTCCTAGTAAACCCTGCCAACATTTAGTTTTACATAGTTCTAGGCCAAGTTGTTAAATTAAACTTGGGCCTAACTGACTAGAAGAATTCTTCTCTAATGGAACTGTGGTACACAGCACACATTAGCATGTTAAATACACTTAGCTCCTTTCACTAAAGAAAGCTGACACACCCCCTTTAACTCAGAGTTTCTGAACCTATTTAGCCATACATCTTCTATTTATTCCTCATTAAAGAATGATTGTTTTCAGTGTTAGGATAGCATGTGCTCTATGGACACATTTAAGGACATCCTACTCGTAGTAAGTATATTTTTTTAATTTTATAACTTGAGAGATAAAAAGTCCAAATAAGTTAGAATATCACAAAAGGTGACTTGGATAGTCACTCCAAGTCATGTAACAACCTGCTAAGATATTTGAAACAATTTAAATCTACTCTTTGCTCAATCTACTTCACCTACTGACTCATTCTGTTTCATTGTAGTGAAAATGTCCAATACGTAAAAATGTGTGATTTTGTTAATTTTGTTATATTTAAGTTTGATACTGGTGTATATGTCTTTGTTCACTCATTAAAGCTTGGTGTGAATGTTTACATATTTATATTTTTGCTATGTCTTTGTGAGCTTTTATTCATTGTGCTTGTATACCTGAAGCTTCCATTTATTTATGTCCTAAGAAGACCTCAGCATTTATGTCTATATACTACCTAAACAAGAGAGCCATTTTAAGCTCAATATATTTGGATACTTTTTAATAGGGGAATACATAAAAATGGGGATAAGAAACAGCTTGTGTAGAATAGGTAACATTATATCGTTAAAACCTGAAGATTAAAGTGTGGAACTGGAAAATAATTCCTTAACTTATTCCATTATTTCTGTTATGTAAGGAATTAATTCTATTGCGTAGTAAGGTAAAGGAAGGGAAATAGAACACAGGGGCCACCACAAACATATGATGTTTGAAGTCGTAGTTCTGGAAGTCGGTTGATCAAATGAATACAAGGTCAAGTAATTCTTTTTAACTCTCATTATTTTCTTAGCCTGTGTGATGTAATTTAGTTGTAATATCATTAAAAATTTATTTCATTGAAAAGGAAACTTTCTTTCTCCTTTCTTCCTTATTCTTTTTAGAGAATATTTTAACAACTTCAAATGTTTTTTTACCAACATGAACTATGAACTGAGTTTAATAATAACAACTAATTTTTATTCTAATAAAGCATACAGTTATTACAAATTGTTTGAGTATGAACATTTGAACACAGAAATCCTGGTTTCCTAAGAGGTCAAGATGAGCATTCTTGGAAACTATATGAAATTCATGTTTCTGTTCAAAGAGTAAAACCCTATTGTAGGATGGAACCACAGAATATGTTACTCAAATAAAAATAAAACATAAGATTCCATAGAAGCTCATCTTGCTGAAGCAGTATAGCAGGAATGCTGGACAGAATCATCTGGTTGAGACTCACAAATGCGAACCACAGGACCACAGAAAAAGTAAAGGATTTTCCTGGCATTATCATGACTATATTCCATTTTAAGGTGGCCACTGTATAAAAGAGTTGTTAATCAAGAAACGCCTGATAAAGATAAAAATGTTAAAAAATATGGATTTACGGAGGGAAAGAAACTGACTTTTCATTAAAAAAAATAGTTGTGGAAGTTTTCTAGTGCTGAGCTAGAACCATCACAAGCTATGCAAACCCTGTATCACATAGTGTGAGAAAAGGGAGGCTTAGTTTTCTCTCCAGGGACTTAGTTTTGTGCTAAGTCTTTTCTTTTGCCTCTTTTGTTTGAGTTTCGGTTTTTGATTTAATTTTTGTCTTATTTTTTACAGGAGAGGCTGCAGGGCAGAGGGCAGATGGGAGGGGACATAAAGATAAGGAGAATCACAATGTATGATGTGAAATCCACAAAGAATCAATAAAAGTAAAGATTATACAGATAGATAGATAGATAGATAGATAGATAGATAGATAGATAGATAGATAGATAGATAGACCTGGAAAGCTAATTTCCAGGCAGAAAAGCATAGGAGGAACTTTCAGGCAGAGATCTGAACTCGGGAAAGCAATCGTGCCCACAGAGTCAGGAGGCAGAGACAGAGGTGGATGTCGATATTTAGTATGTGAGTGTATCTCTGTGTGTCTCTTAGAGTGCATATATAAATGTGTATGCATTCACAAATGTTACATTGT
Organism: Alexandromys fortis; assembly: GCF_014885135.2. Taxonomy (NCBI): domain Eukaryota; kingdom Metazoa; phylum Chordata; class Mammalia; order Rodentia; family Cricetidae; genus Alexandromys; species Alexandromys fortis. Next base: position 2,350,851 of record NW_026067913.1, on the reverse strand, counting down.
TATCCGTGTATGTGTGGATATATGCATCAGTGTGTGTGTTTTGGAAGGAAGGAGTGGATGTTAAGGGTCTTCTGGAACTATTCACCTCACTTAAGGGGACAACTGAAAAGCACACATTGGCTACACAAACTAGCCATGAGTATGCTGTATGCCCCTCTCTGTCTTCCTTCATTGTATGCATGACAAACACGTTACCTGCTGAACTCCTCCTTTTTTATTTATTTCTAGCTGACAGAACATGGAATGGTGCTGCCCAAACTTAAGGTGAATCTTTCACTTTCATTATCTATGTCCACAAACCATTGAATAAATATGCCTAGAGGTTTATCTATTGAGTGATTCTAGATCCTGTCAAGTTGACAACACTGTCACTGCCAATAGACATGCATATTAAGTCTAGCTATTTGTAATTATTAAAGCTTGATATATAAACCAAAACTAATTGATATGCTGATTTTCAAATAATTTAAATGGTAGGAAATCATGACATGGCATTTACTAATCTCTGTGTATGGCTAGTACATGATAAGAACATGTCAATTATTTTCAAAGGTAGTCTGACACTTTTGGTTGAGTTAGTTCTGTATGTCTTTAAAAACAACAGATTCAACAGGTGGCATGGAATCCCTCTGACTCAGGGAGCTCAAGCAAGAGAATCTTAAATTCAAGGCTTTTCAGAGATATAATGCCAGTCAAATCAAGCTCTGGAATCTTAAGGTGATCCTACCTCAAATTAAAAACGGGTTGAAGGTGTAGCTCATTGGTAGATCACTCACTGAGCACACACAAAGTCAGGGTTGGAGGAGGAGAATGAGGGAAGAGGGAAGGAAGGAGGATAAAATAAAATGTCCTTCCCCACCGCCGCCTCCCCTTTCCCTCACCCTCCCCCAACCAAGTCCCCCCCCCTCGTCAGCCCAGGACAAGCCAGTGAAGAAGACCCCACCAGAAGACAAGGAAACCTGACTTCCAATGCTGGCAAACAGAAATAAAGAATCTTAGCCTGGAGAATGAAATATACCTTAGACTAGAATACTGGCATTGTGGTTTCTTTTTAAATGAACACAAAAGGGTATTTGTTGGGTTAAATTGTTAGAACTTTCTTTCAAACACAGCCCCCAAATTTTCTGTCAAGTAAGGATTTTGTAATTTTGCATGAGCTTGTTGACTCACCGTTGTTATAAGGCTCAGTCCTTGCTGTCCGCAGCATTTGTTATGATATATCTATTGTAAGGATTTAAATTTTCTTGCTTTTCATTACGCTGAAAACACCATACATGCTAGGAGTATTGTTACTCTCTATTCCTAGTGTCCTACATTTTGCCTGATGTGAAGTCATTCAAATAAAAGTAGAACTCATTACCAAAATAGTAAATTGAAGTATGCATCACACAGAGTGGGTAAGCTACAAAACTCACTGGGAAAATATGTCATAGCATCACAATATTTAGTCAAAAGTTCTGGGTTGATGTCCACTTAAAAATATCTTATCATTAGGTTTAACAAAGGATTCCTCTTTCTGTGTATTCACACCCAGTTCTCACTTCCTCCTTAAATGAGGTCACAGAAACAAAGTTGAAAGGCCAAGTGTTTCTGTGCTTAGAACACATTCTCCAAACAAAACAGTGTCTTCTGCTTGCCTGTAGACTTCACTTGCCCTAAGTGCCCCCATGCCTTGATGACTACAAACCTGTGTTGGCAGTGAAGACTATGAAGTAGTTGTAGTGTATCTGAGATGTCCAGGTCATTGTTCATTTGAGGAAGAGGATCTTTTAAAGAATGTAAATGTTCATAGTAAAAGATTTCAAGTATATCATATGACTCAAAGATTTGTTGAGGCAAGCGATTTAGTAATGCTGCTAACTTACGCATTCTGTGTAAGTCAGGGCCAGATACAGTGAATATGTATTGATGCAAAGCTCAGCTCATGAACTTAAAACCATGAGACACAGACTCATAATTTATTAAAAGCCATCATGTTCCAGGAAATATGATGAATAATCCACTCTCCAAACGCCTGAGAATGAAATGCAATGCTTTTGCAGCAGACAGACTTCTGCTGAATCCACATGAAGGCTCCTCATGTATATTTAATAGCAAAGCTGGCTGTTTCATGCAGACATTCTCTGAACAGAGATAAAATGAATAGAGCAGTATGAGAAATGAAAGATAGCTGACTACAGAGAGATCTAAAATCATAAGGGAAGAATGGGATTCAATGAAGGCATCAAATCAAGTCAGAGACAGCACAAGAGCAGGTTCAGAAGGCTTGATAGATATTTAAGATAAAATGCAGAGTAACTTCTACCTTAGTGAAGGCAATTTCTTGCTTTGTGAGTCAAGAGTGGCTGTTTTTTCTCTAACTTTAGAAGACCCAGAGAAAGAGGTGAAGTTGTAATGCGAAAAGACAAAGGCTAGGACCGAATAGACAGCACACTTCCAAAGGTGACTCATATGGCACAATCTACTCGCCTGTTCATTGTTTCATATAATTCCATTTGTGGTTGTATCTTATACCCTCAACTGATAGTGCCTTCCAGAGGGAAGGTTAATAAGGTACTAAGGACTGATCTAGTAAAAGCCTATCAAGAAGTTCTCCTGTAAAATCTTGTCTTGGAAAAGGCAAATTTCGTCACAAAGAATTTTTCCTTAAGAACAATTATTAATGACAACTATCATAGTTCAAAAGCATCAGAAGTTGTCTCCAATGTGATGAAAATAATCCACTGTTTAATTCACATCTTTATAATTCTGCTTTGATGGAACTTGTTCTTATGGGGAAGAGTATTATGTGTCAATGTTCACAGAGTCTTGGAAGGTGAGTTTAGGGTTTTCAGAGGTCTTAATGGTCTGACTCAGTCTTAATTAGGCAAAGAAGGGAACTCTGAGCTATGCACAGCTGTTGCGCTGACTGGCTTTCAGAATGCAAGTGTTTGCTAAGAAGGTTGGCTGCACAGCTGCAGAGGGATCTCTTGCCTAGGTGCTGCCTGGCTTTAAGGCAAAGCTTCCTGAGCCTTGGCCTCCACACAGTTCTGTTTTTGAGCTTTACTACCATAGCATTCAGGCATGAAAATGGATGCTACAAAGCAGGTTAGAATTCTGAAAAGATGAAAAATTAAAAATATTTTCCAAGCATTAGGATAGATTTTGAAAATAGCGAAAACCGAATCTTTAAATTCCGTGGTAAGTATCTGCAAACACAAAAATACAAAGCTTTCATGAGAGAGATTGTTAATTTGCATCTAGAAGTCTAGAAATTTAATAGAAAATTATCATAATGACCTCTTAAACTTAGATGCACTCAGAATATAATGCTTAACTCTCTTCCAGTATGAATAAAGTAGATATCTCTGGCTGTTTTATATAAGCAATGGTCAGAATATCAAACAAGTAACTATACATTATACTAACACAGCATGTACCCATAAGTAATTTGAAAATATATATGCAAACTAGGCATGATAGTGAACACCTATCATCCTAGAACTAAAACAACAACATAAGAAATATCTTAAATTTCAAACAAATCTGAGAAATGAAGAAGACGGCATCTAGTAAACACAAGGGCTGGGTGCAGAGCTCAAACGTATTGAGATGACCGTACAGTTTTTGCTTTTCAGAAAATTTATATGGGTTACATTTATCAAATTAATAGCTAAGTAACAATCCACTCTTTAAATATTTTCCTTATCCATTTATCTGTTGAGGGATATCTAGGTTTCCAGTTTCTGGGTATTATGAATTGAATAGCATTGAACATTGCTGAGTAGCAGTCTCTGTGGTAGGATGAAGTATCCATTGGTATATGGCTAAGAGTGGTAGAGCTGGATTTTGTAGTAGATCCATTGCCCTGTTCTTGAGGTATCATCACACTGATTTCCATTGTGATTGTACAGTTTTGTATTCCACATGTCATGGCTTCGTAGTTAGTGGTAATCTGCTCTCATTCTGTAGACTGCTGCTTTGTCTTAATGATGGTGACCTTCCTTAAAAAAAAATCAGGTGTTCATAAATGTTCTGATTCTTCTTTGGGTCTTTAATTCTATTTCAAAATTTGTTAGCACAGGAAATTTTAAGCTCTCTTAGATTTCTGTGATTCTGCATAAAATTGAAAAGTACTCCTTCAAAATCTGTGAAGAATTGTGTTGAAATTTTGGGGGGGGGTTGTATTGGATTTGTAGACTGTTTGGGGTGGATGGCCATTTTTACTGTTTTAATCCTACTGATTCTCCCCAAATCATGGGAGATCTATCTGTCAATATCGTTCCCAATTCTTTTTATTTCTGTTTTCCTTTTGTTTCTGTTTTGTTAATTTCAACCCTGAGTCTGATTATTTCTTGCTGTCTACATATTTTAGTTGTGATTTATTTATTTTTTCAAGAACCATATCACAGATCACAGGGGTCACCTATCAGAAAACACAGGTGTTGACATTACAAATCCAACCAGGAGCAAAATTATAGTTATGAAGTAGCAGCAAAAATAATTTTATGCTTGGGTGAGCACAACATGAAGAACTGCACTGTACTGAAGGGTCACATCATTAGGAAGACTGAGAACCACTGCTGTAGAGCTCTCAGCTGGGCCATTACATTGCTGATATGAGATCACTCAAATTTTCTGTTTGCAGGCACTTCTTGCCATAAACTTTCCCCTTAGAACCACATGCATTGTGTTGCATTGTTGTGTCTCATTTCATTCAACCCCAGAAAGTCTTCAATTTCCTTTTGATTTCTCACTTTTCATTCAGTAGAGATTTGCTCAGTTTCCAAGAGTTTGTAAGCTTTCTCTTGTTTCTGCTGTAGATATCTAGGCTTAATACATGTTGTTTGAAGAGGATAGATAATGTTATCTTAGTTCTCTTGTTTCTGTTGGGACTTGCTTTCTTTTGTCAGTTTTGGAGAAAATTCTATGAGATCTTATGAAGGTCTCATATTTTTTGTTTTTAAGTGATATGGTCTGGAATTATCTGTTAGATTGTCTAGATGATTTTTCTGTTGGTGAGAGTGAGGTACTGAAGTCTCCCACCGGCAGTATGTAAGGGTTAATATGTGATTTAAATTGTTGTAGAATTTATTTTACAAACTTGGCTGCCCTTATGTTTGGGGTATATAAGTTAAGAACATCCTCATGGTGGCTTTTTCCTTTGATGGGTATGCAGTATCCTTCTGTATCTATTCTGATTAGTTATAGTTTGGCCTATTTTTTCAATTATTAAAATGGCTACACCAGTTTGTTTTTTATGTTCATTTTTTGCAATAAATTTTTCTGACCCAATCCTTTACTTTGAACTGATATCTATCCTTATTGTTAAGGTATGTGTCTTGTATGAAGTAGATGGATGGGTACTGTTTACACATATATTCTGTTGGTAAGTGCCTTTTATTAGGAAATTGAAAACATTAATTTTAAAAGATATCAATAAAAATATTTATTGATTCTTATTAGGTTGTTGTTCATTGTGGTGGTGGTGGTGGTGCTGGTCATGGTGATGGTGGTGGTGGTGGTGTGTGTGTGTGTGTGTGTGTGTATGTGTGTGTGTCTGCATTTCTCATCTTATTATTTGCTCTTCTGAGACTATTTATTCTTTGTGTTTTCTTGGGCACAGTCAACTTTTCAGTTGGAGCTTTCCTTCTATCACCTTCTATAGGGTTAGGTTTATAAAAATATATTGCTTAAATTTTATTTTATCAAGAAATGTCTTATTTTCTCTACTGATTGTGGTTGGAAATTTTATTGGCTTTAGCAGTCTTGGCTGGTGTCTTTTGTCATATCTAGTTGGTACAACATTTGTCCTAGCCTTTCTAGCTGTTAGAATCACCATTGAGAAGTTAGGGGCTATTCTAACAGTTCTGCCTTTATATCACTTTGTATTTTTCCTTTGCATATTTTAATATTCTTCTTTGGTCTGTATGTTTAGTACATTGATTATTGTGTGTTTAGTAAAATTTCTTTTATGGTCTAGTCTATCTTGTATTCTGTTAATACTTGAATCTTTATAGACATCTCTTTCTTTAAGTTATGAATTTTTTTTTTTACTTTGTCTAGACAATTTTCTGTGGCTTTGATTGGGTTTCTTCTTCCTCATTTGTTCCTAGTATTCTTAGAGTTCTTCTTCTTCTTTTGTTCCTACTATTCTTAGAATTCATGGTATTCTGTTTTCATGGATGTTTTGTACTATGATTTTTAAAAGTTTTGCAGACTTAAATTTTTTGTTGACAGTATCTATTTCTTCTATTGTGTCTTCATTCCTGAGATTCTCTCTTTCATCTCTTATATTCTGTTGGTGAGGATTGCTTCTGAAGTTTCTGTTCTAGTTCCTATTGATTTCTAGATTTCTGTCAGTTAGAGGTTTCTCTATTGAGTGTACTTCCATTTCAATTGTTCAAATGTTTTATTAACTTCCTTCCATGGTTTGTTTGTAGTTTTATTAAGGGATTTATTCATTCCCTTATTAATAACCTCATTTTCATAAAGGCCATTTTAAGGTACTTTTAAGGTCTTTGTCTTATACTCTTTCTTTTTTGGGGGGGGGGGAGTTCATGGCCTGCACTGATATAAATGTTGGGCTTTCATATTGTCATGGCTGTTATTGATTTGCTTTTTAGGCTGGTAGCTAATGCATCTGGGTTTGTGATAACTATAACTCTAAGGACTAGTATTTGGTCTTGTCTGGTCTTGTCATTGTTGCATATGTGTTTGGTGGCTTAGTTTCTATTAATTTCTCTGCTTAGGATTGTATGGTTGTTATGTGTTTCATATAAAGAATTCCACTGGGATCCTGCTTGGTGTGGTCACTGGGGGTTCTTGGTAAGTGTTTCTAGCTTTTCTAAGTTAAACTTGAAAATGAGGATGGGCTGGGAGTCCGGAATGAGTGGTTCCCCATGAGGGAAGAAAGAAAAAGGCTACACAGAGAAGTATATATGTAGTTGTAACATGATGAGTTACCAAGAGACTGATACATGTGAAGGTGAAAATACAATTGGTATAAATAAAAAATTGAATTCTCAGTTTGTATAATGTCAGATTTTCACTGTTTTTTCATAAATTTGATCTGTGTTTTTAATATTCTTAGGATAAAAATTTGTAGCCCTTGTGATTTCTCCTCTGCTTTTCAACAGACAAGCCCACCAGATATAATGAATATAACTACAAGTTTGATAAAATATCATATGCTGCTAAATATATAAAACATTCAACAGCTAAGAAATTTTAATCAGAAAAGGACAGTGCAAGGTACACTGTGGACCACTAGCCATGAACAAAGGAATAGATTATTTAGAAGACTTTCCTATCTGTCTTATTTGAATAAGGGAAAATTTTATCTTTGCCTCTAAACATATTACCCAAAACTTAGTATTTTGGGCGAGAGCAAATGCTTAATCTTGCAACTCTATTGAAAATAACAGCAGTTAAGTAAAACCCATTTAGTCACCACTTTTGAGGTCTAGGATGACCTTGAAATTTAACTAAAGCACAAAGCGTAATTTCTCAATTCTAGATCATTACTAAATTAAATTTGGTACTTAAATAAATGCGCCGATTCAGTTCTAATAAGCTGGAAGAGTAGTAGAAGATGAGACAAGGAAGAACTGCTTACGTCTTTGAAATAATGTGTAACTCTTCTGATTGTGGGTGTGTATTTCATTCAATACTCACATCTGAAGTTTCACTTTCCTACATCCTAGAAACCGTCCCCAGAACTATTTCGTGTAGTTATATTTATAGCAATGACACTAATTTATAGGGCCATATATAACCATTTTCTCATAGTCCTCCCCAGCTACTGATATAGGACTAATTTAAATGACAAAAATCTAAAGCGGGACTGTGCCATATTTCTAGTTTCTTGAACATAAAACTTTGTTCGGCTTCTCAGAGTTAAGATGACGCAGAATGCTTCTTCATTAAGTGCTCAGTAAACTATCCATGCTCTCTGTCAGGCCTAAGTCTGAGAATTTCAGGATATGGTAGGATAAATTACATTCTATCCATGTCAATAGAATTTATATAATAGATGCACTTATAAAAAATTGGCATCAGTATTACTGTTTCTCCATTTTGTTGATATTTCCTGGATTGTAACATCTGGAAGCACCTGAGATCTTTCCTTTTAAAGTGTTGCTATTATTTTTGGTCTATAGAATTACAATGAAAATTTCTAAAGTGTCACAAATGAGTAATTTTTCATGAGTAATAATAATAAAAAGTTGAACATCTTTAATTCTGCTTTGTACTCATATACCTAATGCAATGTCACCAGACACTCTATAGAACAAAAGATTGACATGTTAGTTTTCACCAACTTTTCCTCAGTGTCACAATATTCAAAGTATGTCAATACTCACTCATATTTTATTTTCTACAATTAAAACACCAACATTGTGGATGACTAATATTCATTATCAACTTGATGGGATTGAGAATTATCATAGAAATTCACTTCTCAGAGTCTGTATGAAGGTAATTCCAGGAAAATTTAACAAGCAGGAAAAATAGATGCAGTCCTATTGTGACTGAAACTTTGTGTTATGTTGTAATTTTGTACTGAATATAAAAGGTGAAAGAGCTGAACACAGGTACAGGGTTCCCTCTTCCTCATTGTAAACACTGTGTGACCAACTGCCTGAGTTTCCTGATATCATGTATAACTGGTCATGATATACTAAATACAAACGTTTAATATAAATTCTTTCTTATGTAAATTATTTTGATTGGGTGTTTTGTTAAAACAGCATAAAAGTAACTAAAATACATAAGTCAAATCTTGACTTTTTCAGGGACCATAGTCAAGATAACTACCCTGCTCTGTTTTTCTCATCTTCTCTAAGGTAGAAATTATTGTATTATACACTTCAAAAGGTTTAGACAAATTAATTTTTTACATGAAGAACTTAATAACCCTATAATTACATTTTATAATTTTTTAAACTTATTTTTAATTTTGATAATGCATTATCATTTTTATTCTCACAGTCTCTAATTAGCTCATGCTACGGCTATGTACCCATTAAAATGATTCTGCGGTTGCTGTATGCCTATTATGGCCATCTAGTTTTCACCTCACATTGTTTACAAAATGAGTCCACTATATATTAGGTACGAAGCATGACTTGCCTAACAACATAGCAAATTGTCATAGCATTCAGGAGCATCATTATCCCCAACCAGTGTGAAATATTGTAAATGCCGAAGCTCTTCGAACTCAAATAGGTTGCTGTACACCATACATACCTTTCAATTTCAGATTCCATGATTAACGATTATCATAATTTTCAATTCTTTAATTCACTTATGTTGAAGGGATCTGATCCAACTGTTACACTAATAAACTTGTCTTACCTCTAGTGATGTACTTAATTACTTATGAGAAGTGGAGGCTTCTTTTCTGTGCTTCCTAGAATTGGGAAATATAAATTATATATTTATCATTGGGAGTATAAATAGTGTACTTATATATACAACTTCATGAATGCATCTATATGATTCTCCTGTGTATGCCTCCATATTCCATTATGTCCATTAGTATAAGAACAAAATTTATGTCTTTGGTGAATGTTAACACAGATTAAATGGGGTGGATACACAGAAATTTTCATCCAAAGAAACATAGGAATGATAATAAAAAGAATGCTCAATTTGCTGAAGTTTTAGGTAGTATTAGGTTATTGTATTTTCTACCTAGCCTCTAAAAGTTAAAGGAATAGATGATCGCTTCTTGACACTCTACCACCTTATAACATTTGTCTTCTTTATGTCTCAACCACATCATATATTATTTTCTAAAGTCTAAATTATCCTTTTTCTTGTCTTATCTATTCTGTGATCTCCAGACATGTTTCTTATTTCTTTCCTGTTTTTCCCCCATTGGAAGAGGAAATACTTTTTTATTGAAAATATAATTTTAATAAAATATATTTGTATTAAAGTTTCCCCTTCCCAACACTTTCCAGATCTTACCCACTTCCCTGCCCACCGAAATCCACACTCATTCTTTCATTCTCTCATTAGAATAAAAAGCAGGAATCTAAAATTATGAGGATTGATTATGATGATGATGATGATGTTGAGGAGGAGGAAAGAAAAAGAAAAATAAGGAGGAAAAAAATAAAAAGAAATGAATCAGAACAGAAAATGAAAATAGCCAAAGAAAAATCACAAGAAACATATACAGACACCGAGACACGTACTCTCCCTCTCTCTCTCTCAAACACACACACACACACACACACACACACACACACACAAAACAACTCAACAAAAGTAAAACTATAAACCATAATAGATAAGCAAAGGGAACCTGAAATGACTCTATCCTATAGCCATACTGATGAATATCTTCTGTATCACCTTAGAACCTTCATCTGGCGATGGATGGAGATAGAGACAGAGACCCACATTGGAGCACCGGACTGAGCTCCCAAGGTCCAAATGGGGAGCAGAAGGAGGGAGAACATAAGCAAGGAAGTCAGGACCGCGAGGGGTGCACCCACCCACTGTGACAGTGGGGCTGATCTATTGGGAGCTCACCAAGGCCAGCTGGACTGGGACTGAATAAGCATGGGATAAAACTGGACTCTCTGAACATGGTGGACAATGAAGGCTGATGAGAAGCCAAGGACAATGGCACTGGGTTTCGATCCTAATGCATGAACTGGCTTTGTGGGAGCCTAGCCAGTTTGGATGTTCACCTTCCTGGAAATGGATGGAGGGAGGAGGACCTTGGACTTCGCACAGGTCAGGGAATCCAGACTGCTCTTCAGACTCAGAGAAAGGGAGAAAAGAGTAGGGAGAGCGGGAGAGGAGTGGGGGAGGGGGAGAGGAGTGCGATGAGGGGGAGGGAAATGGGAGGCAGGGAGGAGGCAGAATATTTTTTCCAAAAAAAAAAAAAAATACCCAGACAAAACACTGTGCGTCACAATGCTTCAGAAAATGCCATTGAATCTATTTGGTGTTGGCCGTCTGAGCATGGAGCCTGATCTTAAAGGTGGGTTATATTCAGTGAGATTCTTTTGGAAAATAAAAAATACAAAAGTAGTCTTTTCCTTTGAGAGAAGTTATCAATTAAAGATAACTTCTCAGTAATGGGTATGTGGTTGTTTCCACTTCCCCTCTCAGTACCAGAACCCTTTCTGGCTGATACGTGTACATGTTTCCACTGTTTCTATGAGTTCAAACCTGCGTCACTCCTACTGTGTCTAGAAGGCCTTGTTTTCTTAGTGTCTTCCTTTCTAGTTACAATCTTTCTACCTCCCATTCCATAGAGTTTCCTGAATGGATTGTAGCTGTGACCCTAACAATAACATCAACTTTAGAGTTTAGGATCAGGCAGGATCCATCCATTGTAGAGAAGTTGACCTTTATTTCTCTGTGTTCCTAATACATAGCACAGCTGTGGCCTCAGTGACCAGAATGTGAATATCACTCATAAATATGGTTCCTATAACTCCACCATATTTATTACCCAACTCAAATACAGAGTTTTTAATTGAATTTTCTTTCAAAGTTCTTTTATTTTATATTTAAAAGTGTTTCTCAGCTAAAAATTTAAATATTCTTAGTTATTTTTTTCACTACTGCCATCCCTCTATCTATTCTAAAGAAAAAAACAAACATAATCATTCTATAAAACACATATCCTGTAAGAATTACTGTGTTAGTCTGTGGAATGGACTTTCCTACCTCACTCTTAACAACATACATCCCCCAAACACACAATATGAATTTTAAACTTTAAAGCACATCATTTTACATATTTTATCAAGGTGCTCAATTACAGTTATACCTTGAAACAGTCAAATATCTAAACTTAAAGCTCACAAGAAAATTCTGAGAGACAACGTCAAACAGGCTCAGTCAATTCACTTGCTGAATAACAAACTTATGCATTGTCTAAGAGCCAGTTTTTAAGAATTGTTTCTTTCTGAAGTGGTTCATTTCTTAAAATGTGTAGGACAGGTGAGGGCAAGAGAAATCCAAAAGACTGAACCAAAATATAGCCAGGAAGATTGCCAACCATTAGGTGCCTATGTTAGGACATTCTTAGAGGACAAACAGCAACTACATCCCTTTGTTTTCCAAAACCTAGATTACCTGACTCACCTTCAGATTCTGTCTATATTTTCCTCTGATTCTCAGATATTTTGATTCCATTGTTTCTATGATATTAATCCCACTTTGTCTCAAGATTCCTATCTGTTGTTCCTTTGTGTTTAATGATCCTTTCTTTTGATGTTTCAACTCTACACTTATTCTTCATTCAAGTAAAAGGTCAAAGTTATAATATCATATATTCAAAGATGGTCTTCCAGAGTTTCATCTAAACTAACATTCATAGCTGGTATAAGAGNTTAATCCCAGCACTCGGGAGGCAGAGGCAGGGAGATCTCTGTGAGTTCGAGACCAGCCTGGTCTACAGAGCTAGTTCCAGGACAGGCTCTAAAGCCACAGAGAAACCCTGTCTTGAAAACCAAAAAAAAAAAAAAAAAAAAATCATACTACTAGCTTATTTATTTTATCATCATGCTTACAAGAAGATAAACTCAATTTGTAAACAGAGTTGATTTTGGTTTTCAGTGTGTCTCATAGCTAGAAACATGCTTGGTACATTTATATTTTGAATATATTATTGTACCTGTCCTTGTACTTAATGGCAATTTAAAACTAAAGCACTACCTTTTAGTCTTATATATTGAATCAGTCTCATTATTTTTTAACATTTGCTTCTTTATATATAAGCTTTCAAAATGCTTGGAACTCAGTTTTCTTTTTGGTTAATGACTAAGTATTTCTGATTCTAAAGATTTCAACCAATCAGAATGTTAAGCCAGTGCACAGAAAACCCATTGAACTACCTTGCTCCATGGGTGGTAATATAGCATGTTGGAAATATGAGGAACTCTTGTGTGCCTATTTCTTGGTGGAAGAGAAAAAACAGCCAAAAGCACATGAGTTTTCCAAAATTGCCATGAAAACCTTGTTGATTTTAAAGAAAACAAGTAGGTGTGTGTGTGTGTGTTTTATATTTATACAAACCAGAACAGCTTTGAAGCTAGAGAAAGGCTGTTTAGTATGTGTTACATGTATGTGGTAGTGGTGAACTAGATGCCCAATTTGCCAAAGGTAAGGGAAGTGCCTCTTCCTGCCAGGTAGAAGAAACCCATTCCATAGGTTTCTGAGGTATTCTTGGTGTAAGCATCTGTCTATCCAGTAGCAATCCTTCTGTTTCACCCTGTCAATATTTCAGCCTGAGTTGAGCCCAGACAGATATTTTGGATATTGTTAGTGGAATTCACATTTGTGTGACTTAGGGATGGAGCATAAATATTTGGGGTTGACATGCTGAACTACATTGAACACATTATACATAAACGTGTTTGTTATACATGACAGTGTTTTCCCTAATTCAATATAAATGTTGTAAAGCAGTTCACTAAAAGTAGATATCATCATAATTTAAGTGTTCTTCAATAGATTCAGGTTTTAGAAGCCAGTTTCCTAGATTACATTTTTTTATTAACACAGAACCTCAAAGAATAGCAAATTACTGAATTCTCTAATACCAAGGACATGGTTAAATAAAATGGCTTTATAGAATTTTGAAATTATTACTTATGAAGAATTGAAACTAATCATATGACAGAAAATAAATAAAACATTGTAAATATTATGATGAGGTAGGTTACATTATTCTCTTAGGTATTTCTGACATAACAGTAGGATCATTACTTCTGGAAATAACTGGATATATAAATACTTACTCATGGATATATAAAACCAAGATATATTCACAGATAATCGAATGTTTTGAAAGTTATTGTGTATATGTATCTCTGTGTGGTACCTGTGTGTGAGTTAACATGTGTGCATGTATGTGCACACACTATCATTCTTCATCAAATTACTTGAGACAGGGTCTGTCCATGCACCTGAACTTCCTGATTTTCATCTAGACTAGCAGTGCAACAATCCTCAGTGAGCCGCCTGTTTCTGCTCCTTCCTCCTTTGCTGCAAGCACAAGTGTGCTGGCATATTTGCATATTCTAAGTGGGCATTGAGCTTGTGAACCTGATTCTGCATAGATGCATTACAGGTGCTAGTATATATTGAGCAGTGCTCTTAGCCTCTGGGTTTTAATTTTCAAAGACAAATCTTTATAGCTAGTTAATCACAGCATATTGAAGGAATACAAATTACAAATGCATGTTTTATAATTCTTGATCATATCTTCCAGCTACTTAGTAATATTAAAATCAAAAAAACATTTGCTACATATGTAATCAGATATAATGAATACCAGATGATTAAACACGATATAATTAATGCCAAATATGCAAAGAAGACATACTCCAAAATAAAATCAGAATGATATAGATTATTTTGATTTTCATTATGTATCCTAAAAGGTTAGTAATCCAAAAAGCTGAGGTGAGCTGAGAAACTCCAGACAGGAAATATGGCAAAATGCATGATTTCTGGACACGACAAGCAGGATACAAGAAAGAAAAGACTGTCAAATTTTACCAAGACAGGGTAAGATGATTTTGAGACATTTTCTCCTTGTGAAAATGGTCTGTCAGTTACTTTAGGCCTTAGTTAAAATTGGTGCTCCAATGTGTGCTATCTAAATCAACATAAAACCTGAGAGAACGTCTAGGGTAAAAAACAAACAAACAAACAAACAAAAAACAGCAAAAACAAAAACAGTCAAGCACGGCTTAACACCATGGGTCCTTTTAGAAAAGTTTTCCTGATTTAGCAGCAGCACAAAAAAAAAAAAAGCCACACGGTTTTGAAACTCAGCTTTCTGGGTCATGCTGCCAGCGAGGACTCCACTCTTTGTGGAGATTCAGCCACAGAGTATTTAAATGGTTTCTGTGATCAGAGTGCTCCAACTTGCATAATGGCAACCTAGACCCACTGTGTGCCTAATAATGCAGCAATGTACATGGCTCTCAGAGGCAGTGAACAACTCCGCCATGCTGGACTGAACAGAGCAAGCAGGCAGACCTGTGTTTGTGCTAGCAACAATGTTGCTTAGGTTTTTAAGAAGCACTTGCTTAGCATTTTAAGAAGTCATCTTGGGGAAGGTTGTTTCCTAATTTTCTGAGAAATTGCCACACTGACATCCAAAGGAGCTGTACCAGCTTGCACTCCCACCAGCAATGCAGAAGTGTCCCCTTTACTCCGAAACCTCTCCAGCATAAGTTGTCATCAGTGTTTTTAATCTTGACCATTCTTACAGGTGTAAGATGGAATCTCAGGGTTGTTTTGATTTGCATTCTCTGATGACTAAGGATGTTGAACATTTCCTTGGGTGACTTTCAGTCATTTTAGATTCCTCTGTGTAAGAGTTCTCTGTTTACATCTGTACTCCATTTTTTTTAAATTGGATTATGTGATCTTTTGGTGTCCAATTTCATGAGTTCTTTGTATATTTCAGAGATAAGCCTTCTGTCTGATGTGGGGTTGGTAAAGATCTTTTCCCATTCTGTAGGCTGTTGTTTTGTTTTGTTGGCTGTGTCCTTTGATTTATAGAAGCTTTTCAGTTTCAGGAGGTCCCATTTGTTAATTTTTCTCTCATTGTCTGTGCTGTTGGGGTTATATTTAGGAAGTGGTCTCCTGTGCCAATGCGTTCTGTACTTTCCACTTTCTCTTCTATAATGTCCAGTGGGTGAAGGTTGAAGGGGAGAGATAGGAAGTGGAGCAGAGAAAAATGTAGAGCTCAACAAAAATCAATAAAAGATTTTCTTCTCTTATAAAAAGAAGAATTGTATTGATAACCTTATTTCTTAAAGAATTCATCTTTGTCACAAAAATTACAGATACACAATATTGACAGATGCAAATAATTAAGACTTCTAAGTGGATCTCAGTGTTGAATAAATGTATTTAAACTTGGTAGAGAAAAGAAAAAGAATATTTACAGTTATAAAAAAGAAGTAAATGTTTTTTTAAGTAAAATCTTCAAAGAGAAAGAGTACAGACTGTCATAGGTAAAAGGAGTAAAGAAAAATAAGCCATGAAAAGATGGAATATACACAGAGAGTCTGGATTATGCATATTATTGTTTTCTTTGAATTTTTTGACTGTAAAGGAGGTAAGTAACCAACATATATGACTTAAAGGTGTTTTGACTTCAAAATATGGGTCTAAGAATATGTTGCTTTGGAAAAGAGGTTCTTCTTTTGTTTCCAGAATTTGAAAACTTGTAGAATCCTTTCAGACTGATGTGGTTTGATGGACCAAGACCCACTGAAACATCACTGTAAACACCCCCAAAATACTTTGCCCAACAAAAAACAGGAAGCGGTTTGGAGAGAACTACACCCAAATTCCCAAATATTGTTTATAAGTGTTTGTTTATATTTAAATGGGGATGATATACAGATGACTACTTTGCATCAGTATGGATCTTGGTTTATTGATACTAACTTAAGGTCAATGTATATTTCTTCTCTTTATTAAGGTATTGTGATTGTACTGGTCATTTAAAATGTAATGTATAATTGAGAAATATAGGTTAATAGAGATTAATCTATAATAGTAAAGCTTGTAGTCATGTTAGTTAGGTTATCTAGATATACAGAGATATATTTCAGATGGATAGGCATTCTTCAAATCTTTCAAAGACTACAAAATATGGCACTTAAAATGTTTCATAAATTTAGGACTCTTCATGACAGTGAGACACATCTGCTCTTGGCAGCACTAATAACTTTAAGAGGAATCTGGTCATCAAAAGGCTTGCTTATAGAGTTTGTTAGCCATTTGGGGAAGAAACTGCCCATTCCTGGACTACTTGATATTATGCTGTATGAACTGGACATGCAGGACCCACAGAGAAATGACTACTAAACTTGCCTAAAGGTAAAATGGTCCTTCAGGGTTCCTGCTTTATGAGAGAGTCTGCTTGACATTCTGCAGGACACAGAGGAAAGTGACTGACAAATCGCCAATATAGGTGAAACTGTCTGTGGAATTTTCTGCTTCATGGAAAAGTCTGCTGGACACTAAAGGTATGTAGGCTGAAGATGGATACCCCATGGTACAGAAGACCTTTGGGTGACTGCCAAGGTAGTGAGATATCTCTATCAATTCTGGAGTTTTGGAAGTTGCTTACAATGCACTTCCTCTTTACGTAGGCAATATTATATCATCCTGGCATCTTTGAAGGAACTGAAGAATATATAGTTATAATTTTCCTTAGTTATGATAAAAGGTAAAGTAGATATAAATACTGTAACTGTCATTCTTGCTTGATAACTGTTCTGTTATATATAATTTTACCATGTTAAAGTTAAAACCTTCTTTTTTATTTAGACAGAAAAGGGGAAGTGATGTGGGATTTCCCCCTGTATGCTGTAAACATGGTTGGTTAATAAAGAAGCTGTTTTGGGCCTGTGATAGGCTAGAGCAGAGCTAGGCAGTGCTGTCTCCACTTTCTTGAGATCCTGCTGCCTTTCCCTGTTCATATTAAAGAAAATCTGAGCCTGAAGATGTTGGTTAACTTAATGATTCCAAATCTAAGAAGTCACAATAACAAAAATGTAAAATTAATGTAGTTAATTGAGTTTAACTACAATATGCATAAGTTAACGTAACTGTAATGACCACACATGCTTATGCATTAATAATCTAGGTTTATTAATACTGTCTAAAAATTACTATTTCAGTTTATTTCTTGGTACAAAGTTGAAATAATTAAATATTAAATATCACTAAGTTAAAAAGTAATTACTTTGCTTTCATGTAATTTATTTAATTTTATAATTTATGAATAATTAAAGGCACATGTTAGATCAAAACATCTTTTAAATGACTGAGATTGTTTCTTCATATTTTTTATTAATTAAACATAATAAAGGACAGAGTAACTGTAGCTTCATAAAAAGAGTTTGGCAGTGATCCTTCTGTTTCTATTATATGGAACACTTTGAAGTGTTTAGGTATTAGCTCTTCTTGAAAGTTCTGATAGTCAGACTGATGGATTATTTTAAATATCACCATAGAACCTTAATCTGATAACAGATGGGAACAGAGGTAATGACCCACATCAGAGCACTGGACTAAGCTCCGAAAATCCAGTTGAACAGTGGAAGGAGTGAGAGTATGAGCAAGGAATATAAGACCATGAAGGATTCATCCACTAAAACAGTTTGCTTGCGCTTACCAACTCCAACTGGACTGGGAATCAACTCTGAAGAGGGTTGACAGTTGGGGCAGACAGAGGGGCCACTGATAGTGACAATGGGATTTGTCTCTATGGCATCTATTGGCTTCTTGAAATCCTATTCTCTTCAGATGTAAGCCTTGCTCAACCTAGATGTAGTAGGGAGGGCTTTGGACTTTCTTCAGAGTGGGGTACATGGCCCTCTCATAAGATTGGAGGGGGATGAGGTGGGAGGGTCTCTGAAGGGAGTGGGAGGGGAATGGGAGGAGGGAAGGGAATGGGAATTTGGATTGGTGTTTTTAAGTAATAAAATAATAATAATTTAAAAAATAAAGATCCTTAGTTGATAAAGTCAAAAGAAAGGACAGGCCTCCTATGATGCTGAATTACTGCAATTTTGATTGTAATAAAAAGCCTGCAAAAGGTTCTGTTAGTGTATAGTCATAGGAGAGCCATCTGGTTTCACATAATTACAACCATCATTCACGCCGTTCAGAATGCTCACTGTAATAGCAGATCCAGGGATATCAGACAGACTTGACATACATCCTTGGGGACTGACAAACTATAAAGGAATAAACAGATTTTATTCATACAGAAATTTTTCTATCTTCATTTATGTTATATATCCTAGTTAGAACAGACTTGGGTTCTTTGAATCAATATCAGCTAGTATGACTTTATATCTATGAAGAAGGACACTTAGAAGAAATACCATACTAGCTCGGAATTGAGTATAATAGAGGGTTATTTATTTGTGGGTAGATTCACAGATCACAATCCTCTGCTGGAATAGGAACAGCAACCAAACCCCACAACCAGAAATGGGGCCTGACTCGTGTTTTGCATTGGCATATATAGTATAAGAGACAACGCCTAAGTGGGTAGGTAACTTAAAGGCTATTGGGAGTAGAAATTCCTACAGCGTATCTATTAAAGCATTTCAGAGTGACATCAAATAGAAATATTGAGAAATTGCTAATATCTTAAAGTGAGGCTTTATTAGAGGACTTGATCAGAATCTGGTAGGGATTCTATTACTCATCGAGATTAGTGGACACAGCAATGTGAAAATCTCGAGACACTAATGTAAATATTTATGAATTAAGTCTTGCTGATTCACCCCTTAGCTATACATGTAGTTTGAGGACAAACCATAAAGTCAAGCTTCTTTAAAGAAAACAAAGTTTTTCATATGAATATAATAAAACTACAGGTCCAGATGCAGCCTGAGGCATGGGTAATCATTTTTGTGTAGTGCTGTTTTCATGTGTTATCTGTTCACATTTTTTTCTTCTCTGCTGATATGCTATTATCAACAAGTACAGGAAGTGGATTAATATTTTCTTAGTCTATGTTCCACAACCAAAGATATTTTTATTCCCATACATATGTAAATTCATCCAAAAAGTGTCTTTTGACCTCTATGTCTGAAATGTTCAGAGTCACCTGATTACAGAATGCTTTGGAAAGTCAGATAGAGTCTATGTAGTTGTTTCTACTATTGAAGATTAAGGATGTTGACTTTCAAAACATATAAACTGTGAAGGCTGCAGGAGTAGTTAGTCCAAAATAAAATCAGGTTTTCTAACCCATGTATATCCCATGCGCCATGTATACCCTATGTGCCAAAGCAAACTTATTCTGTTACAGTAGAGTGAGTTACTTTTTTTCAGGTACTGGCCAAATGATGTATACTTCGGATGACATATAATATTATAACAAGTTACTATGCAGAATTAGAAGAATCCAAGTTAAGTCTATTCATTATTCTTATTGAAGCATATTAAAACATCTGGAGTATGGAATCTGCATGTTGAAATTAAGTGCTTGTTGAGTGAATAATTAGACTGGGAAAATAATTGGACATCTTTTCCAGTCATAATTTCCTCTTAAATGTTAGCAATAATGAAATACTAATTGGGGAAGCTTTATTACTACTGTAAATCGGTAGAATTATTTATACTAATAAAATAAAATTCCAAACAAATAGTGAACATTGAATGAATGATAAAGCCTCCAGTGGTGTTAATAATGGGCACTTCTCTTAAGACCATTGTCACCATATAATTTCAGAAATATGTAAATGTGTATAGATTTATGTTTAAATATCATAATTGATTACTATATGTTTCAAGATCTATTTTTAATGAAATCAATTTCTATAGTGAGTTGTTTGCATAGCATTTCTCCAGAGAGAATGGCATGATGTTTTGTTCTTTGTTCATGCAGGATAAACGATCTGGAGTCCTTAGAATATGATGGTATGCACAAACAACTAGACAGAAATTCCATTACAGATGATTAGTCAGCCGTGAATTCAGCACCCAGCAGATGGACAGCTCCAGCATGCCACATGAATTATGTGCATTACAGCTGCCACTCTGGTAAAAACTGAAATGATCTTGATGAACAGCTGCCGCTTTCTTAGAGTTCTATGCAAAGCACATCAGTTTAGTTTGTTTATTGCCCATCCCATGGCATAGGAAGGGCTTATTACCTTGAAGAAAAGTTGTGAATAAAAGGGTTTATGGTCTGCTGTGCTAACTTTATGTTTAAGGGTCATCCATATTTACATTTTGAGCACCAGCACTGTCTTATCTGATGTGTATTTTATGTGCCTATAACTCAAAGTGAACAACAGTAAAATTCTTCAGGCTATTATCTAATAATAGGAAAATGTGTTTTACATGAGTCTATAAAAAGGCAAAAATTAAAATGCTGAGATATTGGGGTTTTAAATGGTCGATTGCTTTTATTCAGAGATTGAGTTAAGTCAGTTTGTTTGTGTACTTAGTCAAGATTATAGAGATTTCATATTTCAAAGGATATTTCAAGGACCTGGACCCTGCCATTACTAATGCAGTACACAAGTTTCCAAACTTTTTTTTACAACATCTGGGTTTTGAAATAAGAGGAAGCTAAAAAGCAACAAAATACATAATATAATTACTCAGAAATTTCACAGAACCTATTTAATAAAAACTGTAGGGTGATATGACAATATTTATGTTGTTGTCAGAACACATACTGCTGCTTCAAAAGATGAGGTAAATTCCTCACATCAGGTATCTAAGAACTGCCTGTAATTATAGCTGTAGTATATCTGTTACATTTTTCTAGCCACCACACCCACTGTCCTCATATACTCATGTGCACACACACACACACACACAACAGACAAACAATTTAAAAAATAAAATTTGAATATTACAGATGGCACAATGGTTAACAGCATGTACCAGCATACAAGTGTTTTAGAGGAACTAAGTTTAATTATTGCAATCCATTTTAAAGGAGTTATAATTTCCTGATGAGCCTAGTGGATCTAAAGTCACTGTGGGCCCTTAGATTTATGTGGTTATATCACTGTAACTCACACTTATACACAACTTTTATAACTTAATGTAAAATAACTATTTTAAAGATGTCAACTTTGTAAATAGGTTAATGCTTGCATTATTTATAAGTTCTAGTTACTGCACATAAAATTTATTTTATGCTCAAATATAGTGTTACCTTATGCTATTTTAAAATAATTTGTCAAAGATACATTTAAGTGCAAGGTAAATAAAGACAATAAAATGTGATTAAAAAAATTTGGAGTGTCTGGAGACTAAAAGATACTTTCTTCTATATAAGTCACAGATGATGCCCTTGAAAATGTATTGATTTTTTATCAATAAAATTCATCAATAACTTTATTGTCATCAAAAATCAATACATTTTCATCCCTACCCACACTGTCTGTTATAATATAAAGTATTTTTTGAATTAAGAAAAAATGACCTATATTTGGAATTTCTATTTTGATTTACTTTTTGACCACCTTGTAACTTCCTTATATTTGCATTTCCTTGACTATATTGTAAGGATCTATTCCAGGAGAGAGGAGGTATAAAGGGAGGAGGAGGGGAAAAGAAGATGGGAAGGAGAACTTGAGGGAATGGAATAGTTGAGAAGGGGAAAGAACAGAGATAGCGAGGAAAGACATATCTTGATTGAGGGAACCCTCATGGGGCTAGCAACAAACCTGGCACTAGAGAAATTCCCAGGAATCCACGGAAGATGACCCCAGCTGAGATTCTAAGCAATAGTAGAGAGGGAGCCTGAACTGGCCTTGCTCTGTACTCAGATTAATGACCATCATAAATGTCATTATAGAACTTTCATCCAGCTACTGATGGAAGCAGAGGCAGAGATCCACAGCAGAGCATTAGGCTTAGCTCCTGAAGACCAGTTGAAGAGTGGGACAAGTGAGGGTATAAGCAAAGAGATCAAGACCATGATGTGGATACCCACTGAAACCGCTTGCCTGAGCTAATAGGAGCTCACCCAACTCCAGCCGGAAAGGAACTAGCAGAGGACCAAACGAGGCCCTCTGGTACACTCATCCATTGCTGGTAAGAATGCAAACTTGTGCAACCACTCTGGAAAGCAGTGTGGAGGTTTCTCAGGAAATTCTGGATCAACCCACCCCTGGACCCAGCAATACCACTCTTGGGAAATTACCCAAGAGAGGCCTTATCACACAACAAAAGTATATGCTCTACTATGTTCATAGAAGCATTGTTTGTAATAGCCAGAACCTGGAAACAACCTAGATGCCCTTCCGTTGAAGAATGGATGAAGAAAGTACGGAATATATACATATTAGAGTACTACTCAGCAGTAAAAAACAAGGACTTCTTGAAGTTTGCAGGCAAATGGATGGAAATAGAAAACACTATCCTGAGTGAGGTAAGCCAGACCCAAAAAGAGGAACATGGGATGTACTCACTCATATTTGGTTTATAGCCATAAATAAAGGATATTGAGCCTATAATTCATGATCTTAGAGAAGCTAAATAAGGAGAACCCAAAGAAAAACATAATAGGCATCCTCCGGAATATTAACCTTCATCAGGCAATGAAAGGAGACAGAGACAGACAGAGACCCACGTTGGAGCACGGGACAGAAATCTCAAGGTCCAAATCAGGAGCAGAAGGAGAGAGAGCATGAGCAAGGAACTCAGGACCGCGAGGGGTGCACCCACACACTGAGACAATGGGGATGTTCTATCGGGAACTCACCAAGGCCAGCTGGCCTGGGTCTGAAAAAGCCTGGGTTAAAACCGGTCTCACTGAACATAGCAGACAATGAGGACTACTGAGACCTCAAAAACAATGGCAATGGGTTTTTGATCCTACTGCACCTATTGGCTTTGTGGGAGCCTAGGCAGCTTGGATGCTCACCATACTAGACCTGGATAGAGGTGGGTGGTCCTTGGACTTCCCACAGGGCAGGGAACCCTGATTGCTCTTTGGGCTGATGAGGGAGGGGGATTTGATTGGGGAAGGGGGAGGGAAAGGGGAGGCGGTGGTGGAGAAGAGACAGAAATCGTTAATAAATAAAAAAAAATTAAAAAAAACGAGGCCCTCTGAATGTGGTGTCAGTTGTGTGGCTGGGGAAGACTGTGGGGCAACTGACAGTGGTACCAGGTTTTATCCCTACTGCTTGAACTGGCTTTTTGGAAGCCATTCCCTTTGGAGGGATGCCTTGTTCAGTCTAGATATAGTAGGGAGGGACTTGTTTCTTCCTCAAAGAAATGTGCCTTTGAGGAGTGGATGGGAGTGGGGGAGGACGAAGATTGAAACTAGATACAACAAAGTACAACAGGCAGAAATTCAACAGAAAATAAAGAAAAAAAATGGCTGGGGTTAAGTAATACTTCTATAAATTTTACAGATTCAAGTGTGTGCTCTTAATTTATGATTCAGTTACCAGTTAAGTCTACTTTGTAATACATTAAAAAAAAAAACTACTCTGCATGTCTTTTTAATGACAAATACTACTTTGCTACTACCTGTGGGTACACCACTCCCAAAGACAGACTCATTTACAAATCATCTCACTTTTCAAATCTACACAGGCGGGGCACTAAACAATCTCACACTACCATCCATAGGGATGCTCCTAGTTTTCACTTTACTGATGATGACATTTTATACTGTCTAGACCAAAAAGAACACTGTAGGTTTCTTTGCAACTATCTCATTCAGTGAATGTTAATTGGCTATTTGACTCACCTGCCTTAAACTTTATTTGATTAGATGTCTTCCTCTGTATTTTTATAGCAATTCCTAAGTTTCTTTTCCTGCAAGCTCACTGCATATACATCAGTCTTCAACACAAGCATCTGAGGACATTATCAAACATGTCACTTTGACTCTCCAAATCCTTAAAATATTTTAACTCTATTCAGTCAACATCCATTCGCTTACAATGAATCAATCTTTGTAATACTTAGTTCTGTGGGCTTCATGACTTCCACTTTAAGCTCTGAAACCACTTCATTCACAGATGCCACATGCAAAACATATTAACCATTTTCACTTACAAAGTAATTTTTCATTAAAAATGTACATGCAGGCCGGGCGGTGGTGGCGCACGCCTTTAATCCCAGCACTCGGGAGGCAGAGGCAGGTGGATCTCTGTGAGTTCGAGGCCAGCCCGATCTACAAGAGCTAGTTCCAGGACAGGCTCCAAAGCTACAGAGAAACCCTGTCTCGAAAAACAAAAAAAAAAAAAAAAAAAAAAAAATGTACATGCACACATATCATAAAAATTAGAGAAGGGTCCTCAAAACACTGAAAGGTACACTGCTTCCATATTTATCTGATAAAACTTGAACTTTATCATTTGCAGTAAATATGTTTCAGTTAATTTTTCATGCCATTAAAATGTATGTGTATGTAATAGATAATATTGGGACAAAGGGCCTAAGAATCATTAGAGTGTCAGATGCCATGCGGATCATCTGATCTAGAATTAATCTATTCTCACATTTGTCTAAGACTGAAATTAGAGCTATGCTTTCCCAGAGCATCCACCCAATCCAGAGTGAGCTATTCCACATCATCTGCACATTCGGTTCACAAAATGCAATTGTTTCAAAGCTGTCTCCACTCATGTGTAGTGCAGGAAATTAATTTAATCTAAAAATTTGTAAAATGTCTCAGACATGACTTACAAAGATTAGAAAAGAATTAGGACAGCTATTTAATACATGTGCCTCAAGCCTAAGAATCAGCTCTCTGTTCTCATTGTTTGTCACAACAGGGGTTTGAATGGATGAATGCCTTTGAGATCACTTTCAATGCCTTGCAGCTTTTTCAGATGCCAGCATAAAAATATAGAGAGTGAGTTCCAACCTTTGTAGAAATTATCCCTTTTCAACTGCTGCTGAAAAGTTCACCTCATGTTATGTATGTTAAGAATTCCAAAGCCACCAAAACAGGCAAATATACTTGCTCTCCATAAGCACAATCACACTCATTGGAAAAATACAGAATAGGCAAGATTTCAGACATTTTTTCAAGGAACATAATTGAATTCACTTGAGCATTCTAATATTTTAAATATATATATACATAGCATAAAACATTTAACATTATAATTAATATTTTAATACAAATATATTTGTGGATTTTATTTGATTAAAGAATGAAACTTAAAGGAAATCAGAATTGACTTATACTCAGAATTGAGTATAATAGGTTATTTATTTAGGGGTTGATTCATAGATCACAATCCTCTGCTCAAAAGGGGAAGAGCAACCAAATCCCACGGCTAGAAAAGAGAGGCCAGATGCCTGCTTTGCATTGGCAAAAATTATATGAGGCCACGCCCAAGTGGACAGGTAACTTAAAGGCTACTGATGATAGGAATTCCTACAGCACCTCCTCCTTTTTGTTTAATAAGAGAGTTCTAGCCCTAATACAAAATTATATACAATAAGAACAAATATATCAAAAGAGAAACATGTGATAAATGTTTCAATAATTATCCAATTATCCTATCCTAAAGAGTTTAAGTCTTGTATAATAAATAACTTGGCCAAGTCATGACAGAAAAGTACCTACAACTATCTAGTTTACAACCCCACTGAAGATCTGAGAAGGGAAATAATGTTACTTGAGTAAGCAGGAAGTGTAATCAAGCAACCTCCAAAATGTGCAACAAATGACTACCTGGACAAACACCCAAAATCTCATTTTTAATGTCATTTCAATATGCAAAACAACTCTTTCTGCATATTGTAAATCAGTAACTATATTAAGAGGTTTTGTAAAATCTCTTAGCACCTTGAGAATAGCATATAATTCTGCCTTCTGTACAGAATTATAAGGGCTTTGTTCCACCCTGATTTATTTGTATCAGTATAAAACGTGCAGACTCCAGTTATTGGTGTATCACATACAATTTGGGGAAGAATCCAAGAAATTCTCTTTATAAGGTTAAGTCTATTGCTTTGGGGAAAATTGCTATTAATTTCTCCCCCCAAAAATAGCACAAGCTCTTTGCTATGGTTCATTGCATTCCCATAACTTTTTTCATTTCATTAGTAGTCAAAGACACTAAAATCTCTGCTGGATCTATACCTGGTAATTGGCAAAGTCTCAATTTATTATTCCTGTCAGCTAGCTGTTCATTATTAGTCTGTAAAGACTGTATCATTTCTAATGTGCCTCATTCTTGGCTCTGTTATCACACCGTTTTCTTAAGGGTATAATATGAAGACAAAATATGAGTCCCAATATCCAATAAATGGATGTACCACCATAACCATGCAGAATACAATCCATAGTGTTAGCAAAAAAAAAAGTAACTAGAAGTTTAAATGTTAATGTAGTCTGCCATTATATAACTTTCAAGTTTATTTATTTATTAATTACCTGTTATGAGATCCAGTACATTGCTTTAGGTGTAATAATCTTTATTGTCCAGCAGGTATTGTGGTTGTAGAGTCAGGACTAGCAGTGATGCAGCGGGGGCAACATGAACTGTCCTGAGCTGCTTTAGTTTCCTGCCTTGGTAGTGGTTAAATACTGAGAAATATGCGTTGCTTGACAAATTAAAAGCAATTAAACCAATTCCATACATGGAGCAAGAAGCCCAGAACTCACAGGTAGAGAGCACAAACCGGAAACTGCACAAGTCACCATGCAGCAAGGAATGTAGCAGTAGGGAAGGGGACATTTTCAAATTTAGGATATTTCCAAGGCACTGCACACATTTGGTTACTATGGCAGGGATTTTACAAAAAGTTGCTTAGGTAAAAGCAAGCCCAGAGGGCAGGGTATGGAGACTTTCTGGGCTATGGACCAGTTAGTCCTTTAGGCTGTCCACCCCGTATGTATGGAGGCCGAATCCACGTGGGGCACCAGATTAAGAAGGATGCTTAAAAGAAATCTCACACTGGCTCAGAATTACATATAATAGAGCATTATTTACTTCGGGTAGACTCGCAGATCACAATCCTCTGCTAGAAACAAGCAACAGCAACCTAATCCAGCAGCCGGAAAAGAGAGGCCAGAGGCATAAATAGTTTAAGAGGCCAAGCCCAAATGAGCAGGTAACATAAAGGCTACTGGCTGTAGGAATTCCTACAGCATTTAATCTTGATTATTAATATGAAAACAAATGACTATTATAATTTTACATATTATGCATTATAAAGTTCTCAATTGACTTCTATATCAGATACTACATATGTGAGGAATGCAATGCAATATTTTGCTTCATGTGTACAATAACAAATCATGAATCAATACAACATCTTAGCATATCTGCTTCAATCTATTATATTTACTTTCTCATAGATATAGCCAAAATACTTTGTTTTAGCTACTGAGAGGTATATACTACATTATCAATTACTATATTTAGTATAGTTAACAAACACTGACTATATTTTAAGTATTATTTTATAACTGAATCTAGTCTTAAATATTTGTAAAAATATTTTAGTTGAAAATATCTTGCATTTACTTTTTCAAATAATTTTAAGCACATTGTTGTACATTGCTACTCATTGTTACATTCAAGCTCTCCCCAATTAATATAATTAATTTAAATATTTACCTAATAAAATCTGACTTTAAGGAATAACTGTATTATCATGCAACAACCAAAACTTGGGTCTGCATGCACACACACATACACACACACATACATACACACAAGATAATACTGCATCTCCTTTCAGTTATATAATTCCTGTTTATCCTGAGAAATTTCATTTTCATTTATTACTACTTCAACTTGTTCAGAAGCCACTGATTCGATTAACTCCCACAAAACATTATACATAATAATGATGAATCTAGTTAGAAAGAAAACCATATTAACAACAGTCCATAATAAACACATTGAAAACAATTAACGCCCCCCCAATAAAAAATCCCACTACCACCACCACCACCACCACCAAAATGCTGCATCATCCATGGAGATAAGAATAAAAAAAAAAAAAAAAAAAAAAAAAAAAACAGAAAATCTGCATGGGTATGAATTTCTGGAAACAACACTTTGAATTATTTTCCTCCAAGACTTTTATTCTTCAACTTACATTTCCACCTACTATAACCTAATTTTTCTCTGCATTAAGTTTGTCATATTTTTTAGTTAGAATCCAATATAATATACCTCAACCATAGGGAGTTACTAGAATTTTACTAAAACTATATCTAGAAAGATATCT
This sequence comes from Alexandromys fortis, assembly GCF_014885135.2. NCBI lineage: Eukaryota > Metazoa > Chordata > Mammalia > Rodentia > Cricetidae > Alexandromys > Alexandromys fortis. The sequence continues at coordinate 2,322,156 of NW_026067913.1, read as the reverse complement.
ACTCTGTAATTTGCTCATATTTTAATCTTTTCCACAGAATTATGAAATCATTGACCTCAATGTTGATTTTTTTTCCTGAAAGGTTAGATACCATACACACTAGCTTTTGACAATCTGACTGCGTTCTGCTTCCATCCTAATAATTATCATGACACGGAATTGCAAAGTAATACTATATCTATCATTATAATCTCTAAATCTCTGTAACTGAAAGCCAATATAAATTTTCCTCCTCTCAGAGCAAATTTAAAGTTGCCTCTGGTTATGGTATTTTATCACTGTGACAGACAAGCAACTAATAAAGAAGGTAAATCTTGTCATTAATAGCCCAATATTCAAGTAGAAAATTGAGCAAAATACTGGTGTCCTAATAAGGGCTCTGAAAACCATATTAAACAAAATACTCTCTTTTTAGCTTGATTTCAACCATAAAAATGTTGTGAAGTACACAAAGGTAGCAAGGAGAAGAAAAAAGGAGATAAATATGTTCATGTTTTATTATTACATATATGAAATTATTGAGAACAAAAACATATCTACATTAAGACTGCTGAAAACTAAATCCCTAACACATGAAAAACATTAGAAGTAATATTGGGTGGATCTGAATTATAATAGAAAAGTAATTAAAATATTATGAAAATTTTGTATAGATGGAAGCACTTGATCATGAACAAGATGAACAGGTGTGTAGAAGTTAACTTGATCTGGGAAATAACCAGGCTAGTTAAAAGATAAATAATTATATTTTTATATATTATTAGGGGAAAACTCACAAATCCTGAGCAAGAAGTCCAAGCTCAGCTGTGAGGCAAGGTAATCACAGAGAGAGCTAGCACCTGGACCAGGCTCCTGTTTTTCTCCAGTCCCGGGTCCCAGAAAGCCCTAACTTGGTCCTATCTTTTAAAAATAATTAGTTAACAAGGCTTTCACAGGACCTCCCCTTTTTGTCTAAACAAGAGCGATTCAAATATAATACCAAACTATTATCAATAGGAACAGATACCAAGTATAAAATTACAAACAACATATACAATATTAAGCAAAGAACACATTTACCTGAGCAATCACCCAAAGTCTTATTTGCAACACTGAAGCAAACAACTTTGGCTAAGGCCTAACGTAACTGACAGACCATTTACAGAGGCATGAAATTTTTCAGAACCATCTTACCTTGTCTTAGAAAGGTTTGGCAGTCCTTTACCTTGGGTCCTACTTATCCAGTCCAAACACCATGTACTTTGTCAGTGGTTGAGGCATGGGCAGTTCCTTGTCGAGAGGTCAATTGTGCCAAGAAGAAAACAAACACTCCGAGTGGAGTGTCTTTTGTGCTCAACATTCTCTTGGGAATAGATTGGTGCTGTCAGGAGCAATCATGTCTCGTGTCAGCAGAACCCTAAATTATTAAAATGCCATATTTTACAGATCCTGGAAGTGGTGAAGATTACCTATCTAGGCAGAATACTATCTCTATATATCTAAAGAACCTAATTAATCTGACTAGGTATAGCAAACATGAACAATTATTGATATTTAATATCTGTATAACTTAAAGACTAAAACTTAATATCAGAATATTAAATAATCTGTAAACAAATGTGTAGTAAATGAGGACAATGACCTCAAAATATAAACAATGTATAAGTATCTTGATCAGAGGTAAGAATAATATATAATGCAATGCTAAAATATATCCTAAAAGTTCTATCAAAAATACAAAATGTCCTAAACATAGATAGAAACATGCATGTATACAATCTGATAGAATAATTTTGCATAAGTATAGAATACTGTAAGCAGAAATAACAAATATAGTTTGAACTTGTATCAATATACAAAACTATACCAATGTAAATTGCCCATAAGTAATAGCTCAAAGTTATTCACTCTATTTCCCACTTTTATGTTCCCTTTTTATTTTAGATTCCACAGTTTCCACTCCAACCCTCTACCTGATACAAGTAATAATCAATAACCCCTAAATGGTGTTCTCAACCCTGAGAACAAACTTTATTGGGAGTGGTGACATTGTCCTCTAGAATTCCTTCCCACTGTCACGGGGGCAATGTTTTTCAGTAGTTAACTCAGTTCGGGAAATAACCAGGCTAGCTAAAAGATAAACAATTATATTTTTATTTATTATAAGGAGAAAACTCACAAAACTGGAAACAGAAGCCCAAGCTCAGCTGTGCAGCAAGGGAACGAGAGAGAGAGAGAGAGAGAGAGAGAGAGAGAGAGAGAGAGAGAGAGAGAGAGAGAGAGAACCTTGGCTGTGAACCCATTTTTTCTCCAGGTCCCAGAAAGTCACACCCTAACTTGGTCCAACCTCTTAAAAATAATTGGTTAACTAGGTTTCTCCATCACAGGTGTACAAGGAAAACATTTCAAATATGTTTCATATGTATGAATTCATAGATAGACATAGTGTGTATATTTAGTGCACATATAAATCTACCACATTCCATAACAAAGCATTGAAATTCAGAACATAATTTGTAAATCACCTTTGAAATTCTTATAAGTATGTCACACAGATGATGAAACAAATGTGAAGAGTAAAATTCCATTAGAAAACACACTGAGTTTCAGACCAAGATCTTTTTAAAAAAAAAAATTGATGAATTAAAAAGAAACAGGAAGAGCAAATTCTGATAGCATAGTCACAGGAATTATTAGAACGGTACTTACAAATTACCTGGCTACAATGAAAAAGGAGGAATTTGTGCATTAATTATGGATTCCGAAACATATGCCAAAGACAATGAAATTCAACATGGAATAGAATAATTATTTCTGGTTAGAAATATCAAAAGATAGCAAAGATATTGTTTTATAATCTTTATCAAGAGAATTTTGAAATATTGAGGGAATATTAAAACTGAAGTTTTGAAAATATGGTTCTATGGTCAGTGATACTTTGCTTTTTGTCTATACAAGATAACCTCATATGTAAGTTGATATTATTATAAAGAAATCAGAGAAGGGAGCAACAGTATATCCTTGTTTCTTAGAAATTTCATCCTCTTGAGAATGTGCTGTGGAAGGTTCCATGGCAGTCTCAGAGTTAAATATGATTTAGATCTCACAGTTTCCATAATCTTCCTTAGCCTCATTTGTATCTTTTAAAGTTCCAGGAAAAATCACTGAGATTTCTATTCTCTTTACAAGCTCTCTTATCACCAAAGTTCATTTGTTTGAATTTACTATTTTGTTTCCTATAGACACCCTGGAATGATTTATTAGGTATTTATGTAATGTCTCCCAGAAATCTATGCAGATACTATAGAACATACTTCAAATATTTATACATTTCTAAATAATTCAAGGAAATATTGTAAGGCAATTATATACTTAAGTGTGTTTGAAAATTTTCACATTTTAAATATATGGGCAGAAAAGATCTGATTCAAGCTAGTTTTGATAGCTGGATAAGCCAGGGATATTTCCTTATGTGTTTTTATTATTTTGCTAAGCAATGTAGATTAGAATCTGTGTCTCACACAGTTGGCTTCTTACAGAGCTTCTATGTAGCTTCAGTTTGTCCTTATAAGTATAGAAAAAAAGGAAGCCTCATACTAGTTTCATTTCCCATCTATTTTTCTTTTGTTTTATAAGTCAAAAGCACATCTGGGGAATGACTGAGACAACAGTTGTGTTCAACACTGTGTGCACATTAGCATCACTAGGGGAGTTTTGGGAAAATACAGGTTTCTCACCTGGGACTCTTAGATAATGGTCTTGGGATGGAAAAACAGCTTGATTTTTGTTCTCCCTAGGTAATTCTCTTTATGAATTCATGTTTTTGACCCATTTTGAAGGAATACTTCAAATTTTATAATTAGATTACCTTTATTTATGTTTAATCCTTTTGTTTGGATTTCACTTCATTATTTGTGTTTGTAAGACATGCATAATCAAAACCAAATGCTTGCCAATTCTTGCCTTAGAAATTTATCAAGTCCATATCTACTCACTTTCCTTCAATTTAGCTCTATGTCCTTCACCAAATCTGATTTACATTACTGTATAGTTCTGCCAGCATGAACCAGAAAGCCAGATCCTAAAGAAGCTGTGCAATTTTTTGCTACTAACACTGAGTCAGGAGGACTTCTCTTAAAGAAGCCATGCCTCTACTCACTGCCAGAAAGAAGAGTTTATCTGAAAATATTCAGCTACCAAGAAGCTGCACTCTGTTCTTTTGTGTCTATAATCCTTTCTAAATCTCTCTCAGGTTTCATGTGGATGCAGTCGGCTCATGTGTGGCAACATTTTGTTGCAGAGACTACTCTTTCATATCCTGGCAAACCAGATTCAAATAATAACATAGAAACTATGTTAATTACATCACTGTTTGACCAATAAATTAGGCATATTTCTGGCTAACTCATATCTTAAATTAACCCATTTTGATTAATCTGTCTATCAGCACAAGGCTGTGGCTTACTGATAAGGGTCTGGTGTTTTTTTTTTTTTCTCCTTTATTAGCTGCATGCCATCTCTCTGACTTCATCAACTTTCTCTCTATATCTCCTGGGATATAGGAAAGTCAGATTTCCCTCCTGACTTTACTAAGCCATTGGCTGAAACAGTCTCTTTAATAACCAATGATAATAAACAATATTCATGGCATACAGAGAGGAAACCCGCATCAGAATAAAGAAGTGCAAATTAAACAGATATTTAAAAATATTTCTATAACCAACTTTGGAAAAAAAACTAGTGCTGAGATTCTTTTTTTAACATTATATATTTTATCATTGTCATTTTTTTCTGTGTGTGTTCACGTCTGTGAAAGTGTGTGTGTGTGTGTCTATGGTGAGAATTCAATTGCCTACAGAGGTTGGAAGAAGGTATCAGATCACCTAGAGCTGGAATTATAGGTTCATGAAACCCATAAGATGTGAGGAAGGAATCAAACTCATGTCCTTTGCAAATAAGCACTCTCAGCCATTTTGTCTTCTCCTAGCCTCTTCTTACAATATAGCTGTGGTTAGCCTCATCCTCTGAAGTTGCAGTATTATAAATACGTGCTAGGTTTTCAATGGTAAGACACTTTTCCATGATGATTTCTGCATATATAACAAGTATAAAAATTATCTTCTTTAATTTTATGAAAAGATTATTTTAAATGTTCTCTATTAATTTCATTTATGACTTGTGTTTTTTGCCTACCAGAAATATTAGAAAGAAAGATGACCTATAATACATACTTCTATAATAACATGACTATGCTGTAATCAGCGGTTAGAGATTGTTAAAAGTTTTAATAATTAGAGTCTGTCATGGTAATAGTTATATAAATATCATGACCAATAGTGAAATTTACTCCCATACATTCATTAGTTGCTTACATTCCTACAAATGCAAAGACCAAGCACTAATTAAGTGTCATGAAGGACAGGGTTCAGATTGCCACCATCAAGCCTGACAAGGTAGATTCTTGTATGCACACCATGTTTGCCATGATTGGAATAGCGACAGTACAATCATAAAAAAATTGCATTATAGAAGTTTGTTTAAGCCGGGCGATGGTGACGCACGCCTTTAATCCCAGCACTCGGGAGGCAGAGGCAGGCGGATCTCTGTGAGTTCGAGACCAGCCTGGTCTACAGAGCTAGTTCCAGGACAGGCTCCAAAGCCACAGAGAAACCCTGTCTCGAANTTTTGTACATGTTTCATAGCTTTGAAGTGGGGAATTTATCTTGATATCATAAATAGTGAGCTGTATTCCCTCTAGTGTACACAGGAAAGGTATGATAAATATAACCAGTGATCATTTAGAGAGCATTTTCAGCTTCTACGAAGCAGGTTTGAACAGTCAGGCATGATATGAATTTTTATCAGCGTGCGAGAAAGGCTTCTTTTGGGGGGAAATACATAGCATTCTTTGTTCTTAAATTCCCACAGAGAAACATGATTGGGAACAACAAATAGCATTTTATACTTCATTTTTTCAAGAACAGTGCACAATTTAAGAACCAGTTTTCTAGTTTGCAGGTTTTTTTCAATTTTTAAATTCAGTGCATGTATTATATCCACTAGATTTTTAGTTAAAATGATTATTATAAGTTAAACTACAAGTATAAGTATTTGAGACTAAATATTAAGAAGCGATGTCACTATAAGAAGGCAATATCTTGTCCACTGCTTTATTCAAATGAATTTAATGTAACTGATTTGAATGACAATGATTTGATAGCCCTCATCACATAATAGAAAAATAAATCTTGATGGTTCTATGAATAATGGACAAACAAGTTAAGATGCATACTTAATTTTTTTAAAAAACACTTTTATTAAAACATTAAATCTCAATTCTTTTTAGATATTGAAGGAACCATTAATTATTTTTACTTCATATGGGAAACATAAACGCACAATAGCTAAAATAATTCTCAACTAAAATAATTGCTGTTGGTAATAAAAACTGCATGATATTGGCAAAAAGCGAAAACCAAAACAAAACAAACAAGTTTATCAATAGAATTGAAGAACCAGACATAAATTTCCACACCTATGGAAACAGTTTTGATAAAGAAGCTAGAAATACTCATTGAAAAAAGATAGCATCTTCAACAAATAGTGCTGGTCAAACTAAATATCCAAATGTAGAAGAATGAAGAGAGACACATATTTATCACGCTGAACAAAACAAAAGTTCAAGAGGATCAAAGACATCATAAATCCAGGAACACTGAACCTGATAGAACAGAAAGTAGAAAATAGTCTTGAACCCACTGGTACAAAAAGCAACTTTCTGAAGAAAACGCTGATAGGCATAGGAATTAAAATTAACAATTAGTAGGTGGAACCTTATGAAACTGAAAATCTTCTTTAAGGTAAAGTATACTGTTAATTGGACAAAGCACAGCCTCCACATCCAGTGAAGATCTAATATCAAAAAATAAATAAAGAAACTACATATCAGAAAAACCAAATAATCAAATTTAAATATGGGATACATATCTAAATAGAGAATTCTCAACCTAGGTATCTTTAAGCGTTGGAAAACATTTAAATGAATGTTCAGCATCATTAGACATAAAGAAATGAAAATTAAAATTACTTTGATATTTTAACTTATACCTGTCAGAATGGCTAAGATCAGCCACCCAAGTGAAGTGACTAATCATTCTTGTGAGGATATGGAGCAAGAAGAACGCTCCTCCATTGCTGATATATCTGTATTTTTGGACAGCCATTAAGGAACTCAATATGAGATTCCTCAGGACTGAGTTTTTGTTATGGGATAACCAATTAGTGTGCTTTTCCATCAGGACAACTTTTTCTCCTACTCTGGGTGCAGCAGTGACAACAGGTCTCTAATTGATCTTAAGCTTCAGTTTCTCAGAGGAGAATCATTCCTGGTCCTGGAAAAGTAACCAACTGCCCAAGGCTACTGAAGTCATGGACATTGAAGGAGAACCTAAACTCCCACTTTATTAAGCCAGCATATTCTCTGAATACATTCTAAATATCTGTCTCTATACCCACACATAAATACTAACCACTCGATTAAGAAAGCATCTATTTAAAAAAGACTGATATCATTACAGAAAACCACAGCGAATCATATTGCAGAGTTCAGAGCTCAGTCCCAACAGATACAGCTACAAGATGTTTTTTTAACACTGACCTTTCAAACGAAGTTTTTATTGAAAACACCATCTTGGTGAGACTGGTAATCTTAAGTTATAAATAAAACGTCCTTTTTCATCACAGTTGGTTCAGTTTAAATATTCAGCGTTCTTTCCCACATGGTGAAATGCACTTCTCTATCTGCACATTACTAAATATTATTGTGGAGAAATAATCTGTTTTTTTTTCACAACTGCCAAATATGCCTTACTACATATTGCTAAAATATGAGCTTCCTGGAACACAAATAAACACTGTTGCTTTTTAAAAATAACAATAGCTGTCTCTCTAACAAGTAAGTGGCCTGTAATTTACCAGGTTTTCAACAAAGAATGCAAGGACACCATGCTAAACAAGCCCAATACCAAAAGGTTTTTCCAGGTATTCTCCCAGAAATTCTCATAACTTAAATGCTTTATAGTTTCAAGAAATATATTTTCATAAATGTATATACTCTTCAAACTTGGCAGCACATATTTATTCTTTCATACACTGCAATTCCTCTCACATATTATGTACTACAAAATTGCAGACCCTGAGCCCTCCTATACAGTAATGCGAAGGAAGTCAATTTGGGAAGCAAAGATATGGCCGCTGAACCCTGAATGACACATGAACAACAACAAACATGTGTGTATGTCTGTGTGCCCTGTGTGTATGTGCACTGTGTGTAATACATGTTTTTAGGTGTGGGTATTTGTATTTATATTTACACATATAGATGCTTTGCAGGGTAATAAATGTTTAGGAAAGCTAAAGCTCAGAAGCAGCTATATTTAAATTAAAAATTATTAAAGTACAGACAAAATAAGTCTTTGTGCCAATAAAATAACATTGTTCTGTTGTTGATGGATAATGCTTGTAAAGAGTAGTTACTAACCTAGATACAGAATAAATGAACAACAAAAAACAAAACCCATGATAAAATACTGGTGGAATATGAACGTACTACCTAGTAGAAAATTCAGAAAACAACCACAGTTTAGAAAATTACTCATTTGTAGAATAAGAAGAAAAAAAACCCATATATAAGAAACAATTCTTATAATTATAATATTTAAAGATACTTTTTCAATCATATCAAAGAATTAGAGGTGAGAATAAGATAAAAGCAAAGATGAAAGATTAAAAAACAATAAAAATATAAAAGCTGTAATTTACTGGTAAAAAAAATCAAAGATACAATTAAGTCAATACACAATTGAGCAATGAAATAACAACTTTGAAATGTCTTTATATAATTCCAGAAGATGAAATGAAATAGAGTTGTGGTCATTATTTTGGTCAATGAAATTGGAAAATGAATGAAGATGAAAAGTTGAATTATCCATAGCAAGATTCTTCAAAAAGAAGTAAATTATCTTGTGTGTGTAATGGGAAAAATATTACAAGGGTGGAGGTTAATAGATCACAGGTGTTTAAACAAAATAATGGGGAAGGAAAGGTAGGGCAGAGAATAAAGACAGGTATATTTCAGCTCATCGGAAATCTTTGTCGTCAGAGATAGTACAGCAAAGTAGCATATTTGACCCAGCTTTATAGAAATGAAGAGAAATTATGCATGTCGTGTGAAAGAGCACATGCACTAAAAGTTGTTTTAGTCATCTATATACAAATTACAAGAAGTTTTATGAGCCTAAAGAGAATAACAGCAACATGGGCCAAGGTCTTCCAATAGATTTCAAAAAGATCTACTACACACTGATGTTACATTGCATTCATATATCTATAATGTAATACTAGAATAATATGGAAAGTTTCAAAATAGTATATGCATTTTTATATGTGTTTATTTGCATAATATTAATAGGTGGAAGGTTAAAACTTCTTATTCCTTGGAATAGGGTGATCAAATAGGTAAGGTTCTGAGAGAAAATCTAATGCTACTATTCTGCTAAAGTAACATAGCAGTAAAATGATTCCTATTGACATTCTGTGCCAATAGTTCATTGCCTTTCTAGATAAGAGAAGCTTCTTGTAGTAGATGGGAGTTAACCTAAACAGTGTGAAAAGAGTTGGGAGCACTCAGACTTAAACATGGTATTTTCCTCAAACCCTTTCTCCAAGTTTAGTGATTTATGTGGAAGTGATCTATATGAACCTCCAAATGAGTTTCACTGGATATATAAAGCACATTTTAGGTAATCTACAAACCCGGTGGTAGTTGTGTAATATAAAATTAGTTCAGTATTTTTGTTTTATTTTCTTTATTTTAGCTATTGTTTAGCCGTTTAGCCATTTGCATAGTTTTGAATTTTGTGGGGTTTGTGTTTGCTTGCCTTTTTGAAAGAGGCAAGGATGATTTTGGAGAGTTGTAGGAGGGAAAAATCAAAATATCTGAACATATTTGAATTTTTGAATATATGGAAATATATTATTTTTTTCTAAAAATAGATGAACTTATCACAGATAATTAAGAGCTGAACATTACAAAACAAAAACCAGCATTGATATTTTTGTAGGCAGTATATTTAAAGTCTTGTGAATTTGCATTTCTTTCAATTTTTTTGTTTGTGTGAGGTTGTTGGATCCCCTGGAACTGGAGTTATAGACAGTCTTGAGCTGTCATGTGAGTGCTGGGAATTGAACATGAATTGTCCAGTCAAACAATTTTAAAGTTGATAAATTTAAACATATGAGAAACATATTTCAGCAGTAAATCTAACATTCTGAAATCTTCATTTAATTTTGGAAAGCTTTACTCAGTTTGATAATGCAGCATTGAAGGTAATTTATCACATATAAAACTATAAACAAAGCAATAGTTTTCATTTTTATTCTCTGAGAAATTTCATGTACATATGTAATGAAACAGGATGATGCCCATGCTCCCTTCTCCCCTTCAAGTAACCCAAATATTCTCCTACACCTCTCTCTTTGAACTTCTTGTCTGCTTTCATTTTATTGATAACTCTAAAAATTCAATTGTGGGGCCCTCGACAGGAACATGAGAAATCTACCAGTGGCCACACCCTCAGAAATAATGATTCTTCCTCCTCTAGAGCTATCATCTGCTAATAATTCCTCAGTGAGGAAAGCCTAGTGAGCACTTTCCTAACCTACACTGGGATTTGAGGTAGTCTGGCATTGTGTCAATCACCACTTCTGCTGTGAATCGTGTGTGTCACAAGTCACCTCATGTTCAAAAGACAGCAATTACGGTTCTCTATGGTTGCTCATTACCAAACATGCAACTCTTACCTATGGTGACTGTAGTCCAGCTATAGGTATAAATTTAAATATTTAGAATACAATTTAGGAATATGACAATATAAAAAAAAACAAGTACATTCCATCACAGGGCATCTAATTCTGTAAACGTGAACCTTTAACCAGGAAGAAATGTTAGTAGTATAGACTGAATTAGCAATGCCTAGAGCTAAAGTCATCAGAATGAATCTGCAGTAGATTAGGATATCTCCAAGACAAATTCAATTAGCACATTCTTATTTCTCCTCCCCAAATATTCCACGTAAGCATGATTTTGCATTTTAGTTGCAAAGATTGAATGGCAACTCCATTATCCTCTCCATGAGATGTCCATCTTGCCAATTCGAAAAATGAGATTCATTTTAAAGCCTAACCTGAAGTTTAACTCCTGGATCAAAAAGGGAGGGTACTTTGTACCTCTATCCCCACCTCTTGGGAATGCATTGCTGCATTGTGTTCTTTGGGGTAATCCCCAATGGCCCTGTGATATAATCCATGGAGAAATTGCAAGAATGTCATAATAGGGTTTCTTGTATTTCAGTCACTTTTCTATTTATACTCAAAAGTCAGTTTTAAAATCCTCTAGCTGATTTTATCCCAGGCTTTTTCTAAGCAGTTTGGATGCTCACCTTACTAGACCTGGATGGAGGTGGGTGGTCCTTGGACTGCCGCCGTGGTGGGTGTTGGGGGGGGGGGGGGGGGGGGACTTGATTGGGGGAGGGGGAGGGAAATGGGAGGCGGTAGCGGGGAAGAGACAGAAATTTTTAATAAATAAATGAATTAAAAAAAATAAAAAAATTCCTCTAGCTGACCAGAGCTCATGGACTCTGGATTCACAGCTGGGCAGCCTGCATGGGACCAAACCAGGCCTTCTGAATGTGACTCAGAGTGGTGTGGCTTCGTCTGTGGAACCCATGGCAGTGGGCCCAGGATTTAGTCCTGGTGCATAATTTTGTTGTTGTTGTTGTTAGTCCATGCCCTGTGGTAAGATACCTTACTCAACCCTGATGCAGGGGGCAGGGATGTGGTCCTTTCTCAACTGGATATGACAGGCTTAGTTGACTCCCATGGGAAACCCTACCCTCTATGAGGAAAGGAGAGTGGATGGGTAGGGATGTGGGTAGTGAAGCAGAATGAGGGGATGGGGGAATTGTGGATGGTACATAAAATAAATAAAACTCTAAAATTAAAAAAGAACTTTTCTCATGCCACTACTGTTTCTGCATCAAAGATCTAGAAGAGTAGATAAGGAAATCAACCTTTCAAACTTTAAAAATTTTTATTTTTAATTTCAAAAAATGCAGTCCTCTTAGTGAATGAAATTAGCTGCCCACAGAAAAACAGATGAAGTATTTGTTTCACTTTAAAAATAAATATTGCAGACTCAGAATAAGTGCTAAATTTTTTGCCATTTGCATAATCTTGATTCTTAAAAAAAGATGCAATTAGAAGCAGAATATTAGGGAAAAAAAGGAACACGGCTAGGGGATGGGGTACAAGACAGTGTAGCATAAGGTGTTTGTGATCTTAGCAACTGATACATATTGTGAAGATGTCATAATTAGTCAAGTTAGTTTATACACTTAGCTCGCCCTTGTATTTCAGTCACTTTTCTATGAAAAAGTCTAACGTTTAGGCCTAGTTATTAATTCCATCTGTCATTTCTTTTTTCATTAACAACATATCACTCCTTTTAGGACAGTTAATTCCTAACATTTTGAAAGAAATTTACCTTACTGAGGTTGTTAATAGTATGAATAGAACACAAATATATCAGCCATAAAAATGTTACAAAAGGTTTCTTAATCAGAATAGCAATATCACAAGCTTATGAGTATTGACTGTTCTAGTTGCTGCTTTCTCTAGAATCATAGTTATGGCTGCATGCTCAAATTTTAAAACAAAGCACATAAAAAATAAATAAAACAGACTTGATATATATTTTTAATAATAACTTTATTCAATTTAAATTTGTTTTTACCTAATATTTATAAAAACATTAAAATTCACAGAAAGAGTATTGAAGTCATCCTTTGTTGCTGGATGTGATAAACCAGAAGAGGGCAGGAGAGATGTGATGTGTGAATTCTCAGGAGCAAAACTCACCAAGAGAATTCCATAAGTTCACAGTGCTGTTTCAGAGAGATAGGAGAAAACTGACTCCCCATGGAGCCTTTCTATTGCAAATTCTTTATATAATATACTCTTATATGAAAGGACATCTCATTTCTTTGCCCTCCCAAACACACCTCACATCCATTCCAAGGCTTATCCACAGTTTTTCCTAAATAACTTTGTTATATAATCAAATTTACATATGTGATATTTAGTTGAGGAGAAATATACTACCTAAAAAGAAATAACATTTCAAATATTCTACCTGCCAATATTGTTTCTATTTAAAATAAATTATTATACAATCTATCCTTATTATAGTTTCCCCTCCATCCACTCTTTCTAAGTAACCCCCACTCTACACACACCTTTTTTCATATTCATTCCCTTTCTGTCTCTCATTAGAAAAGACCAGCCTTTAAAGATTTTGATAAAAACCAAGCATGACAAAATAAAATACAACAAGATAAAGCAGAACTTTCATATCAAAATGGACCCAGCAACCCAAAAGAAGGGAAAGAGTGCTAAGAGCAGGCAAAGGAGTCATAGACCCACATGTGCTCATAGTCAGGAGTTATCTAAAAGTGCCAAACCAATAGCTATAATAAATACTCAGAGCACCTGGTATAGGCTCATGTAGGCTCTGTGCTTGCTGCTTCAGTTTCTTTGAGTTTACTGTATCTTGCTTAGTTGAATTAGAGGGCAATTATCTCTTGATGTTTTCCTTCCTTTCTGACCTGTAAAATCTTTCTGTCTTCTCTTCTTAGACATTACCTAAGCACTGATTGGAGGGAGTTGACAGTTGCCTCCAATTTAGACACTTTCTCCACATTATGCCTAGCTGTCTTTCTCTGCATCTGTTCCCAGCTGCTGCTGGAGAAAACCTCTCTGATGATGACTAATAATCCATTTATCTAGTAGTACAAGAAAATACCATTAGGAATAAGTTTATTGAATGTATTTAGAACAGCCATGTTTGATTTACCAGTTAACTATCTGCTGTCTAGTTTTTGGTTGCCCAAGCAGAGATGACTATTGGTTACTTCTTGTGAAGTAGGCCTTAAATAAAATCAGATATTTTTGTCTATAGCTAATATCTGGATGTAGGGGCAAGACAAAGTTTCATATATCTGGATCTAAGTCTAAAGTTTCATAGCTGGGTTGTTGTCTACATTTCTCTTTTCGTAATCTGCAAAGTACCTACCTAATCCAAAGATACTATAACCTAGGGTGAAAGTTCCATGTAGGCACCAGCTGGAATTCTTCACATTTAATGAGTTGTTTAGATGTTGTCCTCAGCTGTGTGGCTCACCTTTCAGCTTGTAGAGAGCAATTCTTTATCTTAGAATCAATGACGGTTGTTTTGGTATTTCCATGGGACCCCCACACCTTGTCCAGCAACTCCAGCCCCTGCCACTGGAGACCTTGCCTGACTACAAGTGATGGCCAGATGAGAATCTATATGCCACATTGGCAGGAGTCCTCATTAGGGTCACCTTCATAGATTCCAGAAAGTTTCCACTACACTTGGTTTCCAAATAAACACATGAATGTTCCAAAATTTTACCTGTCCTCCCCACAATCTCTCCATCCATCCATTTCCTCCCCTGTCTTTTCTATCCCATTACTCCCTCCCCTATCCAAACACACCCTTGAAGTCTATTCAAGTTCCTTTTCTTTTTTTTTCTTTTTCTTTTTTTTTTATTGAGAATAAGAAAAAAAAGTTTCCGCCTCCTCCC